>NC_142038.1:51793571-52103259 GCF_982192425.1 Myodes glareolus
GGCTACAGTGCCTTGCTAGGTTGCCCAGGTGTCATTGAACTCTTGGTCCTTCTTCAGCCTGTGGTCTCCTCCTCCTTCTCCTTTTTTGTTTTCTCAACTCACTGTGTAGATCGGACTGACTGGTAGAAATGTGCCTGTCTCCGCCTCCCAAGTGCTGGGATTAAAGGCTTGCGCCACCACAGCCTGGCTGCAGTTTTCCTCTTTAATTGCTGTTTTCTAATTTTTCTTTACTGTTTGCATTTGCTGGATACTTGCTACAGGCTAGGTTCTTTTTTTAAAAAAAATATTTATTTATTTATTATGTATACAATATTCTGTCTGTGTGTATGCCTGCAGTCCAGAAGAGGGCACCAGACCCCATTACAGATGGTTGTGAGCCACCATGTGGTTGCTGGGAATTGAACTCAGGACCTTTGAAAGAGCAGGCAATGCTCTTAACCTCTGAGCCATCTCTCCGGCCCCTACAGGCTAGGTTCTTAACACATATTTGTAATGTACTTAATCCTCATAATGACCTAAGGCCTGTTTTACAAATAAGAATAACAAGGTCACCGAGTCAACAGGAGGCAGAACTGAAGTTTGATGGGAAAGCCCTCATATTTTAACTTTTTATGAGTTTTGAGGCCTGGGATATTGCTGTTGGTAGAGTGCTTGTGTAGCATGCACAAAGGCCTGCAATTGATCCCCAGCACCACATAAAACTAGGCATAGCAATGCACTTGGAAGGCAGAAGCGAGAGGATTATAAAAAGTTCTTAGCCAGCCTGGTCTACATAATCCCAAACCATACGGGTTGTATAGTGAGATAAAGTAATAATAATAATAATAATAACAACAATAATAATATGTAACATGAGGGGGGCCTGCTTGTTTGTGTTTTCTGTCCCACCCAGTTCCCACAGCTGTTTAGCCCCAAAAGAAAATCACACAGAGATCTCTATAAGTTATAAAGCTGATTGGCCTATTAGGTCAGGCTTCTTATTAGCTTTTGTAGTTTATATTAACTCATTATTCTGATCTATTTTAGATATGGCTCTGTACCTTTTTCAGTGGGGCAGATCACATCCTGCTGCTTTGGTGATCTAGGCAGGAGTGGGAGGAATCAGTTTCCTCCTTCCCAGAATTCTCCTGTTCTCATTACATCACCTCTACTTCTGTCTGGTTTTCCTGCCTATACTTCCTGCCTGACCAGTCAGCGTTTATTTAAAACATGATTGACAGATTACAGACAATTCTCCCGTACCAATAATATGAAATTATTTTAAAATACAACCATCGTACATCTTATCTTTTATAATGTTTTCTGCTCATACTCTTTCTGCCTTGCCTTCCTCAGTTCTGGGATTATATTTGTGCTTCACTATGCTCAGCCTCTAAATACTTCTGAAACATCCTCTCTCCTCGTAATATCACAGCAGTATTAGATTTCATGAACTTTGGAGGGGACAAACATTCAAACCAGGGCATCCTCTCTCTTAACTGGGACACCCTATCAATCCCAAGGAGAAAGAAGCAGGGAGGAGCATGCAAAGAGAGAAAAAGCATGAGGAAGAGGAGAGGTGAGGAATGCTCATCCATACAGAACAGAGAATTCAGATGTAGGACATCACAGGCCAGTCAACAGGGTGAATCTCGGGAAAACTGAGTTCCTCCTCATCAGATGTGTCTTTGATTAACTCTAGCTCCCAAATCCCATGATTTCCCCTGTAGCTTTTTCTAGTATCTCTTCCAAATGCCTGGTAGTTATAGTGATACCAAATATCCCTTGATTTGTGAGGTTTACTGAAAGGTCCCAGTTGAAAAGCCTGTCTCAGAATGAAAATATACTTAGACTGTAGCTCAGTGGTAGAGTAGCTAATGTACCATGCTTGAAGTTCTGGCTTCAATCCCCAGAACAACAACAGAAAAGTGTGTTTATAGCCAGTCATGGCAACTCCTTCTCCAGAGACTGAGGCAGGAGGAACTCCGCAAAATAGGTTACATGGCAAATTTCAGGCTAGCCAGGTTGCAGAGAGAGACTGTCTCAAGAAAACAAAACAATGAGGGGAAAGTTAAGGAAAGAAAAGAATTCCATTTTCTGCCAAAGCCTCAGGTAGCGTCAGCTAGCCTGGAACTTACTGTGAGATTTAGGATGACCTTGAACTTCTGATCATCCTGCTGCCACCTTCTTAGTGCTAGACCTAAGGCCTATGCCATCACGGCCAATTTATGAAGTATTAGGGATTAAACCCAGGGCTCGGTGCTTGCCAAGCAAGTACTCTATCAACTGAGCTACATCCTTAGACATCTACAGTCATGGAAGCAGCATGCACTTTGGCTCCTATTCAGGAGATACTGGCATACAGAGAGTGTGTGTATATCTACTCTTGGATGTATGGGATTGGATTAGGACTGTGACTTTCTTTTTCTTTTCTTTTCTCCCTTTCTTTTGACAGGGTCTCATATAATTTACTGGCCTCAAACTCTGTACCCAAGGATTGTTGTGGGATAATCTTTTTGTACACTGTGAAGATGTGTCTTTGCCAAGGCGCATTCTGATTACTTTCATAAAGAGCCCAATGGCCAATAGCTAGGTGGGAGAGAAGAGGTGGGACTTCCAGGGGGAGAGAGGAAGTGGGGATGAATCTAGGCATGGGAAAGAGACCAGCGAGATTTGGAGCAAGTTGGACGTACAGAATAGGGGAGAGGTAAAAGCCACGGGGCCGAGTGTATATTAATAGAAACAGGTTAGTTTGAGTTATAAGAGCTAGCTGGGAACAAGCCTAAGCTAAAGGCCAAGCTTTCATAATTAATAGAAGTCTCTGTGTCTTTATTTTCAGGCTGGCAGTCCAAAGAAAGTCTGATGAGAAAGCATACTACAAAAGCGTGATCTTAAACTTTTAATTCTCCTGCCTCTACTTTTAGTGCTGGGCTTTACAGGTATGTACCACAAGGCCCAGTTTCTTGGGATGTGGGGGATGAACACCAGGGCACTCTGCTAGCTGAGCCATAGCCCAAACTGTGGCTTTCTTACAGTCATGTGATCTGCTGGCTCAGCTGGGCCCAGTGAAGCTCGTTACAGTTGGAACCTTCTGTGTCTCAACCAAGACCATCTTTGTAACTAAAAACTGGGGAGGGGATGAGGCTGTAAGAGGTGGGGGTTCAGGCTAGACGAAAAGCAAGCTTAATTCCTTGCTAGTGAATAGAGGAAGGATGGTTGAAATTGCTCACTTAGCAAACGATTTAGCCAGCTGTAGAAAATCCTATTAAATGACAACTCTTATCTCAGTGTCTGGCTTCTGGGAAGCAGAGTTATGGGCTTTCATGAGGACCAAGGCAATTTCTGCTGAATCCATTCAAGTAAGAAGCTGAAAACCAGGCATGGGCAAAGTCTTCCCAGTCTCTTGCTTTTTCCTTACCCTTAAAACTGGTCTCCATATCACCTGTCAATTATCTGGTTAGCCAAGCCTTTTCTCTGCCCGTTGTAATATAAATAGGAGGGTTTTATTGCTCCCCATTAAAAATGTGATCAGCACCAATTACTTAATGAGACTCTGGAAAGTCATAATTTAAAATTCTGTCCTCATTGTGACTGGGCTTTGTCTGGAACCAATGTGATAATTGCTGTGACAACCAAACAAATTATTCTACAGATGTGAGGTCTCTCCTCTTAGCCTAGGTTTCTTCTTTTTCTTTTTCCTTTTCCTTTTCTTTTTTTTCTTTCTTTAATAGTGGGTAATAGAATGAATACTTATGAGCGATTATTTATGGATAATTTATATTGGTATAGTTTTTATATATTGATATAAGTTCAAATTGTATTTGTTATTTCTGTTTACAATATTTGTGTACCTATGCAAAGTTATTCTGTCTGATTGTATACATGCATGTTTCTACCTCTGTTTAGGACATTTTGTATATTGATACAACTTTTAGGATAATTTTTGTATTGTATTATATATTATTTTTACCTCTGATCAAGATAATTATACATTGCTTACATTTTGAGGCCACTGTCCTCATTTGTTGCACATTTGTTTATAGATTATTTATTATCCTGATATAAAGCCTTAATCTTTAAGTTATACAGGTATTAAATATTAGGTCAATAGTTGTTCATATTTGTTATACATACAATCAGATTAATTAAGTTCTTTAGATACATAGAGATTGTATTCTGCCTAGATAGGTAATCTTCAACCACTTCAAGGACCTGTAGAATATTACATTTAAATAACTTAGGGTTCTGTTGACATGAGACATGATTGCTCCTGACAGCACCAATATACTCCTGAGAGAAAGTTGAACACTGAAGACACTTCACTTGGAGTTTGTTTTCTTCTTGACACAATTGTTCTTTGGGCAAGGAACTGCCCATGCCTCAACCACTGATAAAGTACATGGTATCTGGAAATAGGACACAGGACACAAGAGAAAAGACTGTCAAATCTTGCCAAGACAGGGTAAGACAGTTCTAAAAAATTTCCTGCCTCTAAAAATGGTCTGTCAGTTATGCTAGGCCTTAGCCAAAGTTGGTTGCTTCAATGTTGCAAATGAGACTTTGGGTGATTGCTCAGGAAGTTAATAGTCTCCATCATCTATTGCTTGCTTTGGAAGCTGCTTGATTGTACTTCCTGCCTGCTCAAGTAATATTATTTCCCTTCTCAGGCCTTTGATAGGGTTGAAAATTAGATAGTCGTCGTTACCTTCCTCTTATGAACTTGAACTCACAGAGATCCACTTGCCTCTGCCTTCCAAGTTCTGGGATTAAAGGCAATAGCCACCACTGTCCATCTTAGCCTAGGTTTCATACTGGTGAAAGTCCACCCTCTCTCAAGGGACTCAAACTCTATGCTTTGCTGAAAGAAAAAGGTGTATATATTCTTCAAAAGCTTAGGTGGTTATTGATGGGTCTGCCCATTTCCACCCTGTAGACACAATGCCTCTGCGCACAAAGAAATCTTGAGTCTTGAAGAGGTTCAGGGACAGTAGAGATTGTTAGATCACAGATGTTGCCATTGTAGAGCAATCATCCAGGCCTTACATCCTACTTAGTAGCTTCCTGGAGTTGCTAAACTCCTAATCTGTAACAACCTCAAGATAGAGTGGAACAATAGAATCAACTTCGTAGTAGAGAAGAATCTAATCTACTAAACTCAGATTCCCTCCCTCTAAGGTCAGAGACCCTTTCCTTGTAAGGATTTATGAAAGTAAAGGACTTTCTTTGTTCTGTTGGCTGCTGTTGGACCTCCACCACCTCCTAGCTTCCTCTGCTGTGAGTGCCAGCATTATCAAAAGACTTGATTACTCTTAGTGCCTTTTCTGTTTTGTTGAGACAGGGTTTCTCTGTGAAACTACCCTGGCTGTTCTGGAGCTTGCTTTATAGACCAGGCTGGCCTCAAACTCAGAGATCTTCCTACCTCTGCCTCCCAAGTGCTGGGATTAAAGGTGTGTGCAATCACCGCCCACTGTTCCTGTCCTCTCCCCTGGGATCTTTTGTTCTGAACCTTCCTCCTTGGTTCCTTTGCTCTGTTGTCTTCCATAATCCACACACCCTCCTCTTCTGGCTATTGGTGTTGCCAGTTCCAGAATGAGCCCTGCAGCAGGCCCCTTCATGTGGTGGACTACAACGTATGTAATCCCAGCAGTTGAGATTGAGGCAGGAGGAGCAGTAGTTCAAGATCCTGGGCTACATAGTGAGGCCAATCTGGGTTACATGAGGTCCTGTGTTTAAAAAAGAAAAGCGTGCACACACACAAAACAAAGAACCAGAATTGGCTGCACATTGATACATTTAGCACACTGAATTGTACTGAAAAACTGGTAAAAACAGCTGGGCAGTGGTGGCGCATGCCTTTAATCCCATCACTCAGGAGACAGAGACAGGCAGATCTCTGTGAGCTTGAGGCCAGTCTGGTCTACAAGAACTGGTTCCAGGATAGGCTTCAAAGCCACAGAGAAATCCTATCTTTTTTAAAAAAATATTTATTTATTTATTATGTATACAATATTCTGTCTCTATGTACACCTGCAGGCCAGAAGAGGGCACCAGACCTCATTACAGATGGTTGTGAGCCACCATGTGGTTGCTGGGAATTGAACTCAGGACCTTTGGAAGAGCAATGCTCTTAACTGCTGAGCCATCTCTCCAACCCCCGAGAAATCCTATCTTGAAAAACCAAAACCATCCAAACAAACAAAACACAAAAAAACCTGTTAAAAATAGACAAACAAAGAACAAAGGAGAGATGGCTTAGTTGGTAAAGTGCCATTCAAGCATGAAGACCTGAGCGTGATTCCCAGTACTCATGTGAAAAAGGTGGTTGTGGTGCTTCATCCTTGAAATTTCAGTGTAGAGACACAGGAGACAGAACAGTTCCTGGGGCTTGCTGTAGACAGAAGTTTCTCTCCTGCCTGGTCCTGCAGCTGTTCAGTCCCAAAGAAACATATAGAGGCATATATCAATTACAAATTTTTAGCCTGTTTGTTCAGGTTTATTATTAACTAGCTCTTATAAAACTTAAATTAACCCATAATTCTTGTCTATATTTAGTCACATGGCTTGATATCTTTTCTCAGTGAAGCATTTTCATCTTGTTTTCTTTGCTTCTGGCCAATGACTGCTCTCTGCTTTTCTTTTTCCCAGAATTCTTAGTTTGCACCACCTTTACTTCCTGCCTGTCTACTGACCAATCAATGTTTTATTAAACCAACATGAGTGACAAATCTTTACAGTATAAAAAAGCATTCTTCCACAACAGCTTTCTGACTAGCCAGTCAAATTGGTGAGGTCTAGAGTCAGACCCTGCCTCAAAAACTAAGGTGGAGGGTGCCAGAGGAAGCTGCCTGATGTTGGACTTTTGGCCTCTCACACATGCACAAGTGCCCACACATTAAAAACATGTACACATATGTGAAATGGCTAAGATGGGTCTGAAGTAGTACTCAGTGATAGGGAACTAGCCCTGGGTTTGCTCCCCAGAAACACACACACACACACACACACACACACACACACACACACACATAGAAAATTGTATTTTACATGACTTTTACCTCAATTGAAGGAAAATAAAATGAGCCAAGTGTTGTGACTTACATTTGTTGCCCTAGTGCATAGGAAAATGAGACAGGAGGATATCTAATTCAAGTCTAGCCTGGGCCGTATAATAGGCTCAGCATCCCATTCTGAGAGTCCGTCTCAAAAATTAAATAAACAGATAAGTGTTCTTCATGATCTGATACCTTCTTGCTTCTCCAAGTAGCTTTGTCCCTGGCTTACTTTCAACATGTCACACATCTTCTGATCTCAAAACTTAGTTGTTTATCTCTCTGCTTAATAAAATCTTTCCCTAAAACATGCATGGCTTCCTATTTTACCTCATTAACACTGTCTTTAAATCACGTGGTTTGCCCTATTTTTTTTTTTTTCCCATAAAAAGTTTCTCTGTAGCTTTGGAGCCTGTCCTGAAACTTGCTCTGTAGATCAGGCTGGCCTCAAACTCAGAGATCTACCTGTCTCTGCTTCCCGAGTGCTGGGATTAAAGGCGTGCACCACCACCACCCGGCTCTATTTTGTTTTTGAGATCTTGAACTCATGATTCTTCTGCCTTTGCCTCCCAAATGCAAAAATTACAGGATTCATCACCATGTTTGACTTCAGAGCACCTCCATCTGTCTGTCTGTCTGTCTGTCTGTCTGTCTGTCTGTCTCTCGTGTGTGTGTGTGTATTTGAGGCAAGATTCCACTCTGTAGCAACAGCTGATCTACAAATTCAACATGTAGTCCGAACTGGCCCCGAACTCACGCCAACCCTCCTGCCCCATTTTTTCAAGTGTTAAAATTGCAGCCATGAGCTTTAAATGGAGATATTATGCTGGGAGATGACTTAAGGGGTAAAGTCCCTGTTGGGCAAGCGTGAAATTTCAGTTCCAATCCCCACTGTCCATGTAACCCCTGCTGGGGGAGGGCTGAGGAGCTGGAGGGCTGGGACGATGATGACAAAGATTCCTGAGCGCACTGGCCAGCCAGTCCAGGTAATTGATGGACTCCAGGTTCTGTGAGAGACCTTGTTTTTTTTTTTTTTTTTTTTTTAAAAAAGGTAGAGAATGATTGAGGGAGGCACCACCTAATACTGATCCTTGGCTTTCATATGAGCAACACACACACACACACACACAAGCGCGTGCACACACACTTCACATACACACTCACAAACTTACACACACATGCACACACACACTTTATGCATACACACACACGCACACACTTACACACACACACGCACACACGTAAGATTTTTTTTTCACATGCAAGATATTTAGAAATAAAAGAAGAAATAAAGCCAGGCAGTGGTGCAGCACTCCTTTAATCCCAGCACTCGGGAGGCAGAGGCAGATGGGTCTCTGTGAGTTCGAGACCAGCCTGGTCTACGGAGTGAGTTCTAGGACAGGCTCCAAAGCTACATAGAGAAACCGTGTCTTGAAAAACAAAAATAAAAACAAGAAAAAAAAGGAAGAAAAGGGGCCTGAGCATAATGGCACAGCTTTAATATCACTATTTGGAAAAATGAGACAAGAGGATTGCCATTAGTTTGAGGCTAGCTTGAACTGAATATAGTTTGAAATCAGCTTAGGCTGCATAGTTAGCTCAAGACCAGTTGTGGCGAAGTAACAAAAATAAATTTAAGAGAGCAAATATAATAAAAAATAAAAACATGCTGTCTTTCTGCTGAGCTCCATTGGTAAAGCAGTTTGTTGGTTTCTTGATGCCTGATGAGACATGCACTCTGACTTAATTTGTGATCAGTGTCTTTAGATGGAGGAGGAGAACATGAGGGAACAGAATGCTCAAGAAGGGAGAAGGACAGAGAGGGAGAGAAAGGGGAGAGATATCCTGATTGAGGGAACCATTAAGGGGCTATTGAGAAACATGGCACTAGGGAAGTTCCCAGGAATCCACAAGGATGACCCCAGCTAAGACTGTAAGCAATAATGGAGAGGATATCTAAACTGGCCTTCCCCTGTGGTCAGATTGATGACTACCTTCATTGTTATAGAACCATCATCCAGCAACTGATGGAAGCAGATACAGAGATCTACAGCAAAGCTCTGGGCCAAGTTTCTGGTGACCAGTCCGGGAGAGGGAGGAGCAATAATATGAGCAAAGGGGTCAAACCCATGATGGTGATGCCCACAGAAACAGCTGAGCCGAGCTAGTGAGAGCTCACTGACTCAGGACTGATAGCGGGTGGGGGTGAGGGATGGGGACGGGATGGGATGGACAGACCTGTATAGGACCATACTAGGCCCACTGAATGTCGGGGACAGTTGTGAGGTTTGGGTTGTCTGTGGGGTTACTGGCAGTGGGACCAGGATTTATCTCTAGTGCTTGAACTGGTGTCTAGGAACACACTCTCTTTGGAAGGATACCTTGCTCAGCCTAAATATAGAGGAGAGGGCCTTGGTACTGACTCAGAATGATGTGTCAGACTTTGTTGACTCCTCATGGGAAGTCTTAAGCTTTCTGAGAAGTGGATGGGGAGTGGGGGGAAAGGTGGACTAGGAGGAGGGGAGGGAGTGGGAACAAGAATAGTTATGTAAAATGAGTAAAGATTGTATTCAAAAAAATTCTTTAGGTGGTCCATGGGTACTTGAAAGAGTAATTGTTGGCTGTCTGAAGGGGCTGTGAACATAAATATTAAATAATGCGTATGAAACACTTCAAACTGTGCTTAGCACTTAGTAAGACCCCAAGGGTTGACAGCTCTCATTTCTGTTGTTACTATTATTCCTGGTGGATGACAGTCTTGCTTATTGCTGTCATTAGGAGCCCGAGGAATGGAGGAAACAGAACCCAAGAAGTCAGTGCTCTATAGTTCTTTCCCTGATGGTGGGTAGGGTTGATTGATCCTGGGTGCATGGAAAGAACCATTCTATTCATTATAGTAAAAAAAAAAAAAAATTCAGAACTGGGCTTTAATCCCAGCACTTGGGAGGTAGTAGAGGCAAGAAGACCAAAGGTGAGCATTTCTGTATATGGAATTCGTCTAGCTTGGGCTACATGAAACCCAGCCTCAACAAAGAAGCAAAGTTTCGTCAAGAATAAGGTATGACTACCTGCACTGCTCCTCTGTCCCCTTACTAATTAGGTGGCACTTCCTACCTTTAAGCTCCACTTTTCCATACACGTTAGAGTGGATATGATAATGGGCTTGGGGGGCTGCCGGAGGAATAAGGGGAAGCCTTTGTTATGGGGCTAGCCAGAAAGCAGACCTTCGGGAAGTGTTGGATTTTCTCCCCAGGCTTCTACTGAGTCTCCAGGGACAGAGGAAGTAAAGTTGGAGTTGTAATGGTACAGCCGCCTCCGCTCTCCTTTCCTGGCCTTCTCTCCTTAGAAAACCCTCCTTCACATCTCTGCAAGACTGCACTTGTCTGATGCCCTTCCCCGGAGAGCAGCTTGGAACCAGCTGCGACTGAGAGAGAAAGGAGAGGATATTGGCACATTCAAATCAGCACCTAGCCTCCTGCCGAGTTAGCATGACACCTGCTCAGACAGAAGCCCCTCCCGCCTTATGTGGAGCAGCCTAATTAATTTTTCAGCTCACCAGTTACCATACCCTGCAGATGACAAACTCCTCAGGCCCCATATCTGGACCACACAGGATTCGCCCCCTCCCACCTCTTGTCCATTAGCATCTCAAAGGTGCGTGCCTTTGCCTGTCTGGTTGCTGCTCCTTGACCCTGCCGGTAACCATTCTCGCCTCTCCTGCTTTAAGCCTCCATCCCTTCGGACAAAGCAAAGTGGGTCGGCTGATTTTCCTACCTGTACATCCAAGGAGAAGGAGGCGTGATACATAAGGTGGTAGGCGGAACGAAAGGGAACCTATGGACTGGAGAGTTTCAATGTGCTCTCAAGATGAAGGCGGTCATTTCACTTCCAGACCTGCCTCTCTCCCCTTTGCACCTCCTCATTTTATTCCTCCGGCTCTAATTCTAGCTCTGGCAAGGTTCATTTTCTCTGCTTCTGCCTCCGGGGGGGGGGGGGGAACCCACAGGACACTGGTCACTGGCTTCAGTGTCTGATTTTCCAGACACTGGAACCCTCACTGCTCTTTGGTAATCTTTATCATCTTTCTCATTGAATTGTTATGGACACACGGAGCTGTTTCCAATTTTAACTATTGTGAATTATGCTGCTATGGGCATTCTCTTTCATGTCCATTTGTGGGCATATATTCCCCCTTCTTGGGTAAAAACGGGAGTGGATTTGCAGGTCAGAGAGCTTCGCTCCATCAGAAAGTGCCAGTAATTTTCCAAATCGGTGCTTTAACATTAGTTGAGGCCCTTATTAAAAAGACAGTTCCTGGGCTCTTTCTGCACTTACTGAATCAGAATATTGTAGGAATAAAGGCCTAGAAATACTGTGCTTAAAAGCTCTCTGCATGCTTTTTATATAATTGTTTCATTGATTGGCTTAAAAATTTTTTTTGTTCTTGGCTGGCCAGAAATTAGCTGTATAGACCAGGCTGGCCTTAAATTTGTCAGAATCCTCTTTCCTTGCTTCTCAGTGAGGTCACTGGATGTCTTTAGTGGTTCATTTGTTTGTTTTCCAATGCACTTACTAACCCCCCCCCCACCGCCAACGTGGCCATACTTGTCTGTTTAGTTGGCAGGTTGGAATGGGTGGCAGAGCCTAATCTATTAGGGTTGCTAGGGCTGGATCTCTGCCTTAAACTTCCAGTTTTATTCTTAGAAAACCACTTTGTCTTGGAGATTGGGACTTGGGTAGCCTAACCTATCCTTGAATTCTTTATGTAGCTGAGGCTGGCCTTGAATTCCGGATCCTTCTGCTTTCACATCCCAAGTTTTGGGATTACAAACTTGTATAGCAACACCCAGAGCTAATTGCTAGATCCAACAATTTCTTTCCTTTTTTTTTTTTCTTGACTTTTTCTTGGTGCTTTTTTTACTGGCTCAGTTTTCTTTGAAATCTCCCAGCTTCTGCTGTCCAGCAGTTCTCAACCTGTGGGTCCCAATCCCTTTGGGAGCCACCACATATCAGATATCCTGCACATCAGATATTTACATTATAATTCAGAACAGTAGCAAAATTACAGTTATGAAGCAGCAATGAAATAATTTTATGGTTGGGGTCACCACACCTGAGGAACTATATTAAAGGGTCACAGCATTAGGAAGGTTGAGAACCACTGCTCTATAATTCTCTCTACTTAATTTCCTTTTAACTGCCTTTCCTCCCTCCCTCCTTCTCACCTTTCCTTATTTTTATTTTTTTCCTTCTTTTATCTTTCTTTTAGATTTTGTGTTTATTATTTTTAAGTGCATGTATGTGTTTACGTGCATGTGAGTGCAGGTGTCTGAGAAAGCCAGAGGAGGCAGATCTCGTGGAGATGGAGCTATAGGTGTTTAGAAGCTGCCTGATGTGGGTGCTAGGAACTGAACTTGGGTCCTTGTCAAGAGCGAGACACACTCTTAACCCACGAGTCAGCTCTCCAGTCCCAAATAATGCGGTATTTAAGTGAGCCTTCAAATTCACCTGCTATACTACATGGTTGCTTTCTCCAATTTATATACAAATGATCCGTTTCCAGAATAATTTAGGAGGGACTCAAGAACAGACACTCTTTAGGCAGAGCCAACAATCATCAAAGAGAAGCCCCTGAACAACAGCAAGAATCCATTTTGGTGATTGTGTCTATCAGAGGCCTATTAATAAGGACTTTGAATATAACACCCAATTCTGTAGCTTCATTTTGTGTTTTTGGAAGGAAATCTAAATGTTCATTCTCTTTCAGTTATAAAAGTCAAAACAACCACAAATATAACATTTCTAGTCCTCAGTAGTGCTTTGGGAAATGAGTCATTCCAAAGAACAGAAAACAAAACAAAAACAAGTCCAAAACACATCTATTAATCTAGCCTTTAAGGCCCTCAAATCATGTACCCCCAATCCTTCAGTCTGTTTTTGTAATGTTGTCCAACAGTCAGGGGAGTCGTTCACTGATTTCCTCTCCAGGGTCACTATGGCTGTGGAGCAGAGAGTCCACCCAGGGCCCACTAGGGAAATGCTAATTAAGCAGTTGACCTGGGAGGGCCTCAGTGTCCCCACCCGTAATGTAGTGACTGGGTCTGCAATGATGATATTCGCAAATGGATACTTGTCACTAGGGGCCTGGACCCTAGCACAGGTCCCATTGTTGTCCTGACAGCATCCATTGATTCTCTGATGTCTCGTAGACAGTAGTCTGCTGACCACCACCAGGGTTCTCGGCTTGACTGCTCCTGTGCGGGCTGTGGCCATCTGTGTGGGGATTGCCCTAATGCACACCCCAAGACATTCTCCTAAATGCAACAAGGGCTTCTGCTGGGCTAAAGATTGCCACTTTTAGTCTACCGACTCCCCTTAAACCCTAGATGGGGCACCCCTCAGCCCGACCACTAAGAGAAGACACCCCGAGGGTGTTTTTGACGCTTCCTGTTTTTCCACACTCTCCCATGATGACCATATGTCCTGATGGGCTGGCAATGAAGGGACTTGTGGACACTGGGGCAGACATCGCCATCATCACAGAAACAGAAGCCCTTGAATTTCCTCATTGGAAATCTTTAGACCCATCCCCTCCATCAGTGAAGTGGGAGGACAGAAGAACACCGTACTGTGGTCCGCCTGGTACACTGGAAGGGCATAGATGGCAGCCAAGGTTCCTTTTCTCCAGAGTGGCAGATATCCCATGCAATCTTTGGGGGTGAGATATACTAGAGGATATGGGCGTAGTCCTGACCAACGACTGTGCCTCCTTTGATGATATCATGACCCATGACATACTGGGTCTCTCAGGGCGCTCCTCCCTCACTGAGGCACACTGACCCAGAGGCACACCCCCAATTCTAAAAGCCACTGCCTGCCCTGAGTCCTCAGGGAAGCGGGTCCCTGACCTTAGTGCTCTTTCTTTGTTCTTTGATAATGACATCAGGGTGGAGCAGTGGCCCATAATAGAACCAAAATTAACTACCTTAGAAGAATTAATTAATGAACAACTCAAACTGGGACACCTAGAACCTTCTGCCAACAGACACAACACCCCCATCTTTGTCATCCCCTAGAGGTCCTGCTGTTACTAATTACTCCAGGACCTGCGTGCTGTTAATGAACAAATGGGAAAAATGGGTACCACATGGCCCAGACTGCCCCATCCCGTTGCCATCATTCCTCCTTCTCACCACATCTTTATCTTAGACTTCATTATCTTGGGACTGTTTTTTTTTTTTTTTAAGATCCCATTGATATTCAGATAAATGCCGCTTCACCTTTACATTCTGAGAGTCTAATATACTGTGACCTGCTCAAAGGTACCAATGCATGATCTTTCCCCAGAGAATAAAAAACAACCTCACTATTTGCCAGCTCTATGTTCCCCAGGCATTTCTCAATGTTCCCAAGGGCGTCCTTCTGGTCCATTGCATGGATGACAACCTCCTGGCACACCCTGAATGCTCAATATCTATCAATTCTTGATCCTCCTAGAAGATTTGGCTGCCCTCAGCCTCCAGGTAGTCCCTGAAAAGCTTCAGCCTTTTCCTCCCTATGCTTTTCTAGGTTTCTCCATAGCCTGACAATGATGCCCCTTGTCTGTCAGTCTGACATCCAAGGACCAATTCACTTTGGGAGAGCTCCAGCAACTTTGCAGCTCTATTAATTGGCTTAAACTGTTTTTGCCTTTTCTGGAATAAGAAATGTGTTCCTTGTTTTACTTGAGGGCCCTACATGCTCCTTGGCAAAGATCAGGCTCCCACAAGAGACCAAAGACCTCCTTTGTAAGGTGGCCTCCTGCCTAATTGTCACCTCCTTAGACAGACACAGCCTCAGAGGTGCCGCCTGGCAGTCATACTTTGGACTACCGTCAGTACTTTGGGAGTGTTTTTTTTTTTTTTTTTTTTTTTGGCAATCAGGGCCATTAATGTGGATACACCAAACATTCTCAGATCTACAAAAAAATCACCTCAACCTCAAAATTTAAAATGGCCTTCTGCCTCATCATTAAGGCCCAGAAGAACTTATGGCTGGGAGCCAGACAAAATTATCCTTCCCCCTTCCCTGCAATATTCTCAGTCCCTATGGGAAGACTATCAGCTTCCAAGAAATGATCGCATGCTTTCCTGGGATGCTGGATAACCACCCACCTCAAGATAAAAAACTTGCCTCACTTTCCCTACTCCCCTTGGAAGTCAGGTCCCACAGTGCTCCTTCATCTTCTCCTATTCCTAAAGTACCCTGGCATTCTCAGATTCCAACAAAAACAGATTCGGGGGCTTAATTCTGCATCTGGGAGTAAAACATGTGACCTAAGTACCGCCCAACCCTGGCTATGTATAATAGGGAGGATTACTAGCCCTCCTGAAGGTCCTTGTGGAATGTGAGTCTGAGCCTGTCAATATTTTCTCTGACAGCCAGTACATGGTCCAGGCCATTTGTACTCCACTCTTTTCCCAAGTCAAAGAATGAACAAATCATTTATATGTGACCATGTTGTCCTTACAAGACACCTTAGCCCTGAGAGCCCATCCCTGGTCTCACATTTGGTCGCACACTGGATTCCCAGGCATCCTGACCAGGGGACTATGATCAAACTGACATTATGATTATGACAGCAGACCTTGACCTCCTTGAGAGCACTTCATCCATCACAATTCTCTCTGTCCCCCTAGAGGCTCACAGGCTCCTCCGGGAACTTGCCATTTCTCAGTGTAAACACTTAGATCCTGCATGGCCTCTGCTCCTCTGCCTCCCCTGGGCCTTCTCTTTAAGTTAAGGGGGGCATGAACCCCTGAGGGCTCCTGCCCAATGTAATCTGGCAGGTGGATGTCACTTACCACCCTCTGTGTGGTAGTCTCTGCTATGTTCATGTCATGGTAGGTACCTGCTTCTCCTTCATGTATGCTGTGGCCTTCTCAGGGGAAAAGGCCTCCTGTGTTATTAAAACTCTTAAATCGGCCATGCTGATTATGAGGGTGCCATGTGCCATACAGACTGATAATGGCCCTGCTTTTAAGGAACTCAATGAATTTCTTAGTTCCTAGAGGATAAGCCATGCCTTTGGCATCCCCCTACAACCCTCAAAGCCAGGCCATTGTGGAGAGAACACATAGAACACACAAGGATATCCTGGCCAAATCTGCTTTGCCTAAAGCCCTCATCTGGCCCTAACTAAGGCCTTATTCATCTGAATTTTCTTATTTTTGAAGAATCAGGACTCAGCCCTGCTTATAAACACTGGGCATACCACCCTGTGCCACACTGCTGCCTCTAGGAAGATGGAGGGACCCTTTCACCCTCCAATGGCAACCTCCTGCTCTGATGTTGACTTGCGGGGAGAGGATATGCTTGCGTTTTCCCACAGAGCTCAACAATACCCATATGAGTCCCTACCTGACCACTGAGGTACACCAATGGGTTGAGGAACCTGCTCTTCCACAGTCCTTCCCGGATAGATGATGTATGCCTTTCTTATATACCAAACTATCCATGTTTTGCAACAATGGGTGGATTTGCTCGCAGAAGAAGTAGTGATGGGGAAACTGGACATCATTTAGGGGTTGGTTATAATTGGTATGTGGTTGAGGGATGGGGGAGGTATTTTATAGCTCAGGGGAGTTCTTGGGAAAAAAAAAGAAAACAAAGAGGGATAATTGGTAATGGGATAATAGATTGGTATTTGTGAGTTATTGTTTTTAGACAATTATATTGGTAGTGCTTCTTGTGTATTGATACAAAGTTAAATTATATTGAATATTGTATGTGAGTATGCTTCTACCTCTGTTTAAAACATTTTTTATGTATTGACATATATATATTGTATTGACATATACATATATTTACCATATTGCAGTGTACACTACTACCTCTGATCAAGATACTTATACATTGTTTACATTTGAAGGTCATTGTTCTTATTTATTGCACAGTTGTTTATTGTCTTAGTCTTTAAGTTAGATAAGTATTGAGAATTGTAGACCAATAGTCATCTATGTCTGTCATATTTATAGTTAGGCTAACCAGGTTCTTTAGATACATAGAAATTACATTCAGTATAGATAGTATAATCTTCAACCTCTTCAAAGAGCTGTAGAAAGTGGCATTTAAGCTAATTTAGAGTTCTGTGGTAGTGAGACATAATCGCTCCTGGCAACACCAATCTATTCCCGAGAGACTGTTGAGCACCAAAGACACTCCACTTGGAGCTTGTCTTCTTGGCAGTACAGGCCTTTAGGCAAAGAAATGCCCATACCTCAACCACTGACAGAGATACAGAGTATCCGTAAATGGATAAAACAGGACTGTCATATCTTGCCAAAACAGAGTAAGATAGTTCTGAAAAGTTTCTTGCCTTTGAAAATCGTATGTTAGTTACGTTTGGCCTTAGCCAGAATTGGTTGCCTCAACATTGCAAATGAGACTTTGGATGATTGCCCAGGTAGTAGGTTGTCTCTGTCATTTGTTGCACATTTTGGAAGTTTCTCAATAGTACTTCCTGGTTACTCAAGTAATATTACTTCCCTTCTCAGATCTTTGATGGGGTTGAAGATTAGATAACTGTAGCTACCCTCCTCATGATTTAGCTAAACTTAATTTCAATATATTATTTAGAAATAAGATGCTTAGTAAAACTTTTGTTGTGCGTTTCTTGCTTAATACTGTTTATTGTTTGTAATTTTGTATTTGGTATCTGTTCCTATTGTATATAGTTGTATTGGGTTTGGATTGATCTTGTTTAGACAAAGAGGGGAGGTGATGGGGAAACTCTGTTAACCAATCACAGTGAATTGGGGCATGGTGAGCTGGTCCCCAGGGAAGAAAACCTGGAGATCCCTATGCCGCGCCCACTGGATCATTTTGGATCTGGGACCTCTCACTCTGATAGCGTGAGTTTTCCCCTTTTTTCAATTATTAAAATATAGCTTGTTCTTGAGCTGGACTGATTATTCATTGTACCTACTGGTTTGACAACAAAGTAGAGCTTGTCCATGACATGACCTTGCTGGTTTGTGATCCTCATTTCAGGTTGATTTGCCTAACCCTTTACTAGTAGGTTAAAAAAAAAATGTCCAACATTTCCCAGACCAGGACACAACTTGCCTAATATATAAAAAACATCTGGTCAGAAAAATTTCTCAACTATTCTGTTCTACAAGTATACATTTCCTGCCTCAATATGACATGGCTACCTCCTATGACTTTTGAGACAAGTTTTATCACTAAGATTTGGAAACACTTTGAGACACCCCTGGATCTCTCCTGGATCATCATATATGCAGTTATATGTGGCACAATACAATTATTGATATTCATTCTTCTCAGATGTCTCCTGCAGCACAGCAGATGACAACAGGCAGCCACCTAGGTGACTCTTCAGGTTCTAATGGACAATCCTGTAATGGTCCCCCTCAAGAGGTCATACAATCATGGCTCATGGAAATCCAAAAGACCTCCATTTAAGATGGCCCTTCTTCCACCTGAGAATGCTCTCCAGGGAGAATGCCTTTCGAGGACTGGTAGTCAATGACAAGTAAGATCTTGTCTAGCAAGCCAACCTAAGACAGGCACAGTCCAGTTGCTGGGTACCCCCTGAGGCAGGGATGGCAAGGCCAGAACACCGGCACTCTGAATCTTGCTGAGCTCCCACAATAAAATAATAAAAAAGGGTGGACATGTAGGAGGAAGCCAGCTGACTAGTTTCAACCAGTTATACAGCCCAAGTGGAAATCCTTCTGAGCTAGCTAATAAGAACATACACATTGATAACTTCCCCTTGAGCCAATCAAGAGCCTGCCATGGAGCCTGGAGACTGATGGTGCCAGACATCAGATGGCTGAAGCCAATGAAGGAGTTCCAGATGAGGCTGCCCCCTGGTTCCTAGGAAGCTTTATAAAGATCTGCTAATACCCGTTGTGCAATAAACAAGTCTGCTCTGCCACTTGCCTGACTCCTGGAGTCTGCACAGTTGACTCTGTGCCATCTTTTTTTTTGGGGGGGGGAGCGGGGTTTACGATACAGAGTTTCTTTCTCTGTAGTGCAAGTGACACAGGTCTTTCAGAAAAACTCACCCACTGGCACCCCTTGTTTGAATTTGTCATAGCAATATTTCTTTATTTATTTTAGTGTGTATGTGTATGCTCAAATGTATCAAGGATCTGTATCTGTTGTAGTCAGGAGACGACTTTGTGGAATAGGTTTGTTTCACCATGTGCGTCCCAGAGACCAAATTCAGGTTGTCAGGCTTGGTGGCAAGAGCCTTTACAGGCTAAGCCACATTTTGGCCCTTGAATTTTTTGCTATTTTTTTTAAAGTGCTACTCCAATTGGTATTTTCCAAACCCAGGGTTCATGACTACTTGGTATTTGGAAAAGTTTATCATTTAAATTCAGGATTATTCTTTAAAACTCATAATGTAAGCATAATGTGTAATCCCACATGACATTTCAGGAAATCTTAGTGGCTTGACTTGCACTTGAGATATTTATTTGAGATAAGGGCTCAAGTAGCTCAGGCTGGCCTCGAACTTGCTCTGTAGCTATGGTTGGCCTTGGAGTCCTCATCTTGCTTTTACCTCTCAAGTAGTGGGATTACAGGTGTGTGGGGGCTATCACCCCTGATTGCACCTGTATTTATTGATTGGATGTGTCAAATAATCTTCTGAAATGACTGCATTTAACCTTTTAAAAAACCTTTCTTTTAATTTGTTCTTTGTGTTTTTCACATCATGCATCTCGATCCCATTCATTTCCCCGTCCCTTTTTAATCCACCCTCTGCCCTTGCAATGACCCCCTGCAAAATAAAATAAAACAAAATTTAAGAGAAAAGACAATCAATCTCATCATGGAAGCTGTAGTGTGACACAGTGAGTCACGCAGTAAACCCTTTTATCCATGTATCTTTACTTGCAAGCGTTCGTTGCAGAGTCATTGGTCTGTTTGAGGCCTCTGGTTTCTGTTACACTATCTATACTGGGCCCTCACCGGGACTCCTCTTGGATATCCTGTTGTTGCCCTGTGTTGTGGAGATCTTGCCGCTTTGGGTCCACAGGACCGGCCCCTTCACATGCTCCAGCAGATCACAGATGGAGTGAATGTTGGGGTGGGCCAACTCATAACCCTGGTTCTGGGCAGAGTTGGTCAGTCGCCAGCTCTCCCCTATCCTCACCGCCAGGGTGAGTTCTCGAGCATTGTCCTTGCTAGCTCACCCCTTGCTGTGACTATCAAAGCGTGGGGTCAGGTCTGTTTTCAGTCTCTCAGGACCCCTTCTCCCACACCTACACCATCAGGACCAGCTCTACTGTGTTTCCCAGGAGAGGTGCAGGGGCAGCTCTCCTGAGTGCTGCAGCATCGGATGGTAGACAGGGGCAGCTCTTCCGGTCTTGTGACCTCAGGGCCGGCTCTCCAACCTGCCTCTCCACAGGTGGAGAACGACAGTGGAGGGCATGTCTCCCCTTACCACACCACCATATGGCAGATGAGGGGCCGAGCCAGATCTCCCACGATAAATCCTCAGGGTGGTTCACCCACAGCTCAGTCAGTAGGGTCAGCTCTATTGTGCTGCCCAGGCGAGGTGCAGGCCCACTTTCCTGAGTGCTGCAGTTGGTACGAGGGAGGGAGGAGGGTCAGCTCCCTTGCCAGCTGGAGGTGGTAGGGTAGCTTTCCCTCAACCCCACTACTACACTACAAATGAGGGAGGTGGTACCAGCTCTGCCCCTCTCTCGCCCTCAGGGTTGGCTTACTCATGCCCCTGTTTATAGGGTAAACTCTACCGTGCTGCCCAGGAGAGGCACAGGGCTTGTTCTCTAAAGTGCAGCTGCTAGTGAGGGGTTGGGTCAGGTCCCCCACCTGCTGCAGCTGGCAAAGGGTGAAGGGAGGCATCTTTCCCTCACCACCTGGCAGGGGTGACTGCTCGCCTACTCTCATGCCCTCAGGACCAGCTCACTCTTCCTCCTATGCTGCCCAGATGAGGTGTAGGACCCTCTCTTCTGAGAGCTTCAGCTTGCGAGGGGCAGGGCCAGTTCTCCCTAGTGTGAGCAGCTACTGAGATGCGGGGCCAACTCTGTACAGCCTTATCATCTCCACCTTCGGTGGTATCAGGAGCCACGGACATCAGCAGAGGTCATGGTTGTATCAGGGCCATGAACCCAGACAAAGGTCCTGGCAACAGCCCAGGCTGAGACATCACTATGGCCCTGGGTGGCAATCAAACCACCCACACTGGCTCACTCCCCACCAATTTCACCTCTTCAGATATGTCTCTGTCCACAGGACACAAGCTGTAGCATGAGGGGCCAGCTTGTTGGGGTTTCTGTTCCACCCAGTACCCCACAACCGGCAAACCCCAAAGAAAATTACACACAGGACTCCTTAAGATTATAAGCCCATTAGGTCAGGCTACTTATTAGCTCTTATAACTTTTGTTACCCCATTATCCTTATCTATGATGTCAGCCACACGGCTCCGTACCTTTCTCAGCTGGGGAAGTTACATGCTGCCTCTTTGGTGGTCTGCGCAGGAGTGGCTAGGGAGTTTCCTGCTTCCCAGAATACTCCTGTTCTCATTGCATCACCTCTACTTCCTGTCTGGCTTTCCCGCCTATACTGCCTGCCTGGCCAATCAGCGTTTTAGTAAAATATGATTGACAGAATACAGACAATTCTCCCACACCAACAAGCATTCTGTCTCTTTCTCTCTCTCTCTCCCATACCACATCACACATTTGCTCACCGTAATAGTGTCTTTCTGCCCAGCGATTGCAAGGGACCAGGTGGGCCTGTGTTTCTCTTCAGAACCTGGGGCAGGGTGCTCCAGATCTGTGTGTGAGTCTCCTTGTTCCACTAAGTCTGTCTTGACTCTGGGCAGGACCATGCTTCCTCCTCAGAGCCCAGGGCAATCCACCTGAGGCCTGCATGTAGTATTTAGCTTTTGATTATTTAATTATTTTTATTTCATTATTCATAGATATATCATCCGGATTTAGGACAAACATGCTTGGAAATTATAAATATGTTTTTTTTTCTGGGTATAGTGGCACACATCTGTAATTCCAGCACTTGGAAGACTAAGGCAAGAGGACTGAGAATTTGAAGATAGCCAAGCCACATAATGAGGTCGTGTCTCAAGAAAAGACTATAGGCTGGCAAGGTGGTTCAGTAGTTAAAGGCACTTGAGTTTGACTCCTGGGACCCACATGATGGAAGGAGAGAGGTGACTTCTGACCTCCACGTGCACACTGTGATATATGCCTCCACCCACCCACCCATCCATCCATCCATCCATCCATCCATGCATACATAAATGTAATCAAAACATTTCAAAACAGACTATCTTAGGCTGCCCTCAAACTCATAATCCTCCTGTATCAGCTTCATGTTTGCTAGGATTACAGACATGTAGCATCATAGCAATATTAAATCTTATTTTCTATTTATTTATTTATTTGTAGGCATGGTCTTTATCCAGTTAAACCTGGCCTCAAGCTATATAGGTCAAGATGGTCTCAAATTCATGGTGTTTCTTCTGCCTCTACCTCTTGAATGCTAAGATTACAGACATGTATCACCATGCCCTGCTTTTTAATTATTATTTACTTATTTATTTGAATAAATGAATAAAGTTTATTAAATGAGGTTCCAAGATCACTGTGGGTGATCTTCACAACCTGACACATAAGCTCCTTACAATCAAACTAGGAATCCTCAACCTGTAATTTTACCAGACAGTCTGGGCAGGATGTGGGGGTGTAGACCTTTTTAGAAAATAAAAAAGTGAAAGTATAAAGGATTTATATACATTCTGACAGGGTGGACATGGTATGCAAATGACTTGCAAATACGATGCAAATGAGGCACAACTACTCATGCAAATGAGCATCCTGTCTTTAGAATCAACTGCTGGTTATTCACTTATTTGTCTGCAGTGCTGACAGTAAATCTTTCAGGGGCTTGGGATTCAAGTTGCTTTGGTGGAGAGGTGTATGCGTGGTAGAGGAAGGGGATGTCTCTCAAGGAAAAGTCAGTGTGATGCTGTAAGCCTGAAGCTTAGCAATCAGTTTAATAAGGCAGAAAGTTTAATATGTAGTTATTCTGCCATGATACTCCAAAAGCTAGTCTTTGGGAAACAGGCTGAGGAGAGAGGCAAGGAAATTTGGTTTCCTATAACCTTTCAAGCCTTTACATCATCTGACTCCCCAGCCCCCATCACTCACCATCTGGGCTCTTGTCTAGCGGAGCAGAGAGTGGGTAGTCAGAGATCCCTGGCCCCACGTCCTCGCCATAAGGACCAACGAAGAGTTAAGAGCTCGTGTAAACCATAGCCGGAGGAGGCCAAGAGCACAGTGGGGCTGAATTGCCAGGCCTGTTAGAACAAGATGGGCAGTACAAGAAGTGGGGCTGTTGAGAAATATACTATTTAGTCTCTTGCCAGTGATGCAGTAACTGACAAATTGGGACGCTTACTTGGAAATCTAAAGGAAAAAACTGTCAACAGTTCCCCCCATGATAAAAATCTGCTTTCTTCTCTTCTTGGTGTGAAGGGAAATTTCTGGTCCCACAGGCTCTTCTCTGTTGAGAACAGCGACATTGGGCACACAAAATAAAAGGGCTTCTAGCAGGTTGCACAGTTAAAAAATTATCATTCTTCTCTTCTTGGGCACTTGACAATCAGACCTGTGAGAAAATACATTCCCTGCCTATCTGTACAATCTTGGGTGACATAGTCAACTTTTCTCAAACACAGTTTCTCGTCTACAGAGCAGGAAGAACACAGTCTCCACAGGCTCACAGTGAAGACTGAATGACATAGCATGTACTCTTGACACCGTGCCTGGCTCCCATATGCAATAGCCCATAGTTATTTGTAGCAGCCACCTATCGATTTGCTGTGGAGAGCTCATCGCTCTTTACCTGGTAACGATCTCCCATTTCTTCCTAGTGCACCGTAATTCTTTCTTCAGTCTTTCTGGATCTGGTAAAATCAACTCTCTCTTCTCTGCACTGGAAGCAGAATGTATAATTCAGGTTTAAGCCAATTAGGTTTAAATCTATTAGGTTGAACTGGAGCTGGTGGCACAAGCCCATATTCCCAGTCACTCAGAAGATTGGCATAGGAGTTTGGAAAGTTCAAAGCTTGCCTCGGCTACTATAGGATTCGGTTTTGTTTAGATGAAACTGACAAATTGATACAGAAAAGAAATAGATTAGTGGTCGCTGGAGACTGGAGGAAGAGAGGATAGGAGTGACTCGTACGAGCATATTTCTCTTTGGAGGCTGGGAGACTGCTCAGCAGGTCAGAGTATTTAGCGTGCAAGCCTGGAAGCTTGAGTTCAGATCCCATTTCAAAGCTGGAATCGATAGCTTGTGCGTGTAGTCTCAGCACTTGTGGCCACATAGGAGGCAGAGACACAGCATGTTCACCAAAATTCTCAGACCTGCTAGCCTGGAGTATGTAGAACTGCCTCAAACAAGGTAAAAGGCAAGAAACCACACCCAAGGTTATTCCCTGACCTCCACATGTGGACTGTGTCACATGTGGACACGCACACATAAGTACGCCTACACACATGCCACATACACACATACACAAAACTGAATAAATAAAGAAATAAATTTTAAAAATAGTTTCTTGGGGATGGAGAGATGGCTCAGTGGTTGAGATCACTGGCTGCTCTTCCAAAGGACTTAGGTTCAGTTCCTAGCACGTACATGGCAGCTCATAACTGCCTGTAACTCCAGTTTCAGGGGATCTGACACCTTTGCATAGACATACACGAAGGAAAACACAATATGTATGAAATAAAAATAACAAAATCATTTAAAAAGGTTTCTCTTTAGGGAGATGAAAATGTTTTGGAATTAATGGTATTTGTACAACATTCTAACAATGCTAAAAAATAAACCGAATTGGGATGGTGAGATGGCTCAGTGGTTAAGAGTACTACCTGCTCTTCCAAAGGTCCTGAGTTTAATTCCCAGCAACCACATGGTGGTTCACAACCACCTGTCATGAAATCTGGTGCACGCACGCAGACCACTGTACATTTAATAAATAAATAAATAAGACAAACAATAGGGTGGACTTATTACCCTATTAGTCCATAGGGTGGATTTACTTAGTAAACTGCCATGTGAGGGCTTGAGTTTGGATCTCAGCTCCCATGTAATAAGCCAGGCAGGGCACTCACACTTCAGTAACCTAAGAACTGGGTGGACAGAGACAGATGAATCTTTGAAAGTCAACAGTAAGTTCCAAGGTTAGTGAGAGACCCTCTCTCAAACACACCTTTTAAAAATAAATAAATAAATAAACCGAATTACTTTTTTTTTTTTTTTTTTTGGTTTTTCGTGACATAGTTTCTCTGTGTAGCTCTGGCTGTCCTGGAACTCACTCTAGAGGCCAGGCTGGCCTCAAATTCACAGAGATCCACCTGCTTCTACCTCTTGAGTGTTGGGATTAAGGCAAGTGCCACCACTACCGTGCCCCGAATTACATATTTTACTTATTTTTTTAAGGAGAGAGGATAAATCTTGCTGTGTAGATTGGTCTGGAACTCACAATGTAGAGCGGGCTTTTTTTGAGTTGGTGGGTGATCCTCTTACCTCTACCATCTGAGTGCTGCGATCAAGTGTGTGCCACCACAGTCCTGCTATTTTATTTTATTTTTTTTAAAATCATAATCCTCCCGCCTCAGCTTCATAGGTACTGGGACTATAAACATGTACCACTATACCTGAATTGAATTTCAAACTTTAAAAAGATTAATTTTATGGTATGTGAATTATGTCTCACCTTAAGAAAGCCTGTCAGGCAGTGGTGGCACATGCTTTTGGTCCCAGCACTCAGGAGGCAGAGGCAGGTGAATCTCAGTGAGTTCAAGGCCAGCGTGGGCTACAGAGTTCCAGGACAGTCAAGGCTGCACAAGGCTACACAGGGTTACAACATCAAAGAAGAATGGCAGATGCTCAGGCAGTGAGGGCCGTCAAGACTCTCCCATTCCTTAGGGTTGTGAGAAGAGCACACTAGTTCTTTTCTTGCATAACCCAACTTGAGAGGATATACGATATAAATGTGTGGACCTGTCGTACTATGTGTGGAATGAGAGGGTTCAGCTGAGAACAGACGCAAGCAATGGCAAGACACCTAGACGGGTCACACTGGAGGTCTGTGTCTGAGGCAGGCAAGCTTTTCAGGGAATAGCTTAGTAACCTGAGACTCCATTTGACTTGTGCTGTGTACACACCCTCATTCCTTTCTTTAAAAAGAATTCTGCACCGATTTTGTTGCATTTGTTAATTTAATTGTGTGTGTGTTTGTGTATGGGTATTTGTGTCCATGGAGGTTTGTGCAGGTCAGAGAACTACTTGTTGGTGTCTGTTCTCTCCTTCCACCATGAGTCCTGGGGTTCAAACCCAGTTTAGCAGCGAGAGTCTCTAACCCTGAACTATCTCAGAAGTCTGCATCCTATTTCTTTTCTTTTTCCATAAATATTAACCAGAGATTAACTTTATTTATGTGTATGAGTGTTTTGCCATGTATTATGCACAGCACGTGCATGGTGGGGATAGAATCCTTGTTCTCTGGGAGAGCAGCCAGTGCTCCTAGCTGACGAGCCATCTCTCCAGCCTCCACATCCTATTTCTAACAGTGCATTTTGTCCCCCTGAGAACCTTACGCACAATCGCTGTGCACACAGACCTTTCTCCAAACAAAGCACCTAGTGACCTGTTATCAACCTAAGAGCCCTGCCCGTACCAAGCTGCATGTAAACGCCACTCCAAATAATAGAATATGTTTCATTTTCCCTTAACCACCAAAAGACCAAGAAGCATTCTATTCAGTTTGGATGTGAGGATGGGGGTGCTCGTGCAGCCTAGGTTGGTTTTGGGTATGTGTGCCAGAAGGCAAGCTGTGTCCTGAAAGTGAACTTTTGGGGGAATTCCCTATTTAACCCCTTATGCTTATGCACAAGTGAGTATGTATATAACTAAACCAAATGCATTATGAGAAAGGACATGCACAGTAGAAAAAAATGGCCAAGTAGCTTAACCTGTCAATCAAAACAGAACCATTCTCCCTATCCCTTTTAGTAACCAACCTCCTCTTTCTCTTGAACCCTACAAAAGGCAATCCCAAGCAATAGTCAGGGCCCTTGAGCAGCTTTGTGGGCTGAATCGAGCATATAGGCGCTGGGGTGGCACAGCTTCATTCCTGTGGCACGCGGTTGATCTGCACTGTGCAATCTGTGCCATCCCTTGGCTTTGAGAAGAGGGTTCTTGGTATGTCGCAAACTCTTTGTGCCTTTACGTCATACTTGAACAAGATGCCAAGAACCTGGAAACACACAGTCTAGACCTTGACTACCATTAACAGTTTCCTTGGTACTGTCTTGGCAAAAAAGTCTGTGCATCATGTTGGCCATTCCAGTTTAAGGCTTTCCTTCCTTCCTTCCTTCCTTCCTTCCTTCCTTCCTTCCTTCCTTCCTTCCTTCCTTCCTTCCTTCCTTTTTTCGACACAGGGTCTTACTACAGACCAGCAGAGGCAAGTCTTAGGCTAGGCTCATATAGGGATAGCATTACCTCACCTTCACATGTCAGCGGAGATTCAAAGGGAATGGAAATATGCCTCACCTTTTCCTGAATAGGGTGGCAAAGAATTTGAGACCATCTTAATTCTACTTCAGGACTCATTGTGCCTATTTACCCTTGGATCCCTTGTTCATAGCATTTCACTTGGATGGATATGATGGGTGGAATTGGACTCATTTTAATACAAAAGTATTAGATTTTTGAGTTAGATCAAGGTTGGCATATACTTGGAACCTTAGGGAGCAGTCTCTGCTACCCATTCTAATTTGGGGTCTGCCACGTGCCTGGTGCTGAGCTGTATCAGCGCATTTGAACTTCAGTTCCCATTTTGGTTAATGAAGAACAATAAAACCGGCATCTCACAGAATAAAACAATTTAAGAGATATGAAAAAGCTTTATACATAAGCTATAATGTTCTCTTTAATGATAGGTTGTTATTGTTGTCATTGTTGCACGGAGTGGGGGAGAAGACAAGGCTGTGGCTCTGAGTCCCGGGCTCCTCGACCTTATTTCA
Source organism: Myodes glareolus (assembly GCF_982192425.1). NCBI lineage: Eukaryota > Metazoa > Chordata > Mammalia > Rodentia > Cricetidae > Myodes > Myodes glareolus. The sequence continues at coordinate 51,821,703 of NC_142038.1, forward strand.
CTCCTCAGCCCTGACAGCAGCCTGTTCCCGAGAAGCACGAGTTAGGACAAGGAAGCGGAGTTCCTATGGCTTTACAATCAAGCTCCAGCCAGGGAAGATTTATTTCCCTACGGTGGCTCTAATGATGGTTCGATGAGACTCATAATTCCATAATGATCTTGGTGCCTGCGACTCCCTCCCTGGTTGTCTCTGTGGAGGCTGTGGGGAAATAGGAAGCCACAGTGGCTGAACCAATAAGAACGAGTTGCATGTTGCCAGCTCCTTTTCGCCTGGATCAGCCCATTGTGTGCTCCAACATACGGAGTACTAAGGAGGCTCCCGGGAAAAGCCACGTTCAGTTTGTCACCGTCACCTGGCTGAGAGAGCGCAGCAGCTCCTTCCCTGAAATGCTTTCCTTTGTGCCTTTCATTTGTCTCCAGAGAGAGGGTTTGTTTACCTGAGTAATACCCTTTCTTACAGGCTTTTCCCAGAAGTGCCAGGCAGCCTAGGAATGTATAATGGGCCTTGTACGTTTAGGTCTGAAACTAAGATCATTACTTGGAATGTTAAGTAGATATGTAAAGCAGAGTCCCCCGTGTGATCTTGTAAGTACCCGTGCATGTATCTGTGTGCTACTTGACTTTGCTCAGCCACCATTGTGATGCCTGCATGGCCAATAGGCACAGAAAAGAATAGAACTAATTGCTAAGATAATTTTGCACTTTACCGCGTGTCAGGCGCTGGGTGGAATGCTTCCTAAGTGTATATACTTTCTCTCTCCCTCCCCTCTCTTCTCCTTTCTTTCTCTGAGGATCTAACCCAGACCTTGTGCATGCTATATAAGTGTTCTATCACTGGCCTACAATTTTAGTCCTTTATTTGTAAGATTAAAAATGTTTTTTTTTAAATCATAGCTAAAATCTGTCCTGTGGTAAGAGGTGCAGGGCACCTATGCCGTGCACAGGGGAGGGGCGAGGATGACCTGCAGGAGTCTGTTCTCCCCTTCCAGCGTGTGGGTCCCAGAGTCCAAGGTCAGGTTGTCAGGCTTGGTTGCTGCTGCCTTTATCTGCCAGAGACCTTCTCTCCAGTCTGCTGGGTACTGTTTTGAAGGATGACAGCAGAGGAGAGAAAGGTTCTCCGATCCTTAGCTTGCTGGCCCTGAACTGTACTGGTAAGCTCAGCTCCTGGACCCAATATGTCTGTGATTCCAGTAGGCACCTGTAGTAGTACTTTCTCATTGAGACCACAAGCCTGCAAATCATGACACAGAGGCTTATTATTAATTGTAAAAGCCCTGGCTTAGCTTAGGCTTGTTCCTGACTAGTTCTTATAAATTAAATTAACACACACACATATACATACATATACACATACATATACATATATACATACATATACACATACATATACATATATACATACATATACACATACATATACATATATACATACATATTTATATTCCCCCCCCCAAGACAGGATTTCTCTCTGTAACAGTCCTGTCTGTCCTAGAACTTGCTCTATAGACCAGGTTGGCCTCAAACTCACAGAGATCTGCCTGCCTCTGCTTCCCACATGCTGAGATTAAAGGCATGTGCCACCACCACCTGACTAACTCATATTTTTTAATCTACATTCTTCCACGAGGCTTGTTACTTCATCTCTCTACTGCCCACCCTGCTTCTTCTGGGTCTGGCTGGCAGCTTGGCCTCTCTTCTTGCCAGAGTTGTCTCTGCCCAGAGGTCTCACCTATACTCTCCTGTCTAGCCACTGGCCGTTCATCTTTTCATTACACCAACCACAGCAATGCATCTTCACACGGTGTCAACTCTCCCACAACAGGCACTGGTCTTTCTGAAACCCCCTGCCTGGAGATGTAGCCTTGGCTTTTGTGGGAGGACAATCAAAGATTAATCCAAGGAGCAGGTGCAGCTACCCAGCAGCCTGGTTTTTAGGATGTTCTCCAGGTTTGTATGAGTGGCAGGGTGGAAATTGTACAGAACTGTGACAGTCCGTTGGGCCATAATTATCTCAGGGCCTGTACCTCGAGGCCTGTAGGACAGAGAAAAACCTGGCTCGAGTTTGAGGAAACCGAGTGAGGATGAGACAGCAAAATCTAGGTAGACACCCCTCCAGACAGAGGGAGAGCTTGGCTGTCTCTCATTGGCTGGTGGTACCCCCACATCACACCATGCCACTTAACCTATATAAACTGATGCTCACAGTAATAAACTGAGTTCCTGCTTTGACTTGACTCCCTATCGCATCTGATTGTCCTGTGTCATGGGGCTGTGGAATGGGCAGATAGCACACACACCTTTCCCTGGGGAATAAAGAGACTAAGGAGGCCTAGCAGTTGGTGCCAGAATGTGGGGTGACTGGTCCCAGGGCAAAGCGGTCATCAAGGTGAATGGGCCCCATGATGGGTAAAGCAACTTCACACAAAAATGACCCAGGGCTTCAGGCACTGAGATATATGCATATGCTACTCTCCTGAGGCCTGGAATCCTCAGACCACAGTGTGATCCAGGCATGGGAGGATATAATTACCCTGGCCCCCTGGGTACCCACTGGGAATCTTTTTCTCATGGGACACGTGGAACTGGGTGGAGACCCTGGCCAGAGAAAGGGAAAAACACTTTGATATACCCTCACCATTGGAGTTCTATCCAACATGGCTCTCAAGGCATGTTTTCACCCCATTGCTCTGCCTCTCCCAATGGCAGGTAAGGAAAAGGTCAGAGACTGGGAGAGGTCTAAAGAATCTGAAAATAACCAACTGGCTAGAAGGTGGGAGAAGGAGACAGGCGAGGAACAGGAAAAGATCAAAGGTTGGGAGAGGTCTGAAGAATTCAACAGCTACCAGTAAACCAAAAGAACTGGAGAAAAGGACACAGGTGAGGGGAAGAACAAAAATGGGCACAATTTACTGAAGAACAGTTCCGGGGGAAGGAATATGTCTGTGACGAGGAGTGGCCACCTGGCGCGGGAGAATTATCTGTATTCTGTCAATCATGTATTTTAATAAAACGCTGATTGGCCAGACAGGAAGTATAGGCGGGAAAACCAGGCAGGAAGTAGAGGTGATGCAATGAGAACAGGAGAATTCTGGGAAACAGGGAGGTTCCTCCCAGTTCTGCCCAGACCACAGGAGAGGAAACATGTAAGCTGCCCAGCTGGAAAAGGTACTGAGCCATTATGGCTAACATAGATAATGATAATGGATTAATATAAGTTACAAGGACTAATAAGTAGCCTGACCTAATTGGCCAATCAGTTTATAATCTTGTGGAGTCTTGTGTGTGATTTTCTTTGGGGTTTGCCGGCTGTGGGGTACCGGGTGGGACAGAAACCCCAACAAGCCGGCCCCTCATGTTACAGCCACCTCCTTATGCCCCAGTGGCCCTGAAAAGGATAAGTAGGGGCCCCTTTAAGACTTGCCTTGGGTCCCAGCAGTCCCCCCCCCAGTTTCATCTCACTGTAATTGATCTAAAGAACTTCTTCTCAATTCCTCTTCATGAGGATTGCGAAAAGTTCGCCTTTTTCATTCCTACAGTTAACTCCTTTCGACCTGACAAGAGATATGAATGGGCTATTCTCCCACAGGGGATGGCCAATAGTTCGTCCTTTTGCCAACAATATTTGTATAGTATCCTCTCTTCTTGTTCTGACAAAGATAATACCCTCCTATATGTTTATATGGATGATCTAATCATTGGGCATTTGGAGGAATCAGGGCTAGCTCCCTGGGTAACCACTATTGTTGATATCCTCCAAGAAGATAGCTTTAAAATAAACCCAAACAAAATACAAAAGATACCCCCATTTCATATATTGGGATCCTACTTAACACTCACTCAAGCCAAAGTGAATGGACCCCAATTAATCCTGCCTGAGCCTCTCACTTTGTCAGGATTACAAAAGATACTGGGGGAAATGAACTGGGTAAGGCCCTGGTTGCCTGTAGAGACTGGGAGACTTGATGTGTTATATGATTTCCTAAAAGGAAGGCAGCCTTATGAGATCATTGCCTTACCCCCTAAGGGCTCTTAGGAACTCACTGAATTTGTCAACGAGCTCCATCAGGCTTCTTTGGTGAGATATAATCCTAACATTCCTATCCAAGACTGGGTATTATTAGGGAAAAAGACCATGCTGGCTGCCATTGTTCAGCAGTCACAACCACTAGAATGGGTATACACCACCCTGGGGGCACTCCCAGAGAGTCGATCAAATAGCTGATATGATCATAAAAATCAGGGAAACGTCTCTCCGATATTATGGAAAAGATCCTTCTAAATTAATAATTTCATTCAAAATTAAGGATTTAGAATGGGAGGCATTATTCTCAATTGAGCTTCGCCCTGGAGGGATTTCTGGGGACCCTGGACACCCACTTTGGGGAGTCCCAGTTAGAGAAGCTATATCAAGAACTACACTGGAGAGTTCCCTTAGTCTTTTCTTCTAGACCCCTGCCCCAAAGCATTTACTGTTTGCACAGATGACAGGAAGAATGGGACTGCCTTTGCAATTTTCCCTGCAGCGGGGGACCAAGACAAAGATTATCAAAATTTTCCCTTGTAAGGAATCCACTCAATATAAGGAAATGATGACCGTGTATATTGTCCTACAAGAGGTCCCAGAACCTGGCAACCTCTATTCACTCATAAGTGGATTCTAACCATAATTTAAAGGTCTTTGAGCCTATTATTCGTGATCCTAGAGAAGCTAAATAAGAAGACGAACCTGATGAAGATTATTTAGCTATCCGCCAGGAGGTAGGAAATAGTCAAGAATCCCAGGTAACCTTGGGTGCATGGGGTGGGGTGGGAGGGTTGTTGGAAGGGGAGAGGGTTAGAGAGAAGGGAGTAGGGGAGGAATGGAGAAAGCTCGGTTGACCGGGATGGGGGGAAGGGAGGAAGAATGAATATGGGATCAGGGAAGAATATATTTCAACTAAGGGAGTCATTTTAGGGTTTATAGGAAACTTGATTATATATGGGATCCCAGGTCCAAGGAGAGATCCCCAGATTGTTCTCTGGACAGAGGAGAGGGTGCCTGAACCGGCCTTGGCCCATAACCATACTGATGAATATTTTGCTTATCACCATAGATCCTTCATCTGGCGATGGATGGCGATACAGACGGAGACCCACATTGGAGCACCGGACTGAGCCCCCCAAGGTTCAAATGAGGAGCAGAAGGACGAAGAAAATGACGAAGGACTGCGAGGGATGCTATCACCCACTGATACAAGGGGTCGGATCTAATGAGAGTTTACCAAGGGCAGTTGGACTGCGACTGAACGAGCACGTGATCCAACCAGATTCTCTGAATGTGGCCGGATTCTCTGAATGTGGCTGGCCCGGAGTCTTTCTGAGAAGCCATTGACAATGACACTGGGACTAGTTTCCTCTGCATATACTGGATTTTTGGGATCCAGTCTGTTTGGATACTCACCTTCCTGGACCTGGAGGGAGGGGGGACAAACTTGAACTTCCCACAGGGCTGGAAACCCTGCTGCCACATTTACCCTATGCCTATATCACATTGGATGGTAATCCTATTTCTGCCTTGATGATACAACTTGGATTGCTCTTAGAAGGTAGAAAAAAACCATATATATTCAACATCTCAGAGGACACCAACACCTCCCTGGCTCCCTTTCCCAAGGGACTGCTGCTGCAGATGCTGCAGCTTCAGGGGCCTGTCCCATAGAGGTCTCAAATCTGGCCGTACAAAATGCTACCCAAATGCATGACTTAACTTGTGAGAACTGAAGAGAACTCAAATACCTATACCCCCAGATCCTTGCAACAGAATTAAAGAGAATTGTTCATACATGTAAGACTTGCCAACAGTTTCTCTGTACCCATCCTCCCCGCTTTACAAGGGCCGGGGGTGAACCCAAGAGGGTTAGGACCCAATATCATCTAGCAAACAGATGTAGCACATTACCCTCCGTTTGACAAGTTAAAATATATGTTTGTGACCATAGACACATACTCTAAGGCATGTTGCGCTACTGCCCATTCAGGGGAAAGGCAACCCATGCCAAAACCCACTTCTTACAATGTTTTGCTCTATTGGGACTACCACAACAGGTCAAGATCGACAACGGCTCCTGTTTTAAAAGTAAAACATTAAAAGAATTCTTCCAAAGATGGAATATATCCCATACCACTGGGATCCCATACAACCTTGAGGGTCAAATGATTGTTAAAAGACATCACCAATATCTCAAAGAGGTCCTTATAAAACAAAAAGGAGAAGTCTCCCCCCATCTATAACTGCAAAAAGATGTTATTAACCATCAATATTTTAAATTTTCAAAAATCAGATGAACAAAACAGATTCCAGAAACACTGGGGATTCCAACCAACAAGGCCCTGCCTAAAGGTTAGGTGGAAGGATCCTCTCACTAACTAATGGAGGGACCCAGAGCCCTTGTTGACACAGGGCCTAGGATATGGATGTGTCTTCCCAAACAGAGGGGAAATGCCTATATGGTTACCCAATCATAACTTAAAATTTCTTCCTTCCCCTCAGAACAATGGGGAAGACCAAGATTATAGTGGACAACCCTTAAATTTGAACACAAGAAAAGAAAAATTGCCACTGCCCAAGGAAGATTGACCCTTGAGGAAAGTGTTGCCTGTTTATCTATTTCAGATAGTCCTCCTGGTGGTAATCCTGTTAACTCTTCTCATGTGGATTGAGGTCCAGGCTCCCACCAACCACAGGTGACGTGGATCCTGTCGAGCGCTGGCACTTTAGGGATCCTAAATCAGACTTCTCAGATGATGACACCCTGGATGTGGTGGCCTGACCTGATGTTTGACCTCTGCAATTTGGTGCCTAAGAGCTGGGATGTGGGAGATTGGATTCTGGAGATCGAAAGGGAGACCTGAATGTGTAGGCTTTCAGGGGTGCACACTACCCCAGGCATCTTACCTTAATGAACCTAGGTGTTCTCATGTCCTTAGGAGACATGCCCTCCTGCAGACACCATTTTATGTATGCCCAGGCAACCGGACTGCCTTGGCTATTAGAAACTGTGGGGTGGCTCTTGATTACTATTGTTGTGAGCAGACTGGGCTGGACATAATTAGAAAAGACAGAGACTGTATTACGTTATTTACAAAAGTCTTTGGATTCCTTAGCAAGGGTAACCTTACAAAATAGGAGAGGCTTGAACTTGCTGTTTACGGAACAGGAAGGAATTTGCAGGGCACTTGGGGGAAGTATGTTGCTTCTATACAGACCATTCTGGGAGAGTTACAAGAACCCTAGATGAGTTAAGCAAAGATATTAATTCATTTAAGTCAAGGACCCCCTATTAGACCTGGTTTAATTGGTCACCATGGCTTACCACACTCATCTCTTCCCTAATTGGGCCGATGGCTATTTGTTTATTGATCTTTTTGGCCCATGTGTTCTCCAAAGGCTGAAACAAGCATTCCAAAAACAGATACAACAGGTACAACACATGGTCCTTTGAGTACATTATGATAGGCTCAATACATCTCATCTCATGGATTGTAGGGAGCCGCCTGGATGTGGCCTTGGCCAGATAGTGCCAGCACTCCTACAGCCTGGAGGTATACATATCCTTTGATGTTGCCGCCTTAGGCCGGTGTGCTGGAGCCTTGTTTTGCATTTCAAGAGACTCGGTCTCCTGACCTGTCCCGTGGCCTTGGATCCTAGTAGAATGGCATCAACCAATCAGCATTCGAGCCTCTCACCCTAGAAAAGCGGCTGTCTTTGGATTTTTCGCTCTCTCTCGTCATCCCTGTTCCCCATTCCCCCTTTCAAGCAAGGAGCTCTAATAAATTGTGATTGAGAAGGATTCTTGATTTTGTGACCGTCCATTCCTGCTGGTCAGGGAGCGCGTCACATTTTGGTGCTGAAAACCGGGACGCCGGATTTGAACAAGCCAAGGAGGGAGCAGAATTCAGAACTCAACACAAAGAGCGGTGACTGACGTCAGGAAATCCTCCAGATGTATGCTGATTGCTAAGGCTGGTCCAGAGTGGTAATGTTTGCATTCCTTCTTCTCTGTTGCTTTGGGTTGCGCTGTGATTAACCAGATGGTGAGTGCCTTTGCTGCTGCGACTACAGCTCTAGTCAAAAGTAAAAATAAGTCCGCAGTAGATCAAGCGGCATTTTTCTAAAAGGACTTCCTTGTAAGTAAAAAGGAGGTTTTTTTTTCTTTAGCCCAGGGGGTAAGTGCGCACCATGGGCAATTCTTATGGAGCCAGTTCGAACCCCAGGGAGATTTATCGCTCAATCCAGGCACTTTTGCGACAGCGTGATTTAAAGATCTCTTCTAGCACTGTCGCTAACATTGTAAAAGACATTATTGATGTCTCACCTTGGTTTGCAGCTTCAGGTGACCTAACTTTACCATCTTGGAATAAGCTAGGCAGGGATTTGGAACAAGCAGAAGGAAATATTGGGAGAGGCACACTTCCTTTTTGGAGGATGGTGCGGGACTGCTTGAAGGAAGAACGTAATATAGAGATATTAAAACAGGGTCGCAAGGCATTACAGAAACATCAGGACAGCTTTTCAGAATCAGATCAGAAGGAGGAACAAGAGTGTAGGCCTAGAAAGAAAAAGGAAAAATTAAAAGATAAGGATCCGGAAATAAAAAAAGGAGAAAAGGGGAAGAGAAGCCCCATAGCTTTAGTAGTGAAAGAATTTGTAGATTTAGATTTATCAGAGGAGGAAGAACAAATAGAGGAAGCAACTGCTAAATCCGAGAAAGAGCAGCAAGGTAGCCGGAGGCGGGGCGATGTTGATGTGTTTACTACAAAGGGCAGAAGAGACGAGGCGCCAGTATCTGCTGCCCTCCCCCCATCCGCCCCTCCACCCATGTACCAGCAGGTAGCTACAGAAGGTCACAGCTTCATAGGAAGGCAAACTTGGTCGCAACTGGCTGCTGCCTTTCCTGTTTTTGAGGAGCCACAGAATTACAATAGGTGGTATGAACCAATCCCATACAGACAGCTGAAGGATTTGGTTGAAGCTGCGAGAAATTATGGAGCAAATGCCAGTTATACAATCACATTATTGAGAAGGATTGTTACAACAGCGCTGACTCCTACAGACTGGCAGGAGATTGCAAGAGCAGCTCTTCCAGCAGGGCAGTTCCTGGATTTTAAATCTATAGTCCAGGACAAGGCTCAGACCCAAGAGCGCATTAACATACAAAGTGGCCACCCAGAGTGGACGGCTGATATGCTTCTTGGACAGGGGGCATTTGCTGGAAATCAGAATCATTATCCTTGGGAGGTTTATAGGCAGGTTAGTGAGATTCATTATAGAGCATGGAAATCACTCCCTAATAAAGGTGAAACAGCTGGTAACCTAACCAAGATTATTCAAGGTGCTGCAGAGCCATTCTCTGATTATGTGGCTAGGATGACAGAGGCAGCTGAAAGAATGTTTGGGAATTTAGATATTTCATTGCCTTTTGTCCAGCAAATAATATTTGAGCAGAGCACCAAGGAATGTCAAAGAGCAATAGGTCCAGTAAAGGGAAAGGGATTAGAAGCCTGGATCAAAGCCTGCCGTGAAGTTGGGGGGCCTCTAACCAATGCAGGGCTGGCGGCTGCTGTGCTTGCTGCTGCCAGAGGTGTCAGAGGAGATAAGGGAAAGGCATGCTTTAAATGTGGACAGTTGGGGCATTTCAAAAAACAATGTCCCAATAGTCATAATGCCTCAGATTCTTCAGGGCTCTCAGCTGCAACATCGCAGAGGCAGCCAGACATTTGTCCCAGATGCAAGAAAGGGAAACATTGGGTTAATGAGTGCAGATCAGTTAGGGATATAAATGGACAACTTATTCCTATGCCTATTCAGTCATTGTCAAAAAACGGATTGAGGGGCCCATGCACCCAGGGCCCAAAAATATTTGGGGCAATTCAGAACACGATGGCAGTCCCCGAGATGACTCCATCGTCCCAACAAGAAGGACAGCCAAAGGCTCCGGAGGGCTGGACCTCTGTGCCACCTCCAAACTGCTATTAACTCAGGATATGGGAGTTCAGGTCATAGAAACTGACGTGTTTGGGCCATTAGAAAAAGATACTGTTGGCATAGTCTTGGGACATTCATCCTCAATTATGAAAGGCCTGATAGTCCATCCTGGAGTCATAGACCCTGCCTATGAAGGTTGCATTAAAATTCTTTGCCATTCTCCATACGGGGTAGTTTCCATCGCCCCAGGAGACAGAATAGCTCAACTCTTAGTTCTGCCTTCAGGGCGTAATAAGCTTCCAGCGGAGGGGCTTGTCTTAAAGGACAAAAGCCTTGCTCCCATGGGAGTAGATTTGGCTTGTTTATCCTTGGAGCTTGATCAGCGACCAATCTTAAATTTAGAAATAGAAGGAAAGATTTTTTCAGGCCTGGTGGATACTGGAGCAGATAAAAGTATCATCAGATCCCAAGCATGGCCAAAACGCTGGCCCTTACAACAGGCCTCCCAGTCCCTTCAAGGGCTGGGGTATGCACAAACACCGCATATAAGTGCTAAGGAGTTAGTCTGGAGAACAGAAGATCAGAGAGGGACTTTTCAGCCTTTTGTGGTTGATTTGCCCATCAACCTATGGGGCAGGGATGTGCAGTCTCAAATGAGATTGAGACTTACAAATGATTATTCTGATACCAGTAAGCAAATGATGGCACGTCAGGGCTATGTTCCCAATAAGGGACTTGGTAAATGTCTCCAAGGTAGACAGAATCCTATTGAGACTGTCTCCAAGTTAGATAGAAAAGGCTTGGGTTTTTCATAGGGGCCACTGAAGCTGTAGCTTCCACACAAAAGACATTGCCCATCCCTTGGCTAGTAGATAAGCCGGTATGGGTCCCTCAGTGGCCCCTTTCCTTGGAAAAGCTGGAAGCTGCAAGACAATTAGTACAAGAACAGTTAGAACTAGGACATTTAGAACATTCTGTATCGCGTTGGAATACGCCTATTTTTGTGATTAAAAAGGCTTCTGGAGGTTGGAGGTTACTGCATGACCTTAGGGCAGTCAATGCTCAGATGCAGGTCATGGGCCCAGCCCAGCAGGGTCTTCCATTGCTTTCAGCAATACCAAAGAATTGGCCTGTAATTTCCTTGGACATCAAGGACTGTTTCTTTTCAATTCCCGTGTGTCCCCAGGACCGGGAAAGGTTTGCATTTACTCTTCCATCTGTTAACAATGAGCAACCCAATGCTCGGTTTCAATGGAAAACTTTGCCTCAGGGAATGGCCAATAGCGCCCTCATATGTCAGTTATATGTAGATGCAGCATTGAGTCCTGTTAGGAGACAATTTCCTACGGTAAAAATTGTTCACTACATGGATGATTTATTATTATCTGCCCCACATCAGGAGACCCTGAAGGAAGTTTTCCAAAAGGTTACATCCCTTTTGGAGGAGCAAGGACTCCACATAGCCTCAAATAAAGTACAAACATCTTCGATGGTGAAATTTTTGGGGACTATAATCACCCCTGAAAGCATCAGGCCTCAGAAAGTGCTTATTCGCACCCATCACCTTAAAACTCTTAATGATTTCCAGCAGTTGCTGGGAGATATAAATTGGATTAGAGGATATCTAAATATACCTCGATCTGAGCTCTTGCCTTTATTTTCCATCTTAGAAGGCAATCCTAATATCTGTTCACCTAGAGCCATGACCCCGGCTGCAATGCAGGCCCTTAAGAGGGTAGAATCTGCTATTACTACAGCTCAATTACAGCGAGTGAATCCATCCTTACCAATTTTGCTATGCATTCTCAAAACAAAAAATTATCCCACTGGAGTGTTATGGCAAGATGGACCCCTCTGGTGGATGCATGGAAATTCCATAGGAGCAAGATCTGTTCAATATTATCCAGAATTGGTGGCTGGCCAAGCATTAATGGGAATAAAGCTTTGCTTAGCCCACTTTGCGAGAATGCCTGACAAGTTGATAATTCCCTATACGAGGGAACAGGTAGAAGTTTTGACAGCCACAGTAGATGGCTGGGCTATCCTGCTTTGTGCATTCCCTAATGTTATTGACAATCATGTGCCAAGGCACCCCTTAATAAATTTTGTGGAGAAAAATTTGGTGTATTTTCCCAGGATTACCTCGCCCCACCCATTAGAAGGAGCCTTAACTATTTATACAGATGGCTCAAAGACCGGAAAAGGGGCTCTGGTGGCAGGAAATGCTAAACCTGTGGTCTTTCAATTTCGGCCTGATTCCCCCCAAGTCACTGAGTGCTTGGTGGTTTTGGAGGTGTTTCAGAGATTTCTTGAGCCATTTAATTTAATTTCAGATTCACAATATGTGGTCAATGCTGTGGCCTCTCTTGAGGTTGCAGCCTCAATTCGCAGCTCAAGTACAGTGTCTAATATTCTTTTACAAATACAAAAACATATTTTAAAAAGAGAAAATCCCTTTTATGTTGCTCATATTCGAGCCCATTCTCTCTTGCCAGGACCTATGGCAGAGGCTAATGCTCAAGCTGATGGTGCTACTCGAGCACTCGCCCTTGTGGCTACAGATTCACTCCAGCTAGCTAGAGATTTCCATCAGCTTTATCATGTTCCAGCGAATACACTTCGCTTAAAGTTTAAGATCTCTAGGGAAAATGCCAGGAGGATAGTAAAAGCCTGTCCCTCCTGCGTGACCATGTTACATCCCCCACATATTGGGGTAAATCCCAGGGGGTTAAAGCCAAACTCACTCTGGCAAATGGATGTGACTCACATCTCGGAGTTTGGCAGACAAAAGTATGTTCATGTGTCGGTGGACACATGCTCTGGAATAATTCATGCCACCCCACTGGCAGGGGAAAAGGTAACTCATGTAAAAATGCATTGCTTAGAGGCCTGGGCAGCTTGGGGAAAGCCAAGTCGTTTAAAAACCGACAATGGCCCAGCATATGCCTCACAGGGCTTTAAAGCCTTTTGCAAGCAATTACAAGTTGAACATACCACTGGCCTACCATACAATCCTCAAAGCCAGGGTATCGTAGAAAGAGCAAATAGAAATTTAAAGGAAATTTTGCGAAAGCAAAAAGGGGGAATAGCTATAGCAGCTTCCCCCAGAGAAAGGATTTCTCTTGCACTCTTTACACTTAATTTTTTAATTCAAAATATTGCTGGAAAAACAGCAGCAGACAGGCATGCCCTGTTTGAAAGCTCTACAGAGCGAGATTTGGTCATGTGGAAGGATGTATTGATTAATAAATGGTGTGGACCGGATCAGGTAATTACCAGATCCAGGGGAGCAATTTGCATTTTCCCTCAGAATCGTGAAGATCCAATCTGGGTGCCAACGAGACTGACAAGAGAAATAAAGAAGAAAGATGATCCAGTGGATGCTGAGTGTCCTGCTGTGGAAGATTCGTGCCAGTGATGACCCTCTGGGCGGTGTCAAGAGCAACTGTTTCACGTTATCACCTTGAGCAGCACCCTGTGCAACCTCTTATCTCTTAACAATTTTCTGACTGACTCTATTCTGCCTTTCTCCCTCCTTGGGGATGGGTGGGAGCAGAGATATCCTTGGCATGCTGTGTCTAGGTGGAAGTGCTGTATGTCTTTGATTGGTGTGCTACCTGCTAGCCCAAGTGAGGAGGGACAAGGTCTTTGTGGCACAAGCCTTGGCAGTCTTGGAATGTGTATCCTCACCCCAGGTTTGGCTCTCAGCCTCAAAAGAGCTCACAGGCAATTAGCCATGCATAGCCTTTGCACCCTCTAGGGACCAGATAGTCCCACGGCACAGAGGAAGGTATGCATAGGCGGAGGGTGTGCAGACACAGCCCTAGCACTCCCAGGGAAGTAATTGTCCCATTGCACGGGAAGGGTGTGTCTTGCTTTTCTTTTCTTTAATCAGTCCACACATCATGAGGTGGGGACCAGATTGGAAAATAGTTTTGCCTTATTGCTCTAAAAGACAATAAAAGGAGGAGCTGTAGGGAGCCGCCTGGATGTGGCCTTGGCCAGATAGTGCCAGCACTCCTACAGCCTGGAGGTATACATATCCTTTGATGTTGCCGCCTTAGGCCGGTGTGCTGGAGCCTTGTTTTGCATTTCAAGAGACTCGGTCTCCTGACCTGTCCCGTGGCCTTGGATCCTAGTAGAATGGCATCAACCAATCAGCATTCGAGCCTCTCACCCTAGAAAAGCGGCTGTCTTTGGATTTTTCGCTCTCTCTCGTCATCCCTGTTCCCCATTCCCCCTTTCAAGCAAGGAGCTCTAATAAATTGTGATTGAGAAGGATTCTTGATTTTGTGACCGTCCATTCCTGCTGGTCAGGGAGCGCGTCACAATGGATGAACTCTCAGTTTGAGGGTATTCAGGCCGAAACTTTGAATGGGGTGGCCTTGACCCATACTCTTTCCCCAGTGGGCTATTCTGGTTTGGTGACTGGGGTAGGGGGTGGGATATAAAACAAAAGGGGGAGATGTTGGGCCAAAATTATCACAGGGCCTGTACCTCGAGGCCTGTAAAACAGAGAAAAGCCTGGCTCGAGTTTGAGGGAACCAAGTGAGGATGAGACAACAAAATCTAGGTAGACACCCCTCCAGACAGAGGGAGAGCTTGGCTGTCTCTCATTGGCTGGAGGTACCCCCACATCACACCATGTCACTTAACCTATATAAGCTGACGCTCACAGTAATAAACTGAGTTCCTGCTTTGACTTGACTCCCTGTTGCATCTGATTGTCCTGCATCATGGGGCTGTGGAATGGGCGGAGAGTGCACTCACCTTTCCCTGGGGAATAAGGAGGCTAAGGAGGCCTAGTAGCAGTCGGCTTGGTTTACCCCAAATACGAAACATAGAGTTCAACAATCTCAACTAGTCAGACAGCTTTTGAGACAGGCTCTTATTTGTTCTGGGCTGTCCTCAGCCCTTCAGTGTAGCCAAGCACGATCTCAACTTTCTGATCGTCATGCCTCTAGAATCTGGAATAGCTCAGAGATCCGCCTGCCTCTGCCTCCTGAGTGCTGGGATTAGAGTGTGCCACCACTGTGGGCTTTCTTTTTCTTTTCTAAAACACAGTTTTGCTCTGCAGCCCTGGCTGCCTGAAACTCCCTCACTAGACCAGGCTGGCCTTGAACTTGCAGGGATCAGCCTGCCTCTGCCTCCTAGGTGCTGGGATTATGTGTGTGCCACCATATCTGGCTCTAACTAGTTTTATTCTTCTTCATTTTTTTAAAGATTTTTATTTATTTATTATTATTATAATTATTGTTGTTGTTGTTGTTGTTGTTGTTTTTTCTGACAAGGTTCTCTGTGTAGTTTTGAAGCCTATCTTGGAACTTCCTCAGTAGACCAATCTGGCCTCAAACTCAGAGATCCGTCTGCCTCTGCCTCCCGAGTACTGGGATTAAAGGCATGTGACACCACCACTCAACTTTAGATTTTATTTTTATTTTTAACTATGTGTTGTGCTAGACAGTTAATTGTCAATGTGATACAAGCTAGTGTTTTCTGAAAGGAGAGAACCTTAACTGAGAAAATGTTTCAATAAGATCCAGTTGTAGGGCATTTTCTTGATTAATGATTGATGGGCGAGGGCCCAGCTCATTGTGGTGCCAACCCCGGGTTGGTGGTCCTGGGTTCTATAAGAAAGCAGGCTGAGCAAGCCATGGAAAGCAAACCAGTAAGCAGCACTCCTCCATGGCCTCTGTACCAGCTCCTACCTCAAGGATCCTGTCCTGCTTGAGTTCCTATCCTGACTTCTTTCAATGATGAACAGTGCTGTGGACATGTAAACTGAGTGAACCCTTTCCTCCCCAACTTGCTGTTTTGGTGTTTTGTTCCTCAATAGAAACTCTAACTGAGAGGTGTGTGTACGGACCCATGTGTGTGGGGTTGTGCAAATGAGTGCAGTGCCCTTGGATGCCTCTGGCATTGGTGCTCACTCATAAGTGACTTTTAAACACAAAGCAAAGAAAACCAGCCCACAAGTCACAATCCCAGGGAACCTAGACAACAATGAGGACCCTAAGAAAGAGAAACATACATCTAATCTACATGGGAAGTAGAAAAAGACAAGATTTCTTGAGTAAATTGGGAGCATGGGGACCATGAGAGAGGGTTGAAGGGGTGGGGAGAAGCAGGGAGGGGAGCAAAGAAAAATGTAGAGCTCAATAAAAATCAATTAAAAAAGAAAGAGTAGTGTTCCAGCTTTGCTTCTCTGCTGCTGTGAGGAACGCCGTGACCGGGAACAACTAGGGAAGCAAAGGGTTAATTTCATCTAACCCTTCAAAGTCAGGGTTCTTCTGTGAGAAAGGATGGGGCAGGAACTTGAGTAAAAAACCATGAAGGAATGCTGCTTTTGTCTTGCTCCTTGGCTCATGCTCAGCTAACTTTCTTACGGAGCCAAGCCTGGCTGCCTAGGGATGGTGCCACCCACAGTGGGCTGGGCCCCCCCTGCATCAACACAGTCTCTCACAGACATGGCTACAGGCTCCCTCTTTCCCAGTGACTCCAGGTTGAGTTAAGTTGATAATAAAAACTAACAGGCCATCTCTCCAGCCCCTTGACTGGGTTTCTAGAAACTATATGTCTGTGTGTACATAGATAATACACACTCACATACATATTTATATGTACATATATATATCTTTTACTCTACGCATCAAACTATAAAATTATTAGAAAATAAACTTGTGGTAAAGTGCATATCATTTTGTGACCTATCATGTATGTGAACGGAGAATATTAATTTGCATACACGTGTAGGCATGTCTGTGTGCTGAATGTGTAAGCTGTGCTCAGGAGCGTGGGTGTTTGTGTCAGACTGTGGGGCTTTCTGTCAGACTGAATTTTCTATGAGAGGCTATTATGGTGTAGCTTATCCTTCATGTTTTCTTCCTTCTTTTTCCTTTTTTCTTTTCTTCTTCTTCTTCTTCTTCTTCTTCTTCTTCTTCTTCTTCTTCTTCTTCTTCTTCTTCTTCTTCTTCCTCCTCTTCCTCCTCCTCCTCCTTCTCCTCCTTCTCTTCCTCCTCCTTCTGGAACAGGGTTTCTCAGTGTTGCCCTGGCTGCCCTGGGACTTGCTCTGTAGATCAGGCTAGCCTCTGTTTTCCTAGTGCTGGATTTAAAGCATGTGCCACCACAGCTGGCCTCTTCATGTTTTTTTTTTGGCAGGATGTTGACACAGATACTATGGAGAGATGATGGTCTCTTTGACTGAGTGCTGACCTCTGGGATTCTGGCAATCAAAACTGTCTGGAAGAAGTGATACTATGTAACTTCTGAGGCTAGCTCCTAAAACACCATCCCCTTTAATGCCTTGTTCGGGTGGAATGCTTGTAGTTGGATTTTTCTGTCCCACTAGTCAGCTCCCAAATCATGGCAGGAAGACTTATTAATTATAAAAGCTCAGCCGATAGCTAGCTCTTATATCTTAACCAATTTGCTTTAACCTCTGTGCTGCCCCGAGGCTCGTTTACCTCACCTGTGCACTGCCCATTCTGCAAGCTCTGCATCTCATGGTGTCTCCACCCTTCTTCTTCCCAGTGTCCTCTGTGCCTGGAAATCCTGCCTAGCTATTGGCCATTCAGCTTTTTGTTAAACCAATGGGAGTGACACATCTTCATAGTATACACAAAGATTATTCCACAACAGATGCTAGTTTTGTGAAACAGCCTCCAATCTGTAGGAAGGGCGCTATGATGTGAAAGTTTGTCCTCTCTATTGAAACTTATTTACCATTGTAATGGCATTGAGAGGCGGGGTCTAGGGAATTACTAACGCTTTTATTGATAGAGTGGACTAGTCACTCTATCAATAAAAAGTTACAAAGCAAGTCCACCCCTCCTGCCTTGCTCATTCACACATATTCATTACCTTTCCACTTGAAGGAATGATGCAGTCTGGAGGTCCTCACTATACATCACCTCTTCATTTTGAACTTTCAGCATCCAGAACCATGAGTTAAGTAAATTCCCACTCATGACAAACGATCCAGTCTGTGGTATTCTGTTATAGCAATGGAAGATGGATTTAAGAGCTACTTGGAGAAGTTTGTCAGTGTCCTGGGTGACAGCACCTGCTGAGACTCCGAGCAACAGCCAGCGCTAACTGCCAGCCCCATGATTGAACATCTTGCCTTTGTCATGCCATCCAAGTTGGCAATGCATGGAATAGGGTTGATGTTTCTCTGTTGCCTCCTGCCCAAACTGCTAAATAAATTATTGTTGTTTTAAGACACTCAGTCAGAGGATGCTTTCTCATGCTGCAGTGAGCAACTCGAACAGGGCTAAAGCTGTGTCTGTCCTTGGCGTGCGTGCATCCTGCAATTCCAAGCCTCTGCGGGCGCCCGCAGGCGGTGCATTTTGTCAGATGTCTGTGGTTATGAATAGCTGTGTGGATGAAGTCCTTATGTTGACAGAGCCATGGTTCTTGGAGCTTTGCTTCAGCCTCAGTGGGATGTTGTTTGGGGAAAATACTTTGAAATCTTGTCTGTCTTCTGGGTTGCCTTTATTTTCAGTGCGTTCCCTTTGAACCAGAAAGGCCTATTTAGCTGAGAGCTAGTTCAGTTTAAATTTACTGACCTTCCTCTGGCTCCAGAGTCTTGGAGCTGCCAAAGCCTTCTCTCACGTAGGAGCCTGCTGTCAAGAAACCCTCACACCCCTTTCATAAGGACTCAAAATACTGTGCCGTTTTATCCCTCTTCCTGTTCTTTGAGGTCTTCAGCAATGCAGTTTCTGGGTTTCTGGGTATAGAAACTAGGATTAAATAGGAAACTTGGTTTTATTTTTACTTTTAATTATATTTATTCATTTAGTCGTGTGTACGTGCACACGTGTGTGGGCATGCTAGTACCACTCATGCGGGTGCAGGTCAGAGGATAACTTATTTTGGTTGTTTTTTTCTTCCTACCACATGGGTCCTCAGGACCAGACTCAGGCCTTCAGTGCTGGCAGCATGTACCTTTACCTACTGAACCATCTTGCTGGCCTGAGACTAGAATTCTTGACTTTCACCAATGAAGCTGGTGATACAGGCCCATGAGTGCCCAAGTCTGGGGAAAGGTCAGCTGCTTTTTACCCTGCCTTGGCTGGACCTACCTCTTCCAAGTTCAACCCAGGTGGTTGTGAATTCCAGTTCTTAACATGAGTGTTTCCCTTGGTCTTTTCTGGAATTCTCTTTAGAGTCCTGCTTCTCCATATTGGTTTTTCTGGGACCATTACCATCCTTGCATCAAGATACTTCCCAAAGTAGTACCCAAAAGCCACAGCTGGATGGCACATCTTTAAAGGGTTCAGAGATTTTGTTTCTGTGGAAATGGGAACAAAATCTTCCCCACTATCTCATAAGAGTGTGTGATACAGATAATGTATTTGAAGAGACATTGCTCAAAAAGGAATTAGGGGAGGAGGGGGCTGGAGAGATGGGGCAATGGTTAAGAGCATGTATTGCTATTATAGAAGATATGAGTTAGGCTCTTAGCACTCATATTGGGCAGCTCACAATTAATTGCTTGTAACTCCAGATTTTGGTGGGCACCTGCACCCATGTGCACACATTTACATACAAGCACACACACACATTTTTAAAAAAAAAATAAAATATTTTTTGAGGCTAGTTCTCTCTTTGGTCCTGACTGTCCTAGAACTCACCATGTAGACCAGGTTGGCCCCAAACTTACAGAGATCCACCTGCCTCTGCCTCCTGACAGCTGGTATTAAAGATGTGCACCACTATACCCAGCAAAATAAATCTTTTAAAAATCCAGGAAGGGGATTTTGGACAACTGCAGTACTAACAAACTGGGCTACAGTTTGAGCTCCTTGTGAATAGTATTGCAAAATGGCACTTGCTGGCTGTTTTGATTTGACCTTTTTACATTTCCATGACTGCTAACTGACCCTGAGCTCTTTGAGCTTAAGAACCCAGAAGGAGCAGTTCACAAACAACCACATCTCCACAGCCAACGCTGGATATAGCTTGGTGCTCACATTCAAGTGCACGAAAGGTCTAAGAACACAGAGGGGTTTCCTGGCAGCAGGATTGTGGTGAAAGGTTCCCTCAAGCTGGGTGTGGCGGCTTATGTCTATATTCTTCAGCCTCTCCGAAGGGAGGAGGATTGCAAATTCAAGGCCAGACTGCATACCCAGTTAGTACCAGTCCATCTAGGGCTATAAAATGAGATTCTGTTTCAAAAAATACAAATAAACAAACACATCCCCTTGTATCATTACTTTTCTCTTGCTGAGACAAGTACCTGATAAAAGCAGCTAAAGGCAGGAAGGATTTATTCTTGTTTGTGTGGGTCTTAGTTTGCTGTCCTTTATGGTGGTATGACAATAGGAACATGAGGAGGCTGGTCACATTTTGTCTCCAGACAGGAAGTAGAAAGAGATGAACGTTGATACTCCTCTCATTTTCTCCTTTGCATTCAGTTTGGGTTCCCTGCCCCCAGAACAATGCTGCCCACATCCACAGTGTGTCTTCTGACTTTAAACACTGTGGTAGTAATAAAAGGCCTCCCCCATACTTGAAAGACGCCCATGTCCACATACTATGTTAAACTCTGCTGAAACTTAACTGAGCCATAGAAAGAAAGCCCCCAGGCTCAGCTAATGACTCTGTGAAATTTAGCTAGGCCATAGAAGGAAAGTCTGCCCGGCCCAGCTGATGCTAAAACAGGGGTTGCAGACCCACTGACTAGGCTGAGGAGAGGGAGTACCCCACCCCCAAGGCATTCTATCGAAACTGTCAACTTGCTGCAGGGTTCTCTATCTAGCTTTGTGGTTTTTCGGGGAAATTCAGGAATAAACATGGGGCCATTCCTGGGGTGAGCTAAGCCCGCCAATTTGGGAACCAATGAAATGCTTGTTGCTATGCAGCCTCTTATGTAACTCTTAAATCCCTATAAATACATAATGTGCCTTCAGCCCAGCATGCTCAGTAACTTGGTTGCTGTAGCATCCACAGGCGCCTGTGTATCCAATAAACTACCTCGTGCTTTTGCATCCAGTGGATTGGTTCTGGTTCTTGAGTGGAGAACTCCCCGATAGACTCCTCTCTGAGGATCTTTCAGTTTGAATGTAATTGGCTCCCATAAACTCATAGGGAGTGGCACTATTAGGAGGTGTGACTTTGTTGGAGTAGGTATGGCCTTGCTGGAGGAAGTGTGTCACTGTGGAGGTGGGCTTTGAGGTTTCATATATGCTCAAGCCACACCCAGTGTCTCAGACCACTTCCTGTTGCCTGCATATTAAGATGTGAAACTCTCAGCTACTTCTCCATGTTTGCCTGCATGCTGCCACTTCCCACCATCACGACAATGGACTGAACCTCTGAAACTGTAAGCATACCAATGTAAAAGTGTTTTCCTTTGTAAGAGTTACTGTGGTCATGGTGTCTTTTCACTTCAATAGAAACCCTAAGACAAACACCTTTAGAGATACATTAGAGATACATCCAGAAATTGATAGCCTAGATGATTCTTTTTTTTTTTTTTGGTTTGTTTGTTTGTTTATTTATTTATTTATTTATGTTGTACACAATATTCTGTCTGCATGTATGCCTGCAGACCAGAAGAGGGCACCAGACCTCATTACAGATGGCTGTGAGCCACCATGTGGTTGCTGGGAATTGAACTCAGGACCTTTGGAAGAGCAGGCAATGCTCTTAACCACTGAGCCATCTTTCCAGCCCCAACCTTGATGATTCTAAGTCATGTGAAGTGGATGATGGAGAGTAACTGCCACATCCCCCCAAGATGCTGAGTAGTATTGGCCCTGAGTTAGCCATGTCACTAGCAGGGTAAACAGCAGGCACTCTGCAGTGTGCTGTAAAGCTCCTGCTGGCAGCATAGGTATCAAATGTCGTTCTCACTTTACCTTTTGGTTTTCTGAAATAGACTGTGTAGCTCAGATTGATTTCAAATCTGTGATCCTACTCCCTCAGCCTCCTGTGCTGAAATCCAATCTATTATTCCCAGCTTTAAATGCATTTTTGACTTGCAATATTTTTGACTTACTAAGGCAGTGTGACACAAGGTGGCATTATTCCTGGGTTCACCTTCTCTCACTGGTCTCCTGAGTTTGCCATAGGAGAGTAAGCTGTTGTCTGTTTTTTCTTGTCTGGAACCCAAGGGAATGTTTTATCATTTCTCATTAACTGGCACTGCCCACTCAACTACTTCTCAGGAGTTCATTCTCCCTTCTTAGCTACTACCCAAGGCTTTGCTCAGTGACTATAAAGTCAATTTCCCATCTGATTGACATAAACATAATTAAGAAAGTAAATTGAAAGCTGGAAGCTCACCTAATATGTGAAGGAGAGAAAGGAATTCCAGAAATAAGTTTATTGTTATCATCTTGGGGAATATTTGCCATTTGAGGACATTGATGACTTGGATTACTTTTTTCTTCACTCACAAATGGCCTAGAATTCCCTGTAACTATCTTATTAGTCAGGTTTGATGGGTCTGTACATGTGGTATAGTACCAAGAAAACATGACTTCGAAGGTACCCCATCTACTTGGAATCCTCACTTCTAGCATTTTCATTCTATAACCTTGTATAAATCCTTTATTCTATCGTAGTTAAAGTTGTCAACTTGACACACACGGGAATTGGGAACCCCAGTAGAGGAACTGCCTCCAGCAGACTGACCCATGGGTATGTCTGTTTGGCATTTCCTAGTTTGGCAGTGGAAGGAGGGCCCAGACCACAGTGGGCAGTAGCATTCTTAGGAAGGTGACCTGAGCTGTACCAGAAAGGTAGCTAAGCATACCGGAAAAAGACAGAGAGTGAGCGGTAGCTCTCACCTGTCTTTGCTTCAGTTCTTGCCTAAGCTCCTGGCCTGACTTTGTTGGATGAACTCATAACCTGTAAGTCAAATAGGCCCTTTCTTCTCCAAGTCGCTTTAGGTCAGTATTTTCTCACAGCAACAGAAAGCAAACTAGAACATTCTCTTTGAGCTTTGCTTTATTTTTAGGGAAAGAGGACAGCAATTCTAATCTTGTGAAATTATTGTGAGTGTGCATCACTCGGCAAATATATATTCCGTGGTATGGCAAGATTAGAAATGCACTGACCTATCTTTAAAATAATTTATTTTTAAAAAAAAACACACTCAAAAGATAATTCTATAAAGCGAGTGACTTACAGGTGCTCTATTTTGCATGAATTTTTCAAAGGACTATTTATTGCTTGAGATTCAATTTGTGTCATAAACTGAGTCATAACTTCGTGATTTATATTTACCTCCCACCCCCTCAAGTTTCTTTCTGAAGATCTTTACGCTAGAAAGAAATTACAATCTTGGGAAATTAAGCAAGAAACTGAAGTTCTAGGTGAGAAACAAGACAGACCCACGGGTATCTCTTTTTAGACACTGCTCCCAGCGGAGGGACAAGAACAAACTTCAACATTAGGGCGGAGGGAGACGCTAGGGGCGGGGCGAGACGCTAGGGGCGGGGCTTAGCAGCAGGGGAGGGCGGGGCTAACAGTGCAGCGTGGGGCGTGAACTGCCGGAGGCTGTTCTGGCAGGTTACCATTGGGCAAGACTAAGGATGACGTGTTAGCCACGCGTCTTCAGGTTCAGGCAGCCGCTGCCGCCGCGTTTGCGCACGAGGAGCTGGTTGCCGCTGCAGCCGCCTGGAATTGTGGGGCTTGTGTCTGCCCCTCGGCTGCGGTGGAAAGCCGAAGGTAGGGGAGGTGGGGGCCCCGGGCCCTGGAGCGGGACGCAGGGCGGACGGTACCGGCCTGGCTTCCTGCCGTTAGCGGCCTCGTCCCTGCCGCACTCCCCGCACCCTCCCACAGTGTTCCGGGTCCCACCACATCCATCTCAGTGCCTCGCGGGCGAGACGTCCAACTGCGCCCTAGGCTGGCAGCCCCTGTGCTCTGTCATTTTCCACTTAGCGACGCAGTGAACCCCTCCAGCGCCAGAAGAGGGGGCAGTGGCTTTGGACTGCACATCTGTTTTGAGTTTCCATCTTTAGTCTCCCCTTTCGGCCTCAGTTTTCCCACATCTGTCCAAAGAAGTGGGTGAATTAGGTGTTGCTCTCAGAGATACATCCAGAGTTGACATTGTGGTAATTGGTCGACCTCCCGAGTCTCTTGACATGAAATCGTCTCCTACCCCCTTATTATTATATCTCTCCTTTTACGTGTTTTCCTTTGCACTGGTAGATGTAAAACTTGCCTTTAACGCACAGGTAATAAGGTTGTGGATTTGGTTGTGATTTCAAATTACTTTGTGCTTAATCTTTAGGGTTCTCCCAGGAACTTTAGACAAAGTAGTGTGTGGGCACCTGCTCACATCTCAGGTGTTTCCTTTCAGGTGATCTTTTGATGGGAAAGGACTGGATTCCAGAAATTTCCTTTATCCAGAAATTAGATGCCTTTATATATTGACGAGGGCTGGAGATTAGCTCAATTGATGAAGCCCTGGATTCGATTCCTACCATCGCATAAACCAGGCGTATATATACGCTATAGTGTATGTTTATAATCCCAGCACTAAGGAGAAGCATCAGAAGTTTCAGTGTCATCCTTAGCTACACAAAATTCCAGTTCGGCCTGGAAGACTTGAGACCCTTTACGTATCTAATCTCTCCGACCCGTATGTAAGATCAGTTTCTAAATGCATTTATAATGCTTGGCTTACATTCAAATCCAGCTGGCTCTCCCAAACTCAAACAAAACAAAACTACAGACTGCTTTGCGGGAATGATTAGATTATCTCACGATAGGTAGACAGGAAGAAAATGAATCCTTCGTGTTTCGTCGAAGAAACTGATACATTTCCAAATACTAACAATAATTGTTTTGGGAGTGTGAGAGATTGTGGGTGTGCACAAGCCTTTTTAGCTTTACATTCAAAAAAAGTTTTTCTTTCTGATATATAGACAGATTTAAAGATTAGATAAAATTTTAATGGAAACCATAATGTAATATTAGGATTTGCTATTTGTGTAATATGGGTCAGAAATTGGTCGGCGTTTTCCACTGGGACTTGGCTCTTGGATACTTAAGATGTTGCTGCCATACCAGATTTATCATTACCTTTTATTCAGGTAGTAAATTCAGTCAGTATTAATGCATGTGTTGTTTAAGTGAAACGGGCAATAGAAAAGACTGCATATTTTGCTGATAATGGGAATGGAGAGTGTGTTAGTAGGCACATGACAGCTCAGAAATAAAAATTGCATGGTATTTGATGTTGTTTTCTTCCTCTTTCCTGTTGTTTTTTTGAAGGCTGTTTCATCTCTACTGAGGCCAACTTTGAGCCCCAGTTTGTCTCATGACAGGGAAAAAGGCCAATTAAGTGAAACTGAAAAATAACAAAATGGATTTTGAAATAACAAACACACTAGAGCCTCCAATTTCCCTCTCCTGTTCTCCTTTCAGTGGTGTGTGTAGGTGTTGCCTTGGGGGCTGTAGGTGGGCATTATCTGAGTGATATGGCTACTGTCCAAAGCAGCTTTGAAAAAATCTATACCCAGAAATGATTTTTGGAGATTAGTCTCATTAACATCTGACACTATTTCTTTTTTTCTAAAAACTCTTCAAGTGGCATATGGCTATAAAACCTTGACACTGGCCTGTTTTCAGATGAATTATTATTGTTGTTGTTTTGTTTTGTTTGAGAAGGATCTCATTTGCAGCCTTGACTGTCCTGAAACTCAATATATAGACCAGGTTGACTCAAACTCAGAGATCCTCTTGAGTGCTGGGACTAAAGGTGTTCACCACCACCTGCCTCCACTCTCTCTATCCTTAAATAAAACTATTATGGAGGCTGTCTTCTAGTCCTTGAGAAAGCCTTTCTTCAGAGAAACAATTTAAATGTTCTATTTTGGTTTTGTTTTTTAAAAATGACGCTGTCTCTTTTGTAGCCTAGAATAGCCCTAAACTTGCTGGGTAGCCTAGGTTGGCCCCAAACTTGTGACCTTTCTGCTTCATCCTACCAAATGGGTGAATGATGTTTTTTTGTGGGGTTTTTTGTTTGTTTGTTTGTTTTTTGAGATAGACATAATGGGTTTTTGGAGTGTGGCAAACAGGAGTTTTAAAGTTTACCATTTATTGGCCATATGACCATGGACAGTTTTTCACTGCTTAAGATGGGAATATTATTTAAAAGGATGGTTACATGCCAACCAATGTAAGGGAAGTTTTTTGAGCTTGCTTTTTTTTTTTTTAAATACCAGAGCTCAAACCTTATGACCTTGTGCATGGCAGACACACTCTACAACTGAATCACACCCTACTTTGAACATTTACTGTTAATGAGAAAATTTAGAGCATGGATATCTATAAAGGTAGATGCTTTTTGATTCTTTTTCATGTTTGTATATTTATACACTGGCTTTATCCTACTTGAAACTATTATGGCGCCATCTGCTAGCCCTTGACTCAGCCTCTCTACAGAGAGCCAGTCTGAACACTTTTTAAAGTTGTTTGAAGTCAGGTTTCTCTGTAACTTTGGGGCCTGTCCTGGAACTAGCTCTTGTAGACCAGGCTGGCCTCGAACTCACAGAGATCCACCTGCCTCTGCCTCCTGAGTGCTGGGATTAAAGGTGTGTGCCACTACTGCCCGGCTAAATCTGAATTTTACAATGGTTGTCCCTTGGCTGTAGGAGCCTAAGAATTTTGCTAGGGGCCCCCGCTGGTGTTTTTTCATGCTCTGTAGCACAGACATCTCTAGTTTCTAGATTGGGTGTCAATTTGGAGACCCATCCTTATGGTGCTAATCTTTTCTCTTTCTGAGCGAGGATAAATACTTGATCCTTTTCTGAGTTGGCCTTAAGCTTCAAGCTTTAGTTCTCATAGTAGACAGCTTCATATTTTAATTACATGTGATCTGAAGAGGAAATAGTCTGCCCTCTGTTTTTTTATTTCATTTATGGATTTTCCTCTTATAGCCTGTTATTCAGATGTTGGGCCCTTCTAGTTCATGTCATCCGCAATAATAGTTTATCTTTGGGACAAAAGGTTTATAAAAGACTCAGGTTGCTGAGGTGCATGGGTTCTTCTTGGCTTGTGAGGAGTCTCGACACTGTCACTTGTGCAGACTTGTTCCTGGAGTTAGGAGACTCCAGTGGACGGGAACCTTCAGGTTCCAGCAGCCGCAGGTCGTTTCATTTCTGATGCCGTGATAAGTGACAAGCTACCCTGCAAGAGCAGCTTCTGGGAGAAAGGTTCATTTTGGCTCACAGTTCTGAGTAAAAGTCCTCCATCTGGGGCAGTTGAGACAGAAAATTGAAGTCGCATATCTGCAGTCAAGAGTAGAGAGAAATGAATGCTTTCTTGCTTACTTGCTCAGCTCACTCTTCACTGATCATGGTCCAGACCATGAGATGAGTGTTGTCTGTAGGAGGCCAGAGATCTCTGTGTTTACAGATAAGCACTAGGGGATAGCCTGGTGACCTTTACTCTGTCAGTGTGGCTTGATACTTTTCGGATATCAGACCCTCCCCAGACTCTTATTGTAAATTTTCTTTCCCCCAGCCGATCTACAGAAACTACCTTCATGGACTTTATGAAGAGTTTCAATATAGTCACATTTGATACATATTTAGCTGACCTTGTTCTTCAGAGAGATTATATATGCTTTGTTGTGAATGCAGGATTGAGTTAATTATCACCAGAATATGTTTTTCACCAAGTTGTCCTGTGCTTAAATACGCCTAAAATAAAACCACTTGGAGCCGGACTCCAGAAGTTTAACACCAGCCACTGAGTTGTGTTGAACCAAACTGCCTTCTTGCCTTCTGGGAATTGTCACTCTGCCGTCTGGAGGTCATAGAGAATGTGAGTTGTCCACATTCAGAGTGAATCTTGCCACATCTTAACCCAATTAAGAAAATTCCTCCTGCACCTGGAGAGATGGCTCAGTGGTTAAGTGTTTGCTGCTCTTGCTTAGAACCTGAGTTTGATTCTCTCAATCAGTTATGGTGGCTCACAACTGCTTATAACTCCAGTTCCAGGGAGATCCTATGCCTCTGGTAGTCAGGTGCCTATTCCTACACATACGCACACACAATTAGAAATAATAAAGGGAGTGGAGAGACAGTTTAGTAATTAAGAGCACTGGCTGTTCTTCCAGAGGACCTAGGTTAAGTTCCTGGCACACTTGGTGACTCACAACCATCTGTAACTCTAGTTCCAGAGGATCTTATCCCTTCTGATTTTGGAGAGCACCAATCAAGCACATACATACATGTAGGCAAAACACCCATACACATAAAATTAAAAAAAAAGCTTTAAAGAAAGAACAAAATTCCTTCCCACTCATGCTCACAGGCCAACCTGATATAGGCTGTCCCTTATATTCCATGGTGATTCCAATTCTGCCAAGCTGACAATGAAAACTGTCACACACACACACAGCTCATAGACAAGGGTGTGGTTATGCTGGCTGTCCATCTTCCCTAGCAGCAAGTATTCTTAACTGCTAAGCCATCTTTCCCACCCTTGACTTTGACATTTAGATGTTTATAAAATAGACATTTATGTTTTACTTATGAATGTTCTTGGTATTTCAAAACAGAAGCTGTTCTTTTTAAAGTTGATGGTGACTGTTGCCTTTAAGATGGACAAGCTGGGCAGTGGTGGTGCACGTCTTTAATCCAACACTTGGGAGGCAGAGGCAGGCAGACCACCCCCTGGCAGCATATTTTTATAATCCCAGCACTTGGACTCTGAGGTGGGGGAGGGTCATGAGCTGCAGGTCAGCCTGGAACTTTATTTCCAAACTTCAGAACAATGAAAGCAGGCTGCTTTCTTAAAGTCCTTATGCTAGTAAGAGAGTTATAAAAGAAAAGAAATGGCAGTAGAGGAGGAGGTGGGAGAGGCAATTCTACTTGGGCTCCTCCAAAGAGACTAGAATTGCCTTTGTTCTTATTGTCTGTATTCTAAACGTTGGACTTCCGAGGTGTTTTGATTTGCCATCTGCTCTGCTGGTGCTCTGTGGGCCGTCTGCTTTCACGACTGAGTCTGTTTTCCCAGACTGAACATTGGAATCTCTGGGTAGTTACTGTCTGATGCCCAGGTTGCATTTCATATCCTCAGGGAAATGGAGAGGGGCATGCTTCTGAGGTCTGCTCCCTGGCCAGGAAGCTCACCAAGGAGTTCATCCTCACTGACAAAAGGAGTAGCACAGTTGGTGACCCGATCTTCACGTGTAGGTCGTCCTCTGCTCTCCCAAGTCATTTGCCCCTTCTGCTTTGTATGTTCAAGAGTTCTAGAACCTGAAGGAAGAACTTGGCATGCACCTGAAAGGTATGGTGAGGACTTTAAAATGGACGTTTCATTTTATAGTTGAAAATGACCTTGAGCTTTTAAAAGCTTTTTTTGATTCCCCTGCCTCTATATTTTATCCTCTAAAATATTGGGATTTTCAGGTGTGTCACAGTGGCTACTGTGCTGGGATCAAACCCAGGACTTGAGTGTCTGGGCAAATACTCTACCAACTGAACTACATCTGCAGCTCTGCTTATGTTTTTGTGGATTTGTTTTTGGGGGTCAGCAGTCAGGCGATACTTCTCTAGTGCTTTATTACCCAATGCATCAATTTTGCAATTGATGGGCTCTTCTTTTATTGATGACAAACTAAGCCCCAGGGAAATTAGATGAGCCATATACCTTTTAAAAAAACTACTTGCATTAGTGGGACTCTCCTGCTATTGAAAGCCAGGATACAAGCCAGGGGCCAACAGAGGGTGACCAAAGAAATCAGTAGGGCTGTTGAGAGCATTGTAAAGAGGCAAGATGCTTTTGTGGTTAAAATCTTTGGGGACAGGAAAAAAAATCTGTGAGGAAGGGAAAGACCTGACTTTCCTTTTCCAAGACACGCCTCATCTATTATCTCGCTGTTGAGGGGTTCCTAATTATGCTAACTTGTTTTCTACTCACGTAGAAGTGTTTTCCTTCTTGTTCTTACCTCAGAGGAAATAAGATGTGAAGTCTTTCTCTGTATTAAAAATAAAACTCTGGCTAGACTGGCCTGGTAACCTAAGCAAATCTTGAATACATCTCTAAAACAGAAAGAAAGGAAGGAAAGAAAGAAAGAAGAATGAATGAATGAATGTATATTGGAACAATGTAAAAACACAGGCTTACTTGGGCCTGTGGTGTTATGCTAACTATTTGCTAGCTACCAGGTTTAAGTTATTTTCTGTAATCCTTAGTTTTGAGTCTATAGGAAGGGAATAACAGTACCTCCTTTTGTGGCTGTATTGAGAGAATAGAAATGAAAAGTGCTTCCTCCAGTACAGTGAACTGCTCTGCTCTCAGTAGTCAATAGGATGGGCCCAGGCTGGGTGATCCAGAGCCTGTATGGAGGACCTTCGACAGTGTATTCACCTTGCTTTCTCTTCTGCAGCCAGTCACAGCTTCCCTTTGGTTTCTGCGCTCATTTTTGGTCCTTGGTACAAGGCTAGGAAGGCATAGTAGTTTTGTATTGAAGTTGACTGTTTCTCTTTAAGATCTGTAGCTCATCTGGGTCTGGTGGCATGTACCTTTAATTCCAGTACTCAACGGGCAGAGGCAAATAGATCTCTGAGTTTGAGGCCAATCTGGTCTACATAAGTTAGTTCCAGAATAGCAAGGACTCCACAGAGAGATGCTACCTCAATATTCTCTCCCCCCAAAGAAATATTTATAGCTGAATTGGGTGTGCTGTCACATGCTTATAATCCTGGCACTGGGTAGGTGAAATGGGAGAATCAAGAATGTAGGGATGTCTTCTGCATAGTCAATTTGGGGCTATCTTGGGCTACATGAGGCACTGTTTTATAAAACCAGAACAGATCTGGTTGGTTGGCTCAGTTGTTTAGAGTATGTTGCTTATAAAACCAAAGCAATCAAAAGTTTTTTTAAAATTTTATTGAGATCTAAATTTTTCTCTGCTCCCCTCTCTGCCTCTCCCCTCCCTTCAACCCTCTCCCATGGTCCCCATGCTCTCAATTTACTCAGGAGATCTTATCTTTTTCTACTTCCCATATAGATTAGATCTATGTATGTCTCTCTTAGGATCCTCATTCAAACAAAAGTCTTTATAACTGATAGAATGGGAGTAGATAAAATGCCCCCGAAGCCATTTTTACTATACTCATCTCAAATCATATATATTTTTAAATTGAGCATTGTGATGATAGCCTATGCCTTGCTCTTCTGAATGAAATAGGGTGAAACCTCATTATTCTGTGGGAAGCAAATCTGATTTGATTTTAAAAATGGAATTAGAGAATTTTCAAGAAAATACCATTGTTTCAAATTTCTTGGCAAACCTCTGTGTTTTCTTTCTTACCATCTTATTGCTCTCTGTTTCCTAATACTGTGTTTCTCAGTCATTAAAGAAGCCATGTATTTCTTGCTTCTGATTTGCTGCTGCAAGTCTTCCTATACACAGTGCTGAGCAGTACACACATAGACCTGGATGCCTTCCATGACACCCACTGCTGTAAAGTTGTCTGGTGTTCCACGCCTATGGCTGATTCCCCTGTCTCACCACTTGAATTATACCCCTGAGCTGTCACCGGTCCCCTCTACTCCTGATAAACTGGTCTGTGTGGTGCATTGAGCATGCTGTATGCTTGCATCCCTGCCCAGTTTTTTTTTTTTTTTTCGCTAGAGTATTGTGGATGCCGCGCTTTATGCTGCAGAGCTGCCTTTGGTGAGCCCTATTAACTCCTCATCTGTATCCCATAGCAACACCTTGGTAATTGGATCCAGCACTCCTTATTCTGGTTAGTTACTTGTTCCTTATTGTACGAGCTACTCAAGGACGTGGGCTTTACTTTTATTTTGTGTGTCCTAGCATAATGCTGAGTACATTATAAACACCATGAATGCTGTTGAATTAATACATGAAAACCTGAGAACTGATCACTGTTGAAATTCCATTTCCTTAATGCCCAGCTACAGTGAGTTCATCATGCTTTATTCTATTCTTAAGCCCTTCAAATCCAAAGCTGGCTGATGACTGATTTCTTAGAATATGTCTTGTGCTTTTTTTATTTTTCTTTTTGAGACAGGATTTCCTTGTGTAACAACCCTGCCACCCTGAAACTCACTCTGTAGACTAGGCTGACTTTGAACTCAGAGATACACTGTCATTGCCTCCCAAGTGCTGGGATCAAAGGCTCATGCCAGGATGTCCACCCAGCTCATATCTTATGCTTTTTTGTTTTGTTTTGTTTTGGCTTGGTTTTTTGAGACAGGGTTTCTCTGTAGCTTTGGACCCTGTCCTGGAACTAGCTCTTGTAGACCAGGCTGGCCTTGAACTCACAGAGATCCACCTGCCTCTGCCTCATAAGTGTTCAAGTGTTGGGATTAAAGGTTTATGCTGCCACCACCCGGGGGCTTTTGGTTTTAGCTGGATTAGAAATTCCTTTAGAGATTGTGTTCTCTTTTCTTTTTGCTATTCATCCCTCAGCACAATTCCTTGCACAGAGATGGTGTTTGATAAAAGTTTGTTAATTCAGAATTACTGCTGTTTGGTCACTTTACGTATCTGTTCAGTTGCACAGTTTCTTTTGTCTTTCACTGGATAGGAGTCATCAACTTAGATATTTTCATGGTCAAGTCAGTAGGAAGCAGCAAAGGATGGTGGGTTTATGTCAGATTGGAGTGGGTTTTTTTTTTTTTTTGAGACAGTATTTCACGGTAGTTTTGGAGCCTGTCTCGGAACTAGTTCTTGTAGACCAGGCTGGCCTTGAACTCACAGAGATTCGCCTGCCTCTGCCTCCTGAGTGCTGGGATTAAAGGCACGCACCACCACCACGGGGCCGGCTCATTGGAGTGTTTAAGTGGTACATGATGGAAGCTGCTTGGTAACTTGTCATCGTCTTGGGTGACTGTGGTTCTCATGACCTCATCATCTCTTATTACAAGAAAAGCTAGAAATAGACATTTTTTTTTTTTTGGTACAGTCTCTAGGGCTTACCAAAGCCCTTCTTTGGTCTGTTTTTCACCTATAGGCTACCTGTTCCTGATCTTTGGGTAGAGACTAGAATTTATATATTTAGATTTTCCATAGCAGAATAAA
The DNA here is from genome assembly GCF_982192425.1 of Myodes glareolus. Taxonomy (NCBI): domain Eukaryota; kingdom Metazoa; phylum Chordata; class Mammalia; order Rodentia; family Cricetidae; genus Myodes; species Myodes glareolus. Next base: position 51,854,692 of record NC_142038.1, read on the forward strand.
AAGAGTAGAGGATATGACCTGGATGCTTTGGAGGGAGTTTTGGTGAAAGCCTGGCTTTGGTTGAGTGTTCTAATTTTTTATAGATAGTGACTTAGTCTCTTGGGCTGGTCTTGTAGAACATCACTTGGGTTCTGTGCTCCACTCACCCTGTATTCTGATTTTACTGGGTTATGAAAAGCAACTTTAAATATTAAATATTAAACCATGTGTATATGTTTGTCCCCTGTGTATGATATGTGTACATGAGTGCAGGTGCCCTCAGAGGCCAGAGGCATCTGATTTGTTGGAGCTGGAATTACAGGAAGTTTTAAGTTGTCTGATGTGGGTGCTGGGAACCTAACTCAGGTCCTTTGCAAACGCAATATGTGCTCTAACCACTGAGCCATCTCTCCAGCCCCCAAAGCAAGGTTTGAAAGATGGTGTCTCTGAGATGTATGTAAGTTTTGCTTTTTTGCCAGCCTTTGCTAAGGTGCATTTGACAGTTTTTGGACTGTAGTGTTCAGGCTGGTGTAGTGTAAGGTCCTGGGAACACTCTGCGAAGAGCTCTGCATGAGCAAATACATGAAGGAAGTACAATGTGTGAAATGATAGCCTAAATGTGGCTGGCTTAAGGTCAAAGCAATGTAGTACCCACTGGAGTTGGTACCTCCATTTTAGTCAGGCCTAAAATATGGTTAATATTTTATTATTTTCAAATTTTACTGCTTATGAAGGCCTTTCAAACATGTTATTTTTAAAAAAGACTTGCAAATATGTTATTTTATCTGATCCTTAGAGTGTCTTTATTTACATTTGAAAAACAGGGTTTGTAGAGTCTTTGAGGACCACAGCTGGTGCTGGGGCTCATCAGGCACCCGTACCTCGTATCTGCATACTTCTCTTTTCACTCTGGGGTCGCTCATCTTATTTTTCTGTGTTCCCAGAACTGTTTCAGCTGTGGTAGAAATAGAACCATTACATTATATTTCTGCTTTTATTTCAAGCCTTCCTAATTCAGGACTCTAAGTTCATTGGGCACTGGGGAGGAAGGGGTTAAGGAGTCCAGTCCTTCATTGTCAGGTGTGGTGAGACTAAGGCTCTGCTGCAGCAGTGTCTTTTAGGGGAGTTTGGATTGACAGCCTGCTTTCCTATTCTTTGCTGTGACTTATTGCTGCTATTAGGGAGAAGGCTTTGTTTCCAGGTTACAAATCTTTTTAGCAAAGAAGTAAGTAGGGATAGAATTGGAAGGACTCATGTAGTCCTTGGATATGCTGATTTAATCCTCCACAACCCAGAGAGAGGAAACATTGTAAAGTGTGCAAGATGGGTTTGGATTAATATCCTGACAACATATGGCTTGGCATGTAGGACATTCCTTGGGGACCCTCCTCTCTCTACACAGCTTTCCTTTGCTGGGTGGCCTCTTCCCATAGGTCCCTCCAGCAGCTATTGTACACCTGGGTGAACCATCAGCTTCCTAAACTTCAAACGCAAACCCAAATTTAAATGATGAAAGTCCTTTTACAGAAGGCAAAATAACCACCCTCAGAGTTTTAGTCACCCTTTGCTGCCCTTGAATTTGTGCAGGGTATTTACATCCATTAGAAACACCGGGTTATCTTTACTGACGGTCTCTTGAGAAATATATGTTATAAATCACCCTGCTCTTCATAACTCTGCCACTCCTGAGGTCAAGGGTGTGAAGGTCTCTGGAAACTCTGGGGATACATGAGCACCATGGTGGGAAGGCTCATTTGTTTCTGGGGCTCAAGTAGGAATCCTTGCTATGTAACCTCTGCTTGTTCTACTTGAATCAGGATTTAAAGCTTTCAAAGATGATGCTGTGCATTACTGACATAGCTGGGGGCTGGGGAGGTTCTTGTTGGGGCTTGTAGAGGTCATTCTCAGTTTGTGTGTGTGCGTTCTTCAGGGGTTAACCTCAGCTGTTATCAGAAGCTATTCACTTTTTTTTTTTTTTTTTTTTTTTTTCTTTTCTGTGTAGCCCTAGATGTCTTGGACCCTGCTCTGTGGACCAGGCTGGCCTTGAACCCCTGAGATTAAAGGCGTGCCAAACCTCCCATTCCCCTGCACCTACCCCACAGACAACTTTTTTTTTTTTTTTGAGTCAGGGTATTACACTGGGATCGGGGCTTGCCATTTAGCTTAGATTGGCTGGCGCTATCCTTGGGGATCTGTCTTTTTCTAACCCCCCCTTCTGGAAATAAGTGCACAGGCCACTAGGCCTGGCTTTTTGTGTGGGTACTTGGGATTAAATTGAGGTCTTCATGTGCAGGAGGCACTTTACAACTAAACTTATCTCCCCAGTCCTCAGCTTCTCCTCAGTTGTGAGGTGGGGCCATGCTGTTGTGTAGAGATGAACCCGCTGATAGCTTAGCTGTGACCCCTGCAGACTTAGCTGGTCACCCAGAATTTAGTCCCAGAGGGCTTCTGTAAACATTTGGAATAAAAACACATGAAGCAATAGTTCCAGTTAACAAACTTCAGGAACATGGTTACTAACGTTGATTTGTGTGAACAGGTAAGAACATTCTTTAAGTAATCAAAGCCAGAATTGCGCAGACTCAGCCAGCGCTTCCTTTTCCGAGGAGCTGCCAAGATGGCTGAAGCCGACCTTAAGTTCACCTACCCCAGCGTGGACCTGGATCAAGGGCTGGACATGCCCTGTGAGCCGTTCATGCAGCTGTCCAGCACCTTCTAGAGGCGGCACCTGTGGTGGAGCCAGCACTGAAGCGCCTGAAAAGGCAAAGAAGGAGGCGCCATCTGTGGAGAAACCCAAGGTGGGGAAGACCCACCTGAAGGACATGATCGTTCTGCGTAGGATGGTAGGCAGTGTGGTGAGCATGTAAAATGGCAAGACCTTAACCAGGTGGGAATCAAACCAGAGATGACTGGCCACTACCTGGGTGAGTTCTCCACCACCTATAAGCCCATGAAGCGTGGATGGCCTGGTATTGGTGCCACTCACTCCTCCCACTTCATCCCCCTCAAGTAGCTGATGCCAATAAAGATTCACATTAGGAGAAAAAAAATCAAAGTCAGCTTGCCTTTGGATGAAATCAAGACAAAGAATGGTGGCAAGCTTTTGGGTCATTGGATTGGATGTGCCCAGGTTCAAACCATTTTGCTAGCTGGGAGACTTCAAAGGTTATTTAACCGCTTTGCTCTTACTTCCTCATTTGCACCCCGCTGGAGTTTTCAGGTATATAGGTAGTAAGTAGGCACATGGTCAATGTATTGTACCATTGGCTCCCCTCTTCCCGTTTTTCTCTTCACTCCTCCCTTGTCCTTCAAGGGTGTATCTCATCTCACCAGTCTGTTAGGACCCCAGCTATTGTAGACGCCCACTTTTCTTCTCCAGTTCTTCACTTGTTCTTTGCAAAACATGGTCCATTTGTTACAGATTCTAGTAACAGATTCTGGTTCATCTGAGTCAGTTCCAGCCCAATATCCTTTATAGTTGTCATTTAGCTTACTGTTATTTTCTGAGCACCTGCTGTGTGTCAAGTTTGTTTGGCTACTAGGTGGTGGTAAATAAGACAGATGTGGTCTTTGTCCTCAGTAATATTTCTTACTCCTTCCTTAGATGGCTTACTTTTGATTAATCTTGCTTATTCTGTGTGGTTGTCTATGAATTTCCTCCTGAGAGGGCAATCTTCTCCTTAGTCTGAGGGGACAGTGCCTCTTTGTGTTACATGGGCTTTGCCTGCTGGCTTGCCTGCTCCCAAGAGATGAAAGCAGTGTGTTGAAGCAAAAGGAAAAAGCCCCCAGGGCCACTACTGCTTCAGCCACACATGTCCCACGAGCCTGTGGGACACTGTTGGCACTCCTGAATGTCCCTTTTCTCCTTGTACACAAATTATAGTGTTCACTGGTAATTTAAATTCAAATAACCTTCCGCCCCCTCTCCTCCTTAAAAAAAAAAAGCCCTGTGTATTACAGGGTAGGGAACAAAGTGGGCCAAGCCTGGTCTCCTAGTGGGGTTGTTTTCTTAGGTTTTTAGCCAGCGTTGCCGTAGGTTGCCTTTTCTTTAATAGGACTGGTGTGTTGTTCAGTCATATTCATATTCTGCAGTCATGGAGTCATATCTTTTCCAACCTTGTTTATCATAGTGTCCCAGGTAAATTCAGGGGCGTGAGCTGACAGGCGTCCTGGTTTGCTGCTTTGCTTTGGGCTCCAGACTCCATCCAGCCCCTAGCTGGCCCTCTGTAAAGAAGGCCCTGTGACCAGGATGCTGATTCTCTGTTTCAAAATAGAAGCTTGAAGATAGAGCTCTGTTTTCCTTCTTCCCCTATTGCCAGTTTCACAGGAAGTTGCCAAGGAATGTGTATGGGGAAGCAAGCAGAATAGCTCTCTGGGAACCATTTATTTCAGAACTCCCAGTGGAGAAATGCTTTGTCCTTCTCTTTCTTTCTTACTGTTTGTGTGACATTGTGATTTGGGACTGCTTGTCCCTCCACATATAGTATATGACGCCTCCAGCTTTATTGGTGTTTCCAACCATAAATTGTTTCCTGGTTGATGTTTTCCTCAAATTCCTTCATCTTCCTGGGAGAGTGGGCAGATATGCTGACAATTAGGGACCTAGCTGAGCCTCTTGCTTCTGGTGCTGTGACCACCAAAAGCATTGTGAGTGATCCCAGCTAACATCCTTGGGCTGATCATTTACTGTAGTTGGATTTAGTGTAAAGAGTCACACTAGAGGCTTGGTTGGAAAGAAGAAGCCATGGCATAATTATTGCTTCTGTACCAGTTAAACCTATCAGCCAACAGATGTCAAGTGCAGGAGAAAAGCACAATAATTTTATTATAATAGAATAATAGTTATTATTTTAATAATCAGCTGACATAGATTTTGATAGGAGGTAGATTCTGAAATAAGTACAGGGGAGGGGCTAACTGAACTACAGCACAATGAATGGGTGCTACTCCTTGTAGGAGATGCTGTATAGACAATGATTCAGCTATGGAATTGGTACCCTCTCTGCTTGAACTACAGCACAATGAGAGGATGTTATTTTTGTAGGAGATGCTTGTGGATGACAATTCAGTTATGGATTTGCTAGCTTTTCTACACAGGCGTCTTAGTCACAGAACCCTTATAAAGGAAAACGTTTAATTGGGGTGACTTTCATTTTCAGAGGTTCAGTCCATCATCATCATGGTGCCACATGGTGGCGTGCAGCCAGACACGGTGCTGGAGAAGTAGCTGAGAGTCTTACATTTTGTAGGCAACAGGAAGTGATCTCAGACACTGGGTGGTATCTTGAGCATATATGAGACCTCAAAGCCCTCCTCCAAAGTGACACACTTCCTTCAACAAGACCACACTTACTCCTCAAGGCCACACCTCCTAATTGTGCTATTCTGGAGCTTTGGGAGCCATTTTGTTTGAAACCATCACAATAGGTAAAAGAGCTACGCGGGCTTCAGCTAGGGTTGTCTACCCTGCAAGTACTTTCCTAGGAGTGATGGCGGCCCAGCAGACACTGGTTTGAGGTGTTCTGGACCACAGGATTATCATCTCAATGCTCAGCAGCAATGGTTTCTAGGAAAGACTTCTTGCGAGGGATTATTTGGTTATTGTGGTTTTGTTTTATTTTAGGGACATAATGTCATCGTGTAGCTCTGGCTGGCCTGAAACTTGTTCTGTAGACCAGGCTGCTCCTGAACGCACAGAAATTCTTTAACTCTTGAGTGCTGGGATTCAAGTTGTGCACTACTACATCTGGTTTTAAAAAGAGGTTTATTTTTAAATGTGTAGATGTGTGGGTCTGTGTATTGGTATGCACACATGAGTGCTGGTGCCTGTGGAGGCCAGAGCATTAGATTCCTCAGGAGCTGGAGTTTAGGTGGTTGTGAGATGTCCTGTGTGGATGTGGACATTGAATTTGGGTCCTCTGTAAGAGCAGTGTATTCTCTAACCATGGTGATTTCTCCCCAGGCCCTCATTAGAAAGAAGAAATCCAGCTTCATCTCCTGTTGGTAGAGTGGCTGCCTTCTTTATTAGATCAGCTGTGCCTTATTGTAAAAGACCATCCCCAAGACCGGCTGGTTGGTGGTTGACCTCATATCAAGGGATTGGGGCTGGGGAGAGTCTTTGGACCCTCGCTTGAAGTTTCAGCTCCTCTTCCCAAGTGTTTGTATGCAATTCTGATGTAATTGCATGCGGGATCTTGACAGGGGGTCGGGAAAGATTAGCAGAAGGGGGCTCTATCTACATGAATATGGGCGAGTCATCACACTCACATTCTGGGTGAAGACTTTCTAGTGTGGTTGCTTCCTGTTAATCTGTGCTCCTGGAAACAACCCCTTGCCATGCTGGGTAAGAAAATCCAGTAAAATCCCTAGGGTGAGCCTTGGCGGAGTCATACTTTGTTTTGTTGTTGGGATCTTGTAATGCGAGTGTGGATGATGTTGACATCTGCCCAGGGAAGGAATTATTACAATATCCCCATAGCAGCAGATAACTCTGCTCCTGATGGTGAACCACCATAGGAAATGCAAGTGCATCGAATTTTGTCTAAACCAATATGGTGTTCTTGGTGTAGAAGACAGGCTTCACAAGGAGTTGTCAAGAGCTGCCTTCCCAGTTCTGGCCAGGAAGATGGTGGTGACGGGAGGAGGAGCAGATATGGAGACAGCACTGAGCTAAGAGTATTTGGATTCAGAATGATCTAGTTTGTCTTCTGACCTTGCTATTGGACTTGTTGCTTAACTTGCAATATATCAAAAATCCGTGTATATGCTCCTGATTCCCACTAATATCCTTGTATCTAAAGAATCTTTCCCTATACCTGACGCTTTGTGGTGCTCAGTCAATATTTCTGTCTCTCCATATCTACCCCTGTCTTCTAAAGAAGAAAAAGGTAGGGAGAAGGTCCTCCTGCTTCTGTAGAGAATTTTGGCTTCAACTAGAGCTTTATATGAACTTCCTCAGCTGCTGATGCTGCTTTGTGAGCCATGATCTGTAGTCCTCTGAAGCTGCCTCATCAGGAGAGACTTTGATATTTAATGTTTGGGTACATTTATGCTTTCTGCAAGAAGGAAAAGAGAGTTTAAAGTCCCTCTAGGGAGCAGTGTCCCTGCTTCTGAAGCCTTTTTTCTTCCCTTTTCCTTTGGGTAGGTCACTTGGGGGCACTGCCTGTCCTGGGGAGCATTCTTTTCTTGCAAGGGTGCTGGTTGTTTGGTTCTGTGTCTTTACTGGGTAAAGGATTTTGTGTTTCTGCTTTGGCCTCTGCTGTAGACTTTTATTTTCTAAGACCAGATAGAGCACACAGACAAGGTGATATCTTTTTAGACTATTTTTGGCAGTAGGCCAGCTTGTCTCTATGGCTACCACCCTTGGAAGAATGGCAGGACATAGAAAGTAACTTCTATAAGAAATTTGGAAAAGAAGGGGGAAGGGAGTAATGATTGGGCTTAAGGTCATTTAGGGAGAACAGCGTCTATAAGTAGAATATTTTGATTTGGACAGTTTCATTTCCTGTCCCTGAAGTTTTGCCTTTTTAATAACAAACATATAGAACATCTGCTACATTCCTAATACTTGGAGGCCCCAAGATTCATTCATGAACTATTCAGATACAGTTCCGATTAGAGTGTATTTATGGATGTCCACATGAATCAAATAACAAATGTAAAACCATTAAATTAACAGTGTATTGAGAGAAAGGAATAGCATAGCATCAGGATATTTGTTAAGGATAGTCTGGGAGAAGACTGCACCAAGGAAGGCTATCCTGAGATGATGGTTGAGTGAAATTTTGACGAACAATTACTTTCTACTTAGTGTAACATGGGGTTATGCATTTCAGGTGAGTGCCCAGCTTTTGCTTAGGCCCCAGTCATTTTTTCTGTTTCTATGACAAGTACCCAAGAAGGACAACTTAAAGAATGATTAATTTTGGTCAAGTTTAGTTGCTGCAGTCCATAGTCTTTGGCTTTGTTGATTATGGTCTATGGCAAGCAGGTTATCATGGTGGTAAGGCATGTGTTGGAAGCTTCTCATCTCATGGTGGACAGGAAGCAGAGCAAAGACAAAAGTGGTCAGTACAAGATGTGCTCCCTAAAGACCCTTCCCAGTGACCTCCTTCCTCCACTTAGGCCCCACCTGCCAATCCTCTGTTCAGCGTGTGTGCGTGTGTGTGTGTGTGTGTGTGTGTGAGATGCATGTGCATGTGGCGGCCAGAGGGGTCAATCTTGTGTGTTCTTCAAGTACAATTCACCTTGTTTTCTTGAGACAGAGTCTTTCATTGGCTTGTTATTCACTGATTGGCTAGATTGGTTGGCCAGTGAACCCCAAGAATCTTCCTGTCACTGCTTCCCCAGTGCTTGAATTATAAGCATGTGCCACCACTCCTGGCTTGTGTGGGGGGGTTCTGGGGCTCAGACTCAGCTCACCAGGCTTGTCTGTATAACAAGCACTTTTTCACTGAGCCATCTCGAAGGTTCTATTTTTACTTGTGTCTGTATGTGCATGTGTGTGTGCACTCAAAGCTGATTCTCTTTCTAGAGGGTTCTGGGTGTGGAACTCAGGTGGTCAGGCTTGGCAGCAAGTCTTGTCGGCTCCCTAGTTTTTGTTCTTTTGAGACTAGGTGTCACTATGTAGCTCTGACTGTCCTGGAAGTCACTGTAGACCAGGCTGACCCCAAAGTCACAGAGATCTATCTGCCTGTTCTCTGTTGGGATTAAGTGCATGGATCACCACACCCGATTAGGGTTTTTTTTTTTTTCTTTGATTTTGGTTTTTTGGGACAACATTTCTCTGTAGCTTTGGAGCCTGTCCTAGAGCTAGCTCTTGTAGATCAGGCTGGACTTGAATTCACAGAGACTCGCTTGCCTCTGCCTCCCGAATGCTGGGATTAAAGGTGTGTGCCATCACTATCTGGCTTAGCTTTTGTTCTTTTGAGTCAAGGTTTTGCTTTGTAGTTTACTAGCCTCAAGCTTGTAGCAGTCCTTTTGCTTTAAGCCTCCTGAGATTATAGGCATGTACAACCATGTTCATCCTGTTTAGATTTTGATCCACTAATTAGATCAGAGCCCTCACAAGTGTAAACAGCAGTACACTCTATTTTCCTGTGTATCAGTCTAGTAAGTCGACAACCAAGTTTACCATCCCAGCTGGGTGAGGTGGACATGCTTTGCCCCAGCACTTTGCGGGCAGAGGCAGGAGGATCAGGAGTTCAGGCCCAGTGTTGTCTTGCTCCTCCCCCTCCCCCCGCAGAGATTTGTCACCACAGTTAGGGGTGTTGAGCTGAGAGTGTAGATGGAGCGCAGGAAAGGAGTAGGTAACCAGGTAGTGTTGCAGGGGTTGGCCCGGCACCACTGACTCTAATCCAGTTTTTGTTGTTGTTGGTTTGTTTTATACCACAAGCCCCTCTTAAACCTCCCTCAATCTTCCTAACTATATAGTGTGGAGAACAACTAACTACAGCTCATTTCTGATGCTCTAGATCTTGACTGCTGCCAAGAGAGGATGTGTGTATACCTCGACAAGTCAGCCATGCAAGGCACTGCCTTAGGAGGGGCTTGTGGTTGTGGAGTGAGATGATTGGATTTATAATACATTGGGTGGGTTTTAATGAAGAGGAGAATGAGGATCCGAGCAGGAGTATTATTGTAATAGATTGCTGATTCTTCTTCAATCTATAAATGGACTTTTGGGTTACTTGGGGGAGGGATGAAAGACCTGGTGGGTGGAAGATATAATCAAAGTCCAATATACTCATTTATGTAAGTGCTAATAGGGAAACCCCACTAATGTTTACGGTTAATACACATTAATAATTATATTAAAATGAATGGAAAAAAGTATTCTTTCCCTCCTGCTTCAGGCCCTCTCTCAGTGTCATAGTCAGTGTATTGTGAGGACCCCCTGGCCACTCAGCAGACGTGGTGGCTTACTTTGGCATTATTCTGCCTGCCTAGATGAAGACCTAGAGTTTTTAGATCTGTCGCGTGTCTGACACAGAGCCATTTGTAACTTGCTGTGTCACTAGCCTTCTGTTAGCTGTCATTTCTGATTGGGAGTCACTTTTTTAACCTTGAACCCCTTTAGCCATTGACACTGGTGACTCCCTGAGATGCAGCGTCACAGTTCGTGTGACATTTGCTACTAGTTGGTATAAGGGTACACACATTCTTTCCTGGTACCAGCTAATGTCTGGAGGGCCAGGAAGATAGAAGTAGGTACAGGATGGGTTTGTGGCATAAAGGAAACTGGGTTAGTGTCACAGGCTGCCAGATAACTGTTACGTGTTTGATGGGCAATTTCAGACCCCTGGCTCTCAGGGTCCTTCCCTAGTGATTCTTTGGTTTACCCACTACCCCTTTCTTTCTTTCTTTTTTTTTTTTTAGTAATTTTATTAAATTATAAAAGTTTCCATTTCCGCCCCTCCTCCCACCACCCTCCCACTCCCCCCACTCTCTCTCCTCCTCCCTCTCCATCCCTAAGAGCAGTCAGGGTTTCCTGCCCAGTGGGAAGTTCAAGTTCCTCCCGCCTCCCTCCAGGTCCAGGAAGGTGATTGTCCAGACGGATTGGATCCGCAAAATCCAGTATATGCAGAGGAAACAAGTCCCAGTGCCATTGTCAATAGCTTTTCAGAAAGACTCTGGGCCAGCCACATTCAGAGAATCCGGCCACATTCAGAGAATCTGGTTGGATTGCGTCCTCGTTCAGTCCCAGTCCAACTGGCCTTGGTAAACTCTCATTAGATCCGTCCCCTTGTATCAGTGGGTGATCGCATCCCTCGCGGTCCTTATTTCCTTTTTCATTTTCTTCCTCCTTCTGCTCCTCATTTGGACCTTGGGGGCTCAGTCCGGTGCTCCAATGTGGGTCTCCGTCTGTATCGCCATCCATCGTGGGATGAAGGTTCTCTCTGATCTTGCCTTCTTCGCTCACGTTCTCTTTCCTTCTGCTTCTCGTTTGGACCTAGGGAGTTAAGTCCAGTGTTCCGATGTGGGTCTCTGTCTCTGTCTCCATCCATCGCCAGATGAAGGTTCTGGGACTCTTTCACTTATAAGGGAAACGTGTTGATTAGGAGAATGGCCCTTGGACTTGGGCTGACTGCCCGAGTTAGACTTGAGAACAGTACAACCATCAGGGTGCAGCTTCATCCTGGGAGAGAAGCAGGCACCAGAACCCTCTTTTTGAAAGCTGTGATGTGGGTTAGCCTAGCAGAGCTCTGTGGCAGGATCACTCAGAACCTTGGGTGCCCATTGTAGCTGAAAAGCAGAAGATAGTCAATGAAAATTGCTCTCAAGTTTAGCATTTAATCTTTGTCCTGTTTGGTTTTGGACTCTGTAATAAATTGTGCTCTTAGTTCTGGAACAGTGACCACATTTTAAAAAAAGATAATATAATTCTTTATTATTTTGGAATCTCATATCACGCACCCAATCCTGCTTACCTCCCAGTCCCTCTATATTCTCCCTTCACCCCTGCATTGTCCCCCCAAACCCCCTCCCTAAAAATCAATTAAAAAAACCCAAACAAACAAACAAAAAACCCACCTCGCACCTTCGACTTTCTAACACCTCTTCATTCATCCTAGTGGCATTGGGTCATCTAGTATACTCTTTTGCCCAATTGGCCCTACCCCACAAAATGGTCATTCATTACAATGAGTCATTGATCTGTTTCAAGGTCTCTGGCACACCATCGTCACTGGACCCTCACTGAAACTCCTCTCATATATACTGATGTTGCCGTGGTCATGGAGATCCTGCAGTTATTTTTCCGGAGGTCAGAGATGGGGTGAGCCTGGGCATAGAATGTTAGCAGTGGACTAACTCAAGGTCTAGGATGGGGGTCTCAGTGGTAGCTGATCTGGTTGGTCTGGGCCTGGGACTGCCCCCGTCAGGTGAGGTGCAGAGCCAGCTATACCATTTAGGGCTAGCTCTTCCATCCCCACCCCACCCCCCGGCGAGGGGTGGGGCCACTTCTAAGTACAGAAGCCAGCTCTCCTGTTGCAGTATTTAACAACGGCAGGGAGCTCAGCAGGGCCCTCTGATTTCAACACACATGGTTTCTGTGACCACCCCTTCTCCCCGTGGCAGCACATATTAAAGTTTATGTTGGGGTTAAGTACCACTAAACCTCTCAGGATTCAGAAGGATCCGCTATAGCAGGCGAAAACCTGACTATTAAAGTCTGAGGGTAAACTAAATACATTAACTCACTTAAGTCTTTTTATCATGTCCCATTTATTCTTTCTATGCTCTCTCTAATGCTCTCTTGATGTTTCCCTTTCAATGTTTCTCTTCCATGTTTCTCTTTTGATGTTTCTTGCTGTTCTTTCCATCCTACAAGGTTTCCAGTTTATATACCCACACAGACATACTTAGCAATTTTCTGGTAAATAACAATGATACCATTTCTTAGGACTAACAGGATAGATAAAAGACTGACAAGGAAGGTAGGCACCTTATGTCTCAAAAGGGGCGTGGCTGTGAAGCTCCCCAGCAGATACCGGGGAGGATTAGGATGGAGCTTGCTCCCCCCATCCCTCCCAGTTAAGCATCATGCTATATCCACTGACACCCAGGTGAGAAGGAATTTCTTTCTCTGGGGCTGGCTTAGCAACCAAAGCTTTTTTTCCCTATATGTTTTAGGGGCAAACAATTAATTTCCTAGACTAAGACCTTGTGTCACATGAAAGGTGAAGATAAATATAGAATATTAATAGCTTGTCAGGGTAGAGCAGAGGCCAGTAGGCTATACTCCCCTGAGTTGACTGTTAGAGGATGCAGGGCCACCCAGATCTGTTTATCAGTAAGAGCAGACATACTGTCTCCCCTGCTCTATGCCTCCTGCTCAGGGCTCCTTTCTTGTCGATAAGCCCTGTCAATAAGGATACTTGTGGGGGACTAGCTTTATGTAGATTTGACTATGAGAACAAAGGTTTGTTGAGTGAATGAATGCTTTCCCACCAGGGCCCCACAGTGTGGGAGAAGTCATCTAGTTGCCTGCACAGGAAGAAGTTATTTCAAAGAATGATTTATACCCTGCTGGGATATTTTGGGATTAATTCCATGATGGAAGGGAGAAGAGCCGTGGCTTCACAAGATTTCTACAGAATTGACAGTGACTATCCAAAAAAACAGGTGTTCCCGAAGCTTTGCAAATTGGGTTCCTCATTGGATGGAATGACAAACTCCCATGAGTTTGTCTAGTGATCTTTTAGCTGTACTTTTACTATATAATGCTTGTGACTCACAGCAAGCACGGACCATGGACATCATCCCAGACCCCAACTACAGCAGGAACATGGACCTAGACATGGCCCTTGGCAGCCTATTGACCCAGATGTCACCATGGTCCCAGTGGCAGCATGGGCCACCCAGATCAGTATGACCCCAGCAGTAGCAAGGCCCTCAGACACCAATGTGGTCTCAGGTGGCTGTCCAGACCCTGGGCATGTACACAGCTCTTGGTGGTAACAGGAGCCATGGACTTAAACTCAGACCCTGACTGCTGCTGGGCCATGGACCTAGACATGGCCCTAGGCAGCAGCCCTGGCCTAGGGTATACCATTAGCCCCATGTGGTAGCACAGGCCACATGGCCTTCAGGCACCAACATGGCTACAGGTTGTGGCCTTGACCCTGGGCATCTGTGTGGCCTTTGGTGTTGCCATGGGCCTCTGACATCAATACAGATCCTGTTTGTGGTAGGCCTATGGATCCAAACGTGGTCCTCAGCAGCAGCCTGGGCCTGGATGTCACCATGGCACCGGGTGGCACTGCAGGCTACTCAGATTGGCATGGCTTCTGTGACAGTGTGGTTCTAGGACACAAACATGGTCCTCGGTGGCGACCCAGACCACTGGCGTTGGCGTGGCTTTTCACGGTATCAGGAGCCATGGACATCAACACAGACCTTGGCTGTGGTAGGGCCATAGGCCCAGACATAGCCCCTGGCCGCAGCCCTAGCCCAGACGACACCATGGCCTGAGGTGACAATGCAGGCCACTCAGATTGGCAAGGCCCTTGGACACCAACCTAGCCACAGGTTGTGGCCTAGACCCTAGGCATCTCCATGGCCTTGGTGGCAACATGGGTCATGAATGTCAACATAGACCCTGGCTGCAGTAAGTCCATGGACCCACATATGACCCTAGGCAGCAACCCAGGCCCAGACATCATCCTGGTTCTGGGTGGCACGCAGACCACCAACATCAGCCTGTTCCTCACAGTCCTCCCTTCTCAGATCTGCCATTTACCACAGCACATGAACCATCTTCCTCTTTTTCTTCCCCTTTTCTCCACCCTATATTTACTTGCTCATCATAATGGCACCCACATGCCTGGTGCACAGGGCAGCCATGGATGGCTTTAGGCAGCCCAGACCAGGAGTACCCTGGCTACCCCTCGGGTGTCTTTTGCACACCTGAGCATCATGGCATCAGGTGAGCCTGTGGATGCCTTTAGGCTTAACCATCAGTGGATCTAGGCTGCCCCTGTGACCGCACTTTTGATTACCATAGCTTTGTAGTAAGTTTTGGAATAAGGAAGTTTGTTGATATTCTTTATTTTCTTTTATTTTAAGACAGGGTCTTGTAATATAGCCCAGGCTGACTTCAGCCTCAGCTTCCAAGATACTGGGCATTGATCTGACCGTATCTTTAGCCTGGAACACTCTTATGTATTTTCATTTGACTCTGTCATCCATATCTCAGTTCTGCTGTGTTCCTGAGAAGGCTTTTCCCTTTCATCTAGTATGTAATGACAAGTTAACATAACCATCTCTTAATCCATCTCCTGTTCCTATAGCAAAGTATCTAAAACTGGGTTATGTGGGATTGCCCTCTGTATGCTGTGAATATGTTTTATTACCATTGGTTAATAAAGGAGCTGCTTTGGCCTACGGCAGGGCAGAATAGAACTAGGTGGGAAAACTAAACTGCATGCAGGGAGAAAGAAGGCAGAGCCAGGAAGACATGTAGCAGCCCAAGAAGCAAGAGGTAACAAATCACGAGCCTCATGGTAAAATGTAAAATAATAGAAATGGGTTAGTTTAAGATGTAAAAGTTAATTAATAAGCCTGAGCTAATAGGCCAAAGAGTATGTAATTGATATTAAGCCTCAGAGTGGTTATTTCATAAGAGACTGCAGGAGCTAGTGAGCAGGACCAGGTGGGTGGAGAGAAACCACTCCAGGAAACCAGCTGAATGGAGGATATTTGTAGCTACGTCTGGCGCCCAACTGTTTGGGACTATCCCATGTGACCTGCCACCCACTTACGGTCTGTGTGCTTGTATGCCCACTCGGTGTAAGGAAGGTAGCTGAGAGCACGTCTTTGCTGTTCCTGCCTGGGCACGTGGAAGAATCAGGTCTGCTAGGTGTGCACAGACAGGAGGGCGTGATGGATTCCTGCTGCCATACACAGAGACATTTCTATGCTGCACAATATGCTGCATGGCAGAGTTAGCTTTTATTCAGACCAAAAGAAAAAAAAAGCCACACACAACTAGGTATTTGTAAAGAAGAGACGTTTATCTGAGCTAATGGTTTGAAGTCTGAGAAGCATTTTCTTGACCTCAGGTTGCTTCAACTCATGGTAGAAAGTGTGAAGGCAGGGGGCTTGTTTGTGCAGGAGAGATAGAGGACTAATCCATTTCTGTGGGAACTATATTAGTTCATCATTAAGGGTGTGCCCCATGAACTAAACACCTCTTACAGGCCTTTTATTCTCAGTACTTCATTTATTGGCTACCAGTTTTTACTATTTTATTTGTATGGGTGTTTTGCCTAAATGTACATCTGTGCATCATACACATGTACACGGATGTTCTTGGAAGCCAGAAGAGGTCATCAAATCTCCTAGAACTACATGACTGGGAGCTACCATGTGGGTGCTGGGTGTAGAACCTCGGTTCTCTGGAAGAATAGACAATGTTCTTGACTGCTAAGCCATCTCTCTAGCCCCAGCTACCAGGTTTTAATATGAAAAATTTCTTTTTTAAAATATTTATTTATTTATTATGTATACAGTATTCTGTCTGCTTGTATGCCTACAGGCCAGAAGAGGGCACCAGAGATCATTACAGATGGTTGTGAGCCACCATGTGGTTGCTGGGAATTGAACTCTGGACCTTTGGAAGAGCAGGCAATGCTCTTAACCACTGAGCCATCTCTCCAGCCCCCTGAAAAATTTCTTGAAGCTAATCATATCCAAAACCAGAACATCACCCAATGTTCTTGCTTGATTGCTTCTTGTAGACGCGGCCTTCCTTCCCTCCACGTGGTGTATGCACAGTGAGTGTGCCTGTCTGTCCTGCAGTATCCTAGTGTTAGGAGGAGTCCTGGTCATAGAGGAGATGTTAACATTTGCTGAACGAATGAGCTTGTGAATGAGAATGTGCTCTTTTATAACTCAGAACCTGGGCTTACCAGTGTTCATCTTCATACTGTGTTGTTTCCTAAACAAATGTAATCAAAATAATTTTCTTTCTTGTTCATTATTTATTAAGTGCTTTCCCCACCCCTTGTAATGGTCTCATTCTGAGGTGATGCTGTTTTCTCCTTGCTTTGTTTTATGTAGTTCTTTTCTTTCCTGACATTTGTTAGGAAGAGTATATAGTTGCTGTGCTTTGAGTATTGATTTTTAGGTTTTGTGTTATAAGGAAGCAAGCTTTAATGTATTTGCTTGGAATAAAACACAAAAACACACCAGGTCGTGGAAAATTTATCTCACTCTTGATTTTCCACTGACACTTTCTGCAATATTTCTGAAGTTCTTAGACAAGGTTGTTAGCTAAGAATTGACAAATTGACAGTGGCCAGATAGAAGCACATTCACAGGTGGGAGTGGGCACCAGGGTGAGGCAGGGGCAGTCAGAAAGGTGGTACTTCTTTCAGTGCCATGGATTCTCATGCCAGCTGCTGGCTTGTGAGTGAAAGCCTGGCATATTTAACTGTCTTTTTAACAGTAGCCTTGGAGCTGTGGAGACGGTAGAGGGGCTATAGACTGTGGGGAACTGCCTAGTACTGGTGTGCCCATCCCTAACACAAAGCAGTTCCTTCCTGTGCTTGGCAAGGGCAGTGTTACAAAACCTGTAGAGTATGGGCCAGTGGAACTCCAGCCACTTTTGCAAGTATTTGAGGCTTAAATGCTCTCAGCACTAAAGGATGTAGTCCTTAGAGAATAAAATGCCCATGGATGGATATGAGCAACAGAGTATCAGGTGGAATTAGCCAGCAGAGGTTAGTTTGTATTTCTCAAAAAGGTTTGTGGTTATAGCCATAGCCATGGCGGGACGGGTAAGCAGTCAGTTCTACTGTTCCTGTCACCTGCTCAACACTGCCTTCTACTCTTCTGTTTTCAAAGTATGTTTCCTAACCTGCCTTAGATACTGGTTTATATATGTCTCTCTGGTGGACAACAGTCTTTTGGTTGGCTCCCTTCTGGACTCCTGTTTGAAGGCCTGTGGCTGACCTAGAGCTCTTGACCTGTTGTCCCCGCTCTGCAGTCAGTGCCTTCACTGTGGCTGTTACTAACCGTTCTCTTTTTGGGATTATCTTCAATTTATATCTAAATTTCTCTAGAAGTCCATTTTAACCATGTGTCCTCTCTCCCTTTTAATGGAAGAGTATCAGGAAGAAGCCTGTAAGAGGTATTCTGGAGCTTCTGGAGCTTCTGGAGCCAGAGAGTGGGTTTTCACTATACTTAGAAATCTTTACTAAGTCTCCTCTTAATTCTTTACCTTCGCCTGGTGGTTCTAGGCTAAATGCTGGGCCCAATTCCTTTCATCCTTTCTTTCTAACTCTATTTCCTGGCCCCTAGCCCTTGGGCCCTGTGTTTTTGCTGTAGTTTTTCTTCAAAGAAGTGTTATTTTCAGAAAATTTCATAGCTGTCTTCAGAGGTTATAATGTTTTTTTTTTTGTTTGTTTTTTTTTTTTTGATTGTAGAAAGGTGGTTTGGGTGGGAAGATGTGTCTCACACGCCATTCTAATTAACCAGGATTCCTAATATGTAAAAGTGGACTAACCAGTCTCCAAGCCCGGGATGCTTCTCACCTTCAGGGGGATGGTAGCCTAAATTCTAGTGATAACAAATCAAACTTTCTATCTTACTCTCTTTCTATTTTTTTAAATTAGTTCTCAGTTTTGTTGTTGTGTTGTTACAGGAAACAATTACACACCTTTGTTTGGGTTACATTGATTCCCTGTTTTTAGATTAACTCTCAGGTGAGAACTCCAAAAGCAGTTTAAACCCCTTGTCTTCATGGGATTTGGAGGACAGGCATCCCAGCTGTGCTCTGGACTCTGTTCTCACACCTTGATGGATAATAGACTGCTGTTGAAACAGCTCCCAGATGTCTCCTACACATGTGCTCATGTGTGCACGGGCACAGCCAAGTTCTGAGAAAGACCCTTTGCTAAGAGGGAGTTCACCCTCATGCAAATGCCTTCCTGTGCAGCAAAATCCAGAGACTTTGAAAGATAGAATTAGTGAGTTCTTTTTTTCCTCCCAAGAGGCCTCAAAGCTCTTAAAATAAACCTTAAAAAATCTGGCACTCAGAACGTCAGCTCTGAGAGCAGACACATTGCAAACCTGGTGCACTGAGACTCTCCTTCTCTGATCTTTTTCTGTTTTCTCTCTCAATTTATTTTAATACCCCCTTTCATGGTCTTAACCTTTCAGAAACTTGACTCAGGCCTTCATTGCCAGCTGCTGGCAGGAGAAGCAGCAGGACTTCCGGTCCTAGTTTTTATGGCTTCTGTGTCTCTTGCTTGCTGCCCTAGTTCCTCACTGTCCAGCATTCTGGAATGTCATGTGGCTTTGGAATTTTGATGCTGTAAATTCTGGTCTCTTGATTTGGGTAGACTTTAGAAGCTAGTTTTTTATAAAAATTATTACTATTAGTATTATTAAGACAGGGTCTCACTATGTAGCCCTGGCTGACCCAGAACTTGTATACCAGACTAACTTCAATTCTCAGAGATCTTCCTGCTTCTGTCTCCCAAGTGATCGGATTAAAGTCTTGTGCTTTAGAATAAAAACCACACAGTTTTTGTTCTAGTGCTGCTAACTGGGAGAGGTGTCATCCATGCCCCATTAGTACAGTCTTCCTTTCCATTTGCCCCTCTGTGAGTCCTGTTACCAGGGGAAATGGTGAATTCTTTACCTTGATTAATTTGGAGTATTAGCCTATGAAGTTACAAAATATCATTTCAGAGCAAGATGTCAGGGAGGCTCCTTGCAGTTCCCATGGAGCAAGTTGACCTTTCAGTTCATTTTTTCAACATCTTTGGGGATCCATTTGAAAAGAGCTCAAGCAGTAATTAGGACTAAGCAAAGAAAATGAATGTGAAGCCAGAATGTTTAATAAGAAGCCTAAGAACCCAGAACCTCCTGATACATAATAAATAGCAGCTTGAACTTTGTTCTCTTACTCTTTCCTTTTAATTTGACTTTTTGAGGGGGTGATTTTCTCACTTAGATTTAAGGACTTCTACTATTTGATTGTGGTAGAATAAGAATCTGACTGGTCATGGCCTGATGAGCTTTAGATGGGGAGGAAGCAGGGGTTTACTGCCTTCAGATATTAGAGACTTAAGTCATCTGGGGGAAGGGGTAAGCTCGATCCACTTGTCTCTGTGTCCCACACTCTGTGTCCCAGAAGTGGATTCTGACCTTGACTAAAGGTCAGAGAGTTCAGACCTGTTCTTGCTGCTTCAAGGTTATTGACAGGAGGTTTGACCTAAGGTGTGGCTACTAGCAGGATGTTTTGACCTCGGGTGTAGTTACTTCATGTTTTGGATATTAAGAAGATAACTACTTTGTTCTTTGTGTCTTGGTAACGAAGCCTCTTGCCTTCCCTCTCCTTTCTGGACTGGGGTATATAAAAGCTAGGAGAAATAAACACGATGTATTCACTGGATGCCCTCCCAGCTCTATCAGCTGTCTCTTCTCTAAGTCGGGTGGGACCCTGCATGTCTCCCTGCCAGATTTTCAGGGATTAAGTAGTTCCCAGATTATTTTGTGAGGAATGGAAAGAAATTTTCTGGATGGTTGTTAGAGTCTGTGAGGCTTTCAATGGTGTAGAGACTCAAACCAAAGCTTGTGCATTTATCTCTGTAAGGTCTATATACATGATGGTTGTAAGCCCCTCCCCTCAGTCCCCATGAATCATCTGGTCTGTATATGTGACAGTAGTAAGCCCTGCCCCTTAGTTCCTGTGAATCATCTGATCTGTGTATGTGACAGTAGCAAGCCCCTCCCCTCAGTTCCCATGAATCATCTGGTCTGTCTATATGATAGTAGTAAGCTCCACCCCTCAGTTCCTGTGAATCAGGTGGGCAGTTTGATAGGGTTAAGAGCTTTAGGTGTGGTATAGCATATCTATAATCAGCACTTGAGAGGTGGAGGAAGGAGGATAAGGTATTCAAGACCAGCTTTAGCTACATAGCTAGTTTGAGGCCAGTCTAATAAATGAGACTGTCTCAAAACTATTAAACACAAAGATTTGGCATGCAGTAGTCTAGTTATGGTCCAGCCCATTGTTCCCCTGCAATGTATATAGACTGTTGTTTTCTTTTTTTTAAGATTCATTTTTTATTTGTATGTGTATGTCTGTGTCCACAGAGGCCAGAAAAGAACATCATCGGCTTGCCTGGAATTGGAATTACAGATAGTTGTATGCTGCCAGATATGGTGTGGGTGCTGGGACCTGAACTCAGGTTCCCTGAGAGAGCAGCAAGTGCTCCTCATCTCTGAGCTGTGTCTCCAGCCACTAGAGCTAGGAGAAGAGGGGTGGAGGGAGAGCTTAGATTTCAGAGTTAGATCTGCTTTCTAATTCTGGTTCTTAGTAACATTGTGACCTTGAGAAAATGGCTTAACCTTTGTGCATCTGTTTCCTCACCTCCAGTGTGGGGTACTGATGGTACCTATGCTCAGGGCTTATGTGAGTTAGTACATGCTGAGTAAATACCCTGCATGGTAGCTTTAATTGCTGCTTGGGGAGACAAACCTTGCTATAGTTTGCATGTGGCTCCCCAAGTTGATGTGTTGGAAACTTAACCCCAGTGCAGTCATGCTGAGAGATGGAGCCCTTAAGAAGTGCTTGGGTTCTGAGGGCCCTGCTCTCCTGATGGGTTATAGCTGTTGCTTTAGGATGTCTTGCTGATTGAGGGATGCATTTGACCTTTATCTATGTGTTTCTTTCTGCATTGAGGACAGCAGCAGAAAGGCCTTAAACAGGTGCTAAATTCTGAATTTTAGACTTCCCAGCTTCAAAACTGTAGGAAACCTATTCTTTATGAATTGCTAAACTTCAGCTGTTATAGCAGCTCCACGTAGACTAATACTATCCTTTTTGGCAAGAGAAAAGATAGTGGAAAGTAGCTAGAGGACACTTAGAGAAGGTAAGAGCCTGGGGGACAAGGAAAAGCATCCAGCAAGTTGAAAAAATAAAATTCTGAGTGCTTTGTTTTACTACATTAGTAAATTCTAGGTCGTCCCTTTGTTAGTCTACCAAACTGATGTCTCTCAGGAACCCAAAACTGGTCCTCAGCAAAGAATCAATAGCCATAGCATTCATAGTGTCCACCAACAAAACATGTTTTGTTTTACAAAACATTGCAGTATTTTGCCGCCTGCCCTCTTTTATTTATTTATTTTTTTAATTTTTATTTTTTTGAGACAGGGCCTAGGGCCTCATGTACCCTAGGCTGACCTGGAACTTTCGATCTCCTTGCCCTACTCCCACGCGTTGGGATTGCAGGTGTACACTACCATGTGTGGTTTTACTTTGAAGTGTTATAAATAATTAAAGCTGAATGTACTTGTAAAAATTAGTTCAAAAATGCATTTTAATATGTTATACCTTTGTCCTGACATATTGTGTTTATTAGCTTGCTTGTTCATTCCAGAGTGGCTTAACATGAAGGACCTCTATGCCAATCTACTCTGACTGGCACTCAACCTGAAAGCTTCCAAAGAGGGGCCACCTAGTGTTTCATAGAGTCTAAAAGTGTTGAACAGCAATCTCTTTTGGGGCAGAAGGGAAGGTAAACTGCCCCCCCCCTTTTTTCGAGACAGGGTTTCTCTGTAGCTTTGGAGCCTGTCCTGGAACTAGCTCTTGTAGACCAGGCTGGCCTCAAACTCAGAGAGATCCGCCTGCCTCTGCCTCCCAAGTGCTGGGATTAAAGGTGTGCGCCACCATCGCCCGACTCTGAACTGCTCCTTTGGAGCTCATGTCCCTTCTCACACATGTCTGTGTGGAGAAGAATAAATTGTGGACTAGATGGAGCTTCTTGATGTGGATGACAATTAAGTGCCAACTAATAAATCAGACGAGAACCTTTGTTAGTCTGTTGCATGCTTCCTCATGAAGCACACATGAGTAAGTATGTACTCATGAAAACAAGAAGTTGGCTCAGTAAGTGTTGGCTGTAATGGTGGGAGAAAGGGAAGCTCCTCTCTGTGCCCTGCAGTAGAAGAACTGTCAGTCCTGGCTGCTTCAGTTCCTGGCAGAGTCACTCACAGGTGAAGTCTGATTTGGGAAGGCTCCTTTGCAGGATAGGAGCAATACACAGTGCTCAAGAGTACAGGCGTGAGTCCCAGGGCCAGGGTCAAAGCCTGACTTTGCTGCAGATTCCTGTGGCTATTGAGACAGCATGGATCTATTTTCTCAGAAGTATTTCTTACTAGCTTGAAAACCAGATGTTGGCAGGGCTGTGCTTCCTTTGGAGACTTAGAACAGATTCTGGTCCTTGTTTTTTTGCTGTTCCCAGTAGTTACCAGTGTTTCTGGGCATGTGGTTACTTCTCGCGAAGTCTTCACAGGTAGCACCTTTGAGCTTATTTTTGCTTTATTAAATCTTTCTCTGCCTCTTTGTTTTTTCTTTTTCTTTCTTCTCTTTTAGAAGGAAGCAAATTTATTGAGTATACCATGAGAGTGTAGTAGGCATGGCAGGAATAGAAGAACCACCTGCCTGAGACAGTAGGCTGGGGAGTGAGCACCCAGAGGTATTTTGGAATGTCTGTTTTAGCCAGTTTGGGAAATCCCTCACCCCCATGCTATTCCCACTATGCAAATGAAGGAAGTCCTGACTGGCTGCTGTTTTGTTCTGGTTGGAGGTTGGGCTCTGAGAGTGGCAACTCTGTAGTAGAAGTGCTGTAGACTTTATTGACTGTTTAGTTGTGTCACTCAGCAGCTTCTGACTTGACTGGACTAAGCCTTTGTTTTCTTTGGTGGGCTTGCTTTCTGGAGCAGGCTTACTTAGCTTGTAGAGTTCCTGGGTAAGCACTTGTTTCCTTTCTGGACTCTCGGTCTTGGCTTTCTTCTTTTTAATGCAACAGTGTATCTTGATCATATCTGTATATTCATTCCCACTGTCCTCTTCCACATCCTGTCTTTGACCCAGCAACACTCAGTCTGGCTTCTTTCCATATTTTCCCTGATAAAGCAACAAACCCAGTCTCAGGTAGTTAATTGCAGGTGTTTTTTTTCTTTAGTAACTTTTTTGAGCTGTACAGGGATGACACATAAGTCCTATCTGTCACTCGTTAATCTGACCGGGACTCTTGAGGGTGCTATGAGAAAAGACACATACCTGGGGTTGTTTATCAGAAGGCTTCTGTGCCTGGCCCAGGGCTTTAAGAGCATTGAGGGCTTTGGGTGATGAGGGCTGAAAGCCTTCATCTGGGGGTGTAACTGTTGGTCTCAATCTGGTGTTTTGTGGGGAAGTCCTCAGATCAATGCTGTGAGTCTCAGACAGGAAGAGAGAAAGAGAAGCTATAGATTGTAGGGGGCATCTGCTGTGAGGCTGGGAGGTTGTGTAGCAGCTTCAGCAGTGCTTGAGCGAGAGTCTTCTCTCTCACAGCTAAGGCTGTCCCAGGCCTTCAGACTCCACTAATAGTTGGAGTTGGCCAGAGATTCTTGGTTGCCAGGAGAGAAGGGCTTTTCCACCTCAAGGTTTATTAAGGAGACTCGGTCCCTCACCTCTGAGGACTGTGGAATAGATTTCACAAGAGTTGCTTTGGTCAGAAATTGCAGCTCCTAAGCTACAGTGGAGTCCTCTGAGGGTCTGGAGGCAGAGAGGATGCTGGGTCCCTCACCTCTCAGTATGTGCTGGAACAGGAGGGACTGGGCACATCCATACCCCCTCTCTACCCCCAGGCCATAATGCAATATGGGGGTGGGAGGACAGTTTGAGGGTGGCTTCCAGGGATGGAACATGGTCATCAGGCTTGACAGAAAGCACTTTTACCCACTAAGCCATCATGCTGGCCCTATTTTTTTTTTCTGGGAAAGGCTTTCACTAATGTAGCACATACACAGAATAAATAAATAAATAAATAAATAAAATAAAAATTAAAGTTATATAGAAAAAGAAAAGTAGTCCACAAAACAACTCTGCCTTTCTCCCCAAATCCAAGAGTATATATTTATGCTAGGTATGTAGGACACCACCGTAACCCCAGGAATTGAGAGGATGCACTGGCTAGCTTTGTCCGTGTGACACAAACTACAGTCGTCTGGGAAGAGGGAGCCTTAACTGAGGAACTGCCCCCACTAGATTGGCCTGTGGAGCATTTTCTAGATAACAGTTGCTGTGGGAGTATCCAGTGAGCTGTTGGCAGCACCCCTGGGTTGCAGAAGAGTGCAGCCTGCACAAGCAGCGGGCACAAGCCAGGGAATATTGTTCCTGTGCTCTCTGCTTCAGTTCCTGCCTCCAGGTTCCTGCCTTCGCTTCCCTCAGTGAGGGCTTTACAGTGATGGGTTGTTAGGCATAAGAAAACAAATCCCTCCCCCCAAGTTGGTTTTGGTCACAACAGAAAATCAAACTAGGACAGAGGATGAGGCAAGAGGATCACTAGTTTGAGAGTTTGTAGCTAGCCTGGCCTACACAGTAAGACACTACCTAAAAAACAAACAAACAAACCCCCCCCAAAAAACCACACACTCCCAGCACTTGGGAGGCAGAGATAGGCAGATCTCTGAGTTTGAGGCCAGCCTGGTCTACAGAGTAAGTTCCAGGACAGCCAGGTCTATACAGAGAAACCCTGTCTCCAAAGAAAAACCAAAAAACAAAAAAACAAAACAAAACTAGCACCAACCTAAGAATTTATTGTTAATAAATTCCTCATTTCCCACCATGGCCCCCTTGATACTGGGACTCTTCCATCATACCTTCATGGTCACTTTTGTGAGCAAGTGTCTCCAAGGTTACTTCATCCAGCCTTCCCTTTCCTTTTTTGGTATGTGGGCTGTTCTTCCAGGGTGTGAATATGTGTTCCCCCAATGCATTGCAAGCCTTGTCCCAACTGTGGGTCTGTTTGGAGAAAGGTAGTAATTAACTATGAGTGTGACCTTGTTACCATAGGCTTAGTGTTCCTGGCAGAGGGGACACCAGTGAGCTTGCTTGCAGGCGTACACTCGCTTTCCCTCTTGTGTGCTTTCTTTCATGCTTTCTGTGCTGCATTTGGGAAAGATTGTGTTAGGACATCGTAAAAAGGCAGCTGTCTGTAAGCTAGGATGAGGTCTCTCACCCAGAAACTGTATTGTCTACAACTCACATCTTAAACTTCCAGCCTCCATTTTGCTGAGAAAATAAATCCTTGTTAGTTAAGACACCAGTCTATGGTAGTTTCTGGTTTTAGTTGAAGCAATTTAATATAGGGAGGTATAATCTGGCTGTTTATCTGCTTGTGCCTAGATATTTAGGAATAAGGAAGGGTATAAAATTATCCCTAGTTATCATTCAAAATGGTCATGTTGCTCTGTTCTTATGGATAATTGTAACTCCATAATAAGGAAGGGAAGAATATTATTTTTACGGTGGTATTCAGTGTCTGATAGCTATTAGTGAAAGGTAGCTGTCCCTGGCGAGTTACTGTAAATACATTTTATCTGTTTTGTTACCTGCTGTTTCATGAATGCATCCCAGAAGCATCTTATCTTGTTTTTCATACTTGTCTTCTAGTGAGAAATGTTCAGATTTGCAACTTCAGGGGGTCATTACAATATTCATTAATTTCTGTTCTTTTCCTCCCTTCCATTTATTTCTGGCTCCTTGAGAAATTCTTCCTCTCAGTCTATAATAACAGGAAATAAATTCCTTCATTAAAAGAGTGCTTTACAACACTGGTTTCTTGGCCTGGTAGTGGAAAGACTGGGACAGCACCTCCTTAGATGAGTGAGGGTCCCCCTGAGATGGACTAAATTAAGAGGCTTGGAGGGGGAAGGGCAGGCCTGATCGCCGGCTACCCTGGAGAATTTATTATTATTATTGTATTGAAATACCTGAACAGGAGAGGATTATTTGATTTTCTTACCAAGGATTCAATCATAAACACTAATCATACATGTTATGTACAGGACATTGAGCATGGTGTTATAGGGGACACAATTTTTGGTTCATAGAGGTTCATATTGATTAAAGGAGTGGGTAGCTATATAGAGTAACTTTAGCATTCAGAGACCCTAGGACAGGCCTATAGAGTCAATGCCCTGTGTGCTAGTGAATGGGTATGCAGTGCTGAATCTCCCTGGAACGTAATCGAACTTAGAGCATCCTCTTGAGGGCTATTGTTCTAGTTTCATTTCTGTTGCTGTGGTAAAATATCCTGACAAAAAACAACTGAGGGGTTTATTTGGCTTACAATTTCAGGTTACAGTCTGCCACTGAGGGGAAGTCCAGGCAGGAACTCAGTCAAATCCATGGCCAAGAGCATAGGGCAACGAATATAGCAATGCTGCCTGTGCTCTGCTTTATGTCTGCTCCCAAGGGAGTGGTGCCACCCACAGTGGGCGAGGTCTTCCTGGGTGAACGAAGATGGTTTTTTCCTTTTTTGAGACAGAGTCTCTAACCTTGGCTGGCCTTGAATTGGGTATGAAACCTTGAGCTTCTAATTCTTCTCCTCCTACTTCCCAGGTGCTGGGGTTTGGTTACAGGTATGTCACATTGTACTGGGGATTGAACTCAGGGCTTCATGCATGGTAAGCAAGCACTTTACAGCTGAGCTACATCACCATTCCGTATAAATGCAGATTTAAAAATAAATAGCAAGTGATCATCTGTGACTGTTGAGGAGATGAGCAGAAGCCAGGAGATTATGAAAGATACCCGAGAAAGGAATTGAAGAGATTCACAGAGCAGAAGCAAACAGAATTTGAATTAATCTAGAGCAAGTGGAAACCCAGATTGGAAGGTCTGATCTGGATTAGCAAATGTGGGAGTTTGGGGGGCAGATACTGGAGGATTCCTGTCTGTGAGGATGAAGAGAAACGGAAACAGCTGGGGGTGTTCGGGAAATATTGTCGTAATTATTCGGCCACTTCTGCTGTCTCTGTGCTCTCTCTCTTAATTGTACTTTTTGTTTGTTGGTTTGGCTTTTTGAGACAGGGTTTCTCTGTGTAGCCCTAGCTGTCCTGGAACTCACTCTGTAGTCCAGGCTGGCCTCAAACTCACAGAGAGATCCTCCTGCCTCTGCCTCTTGAGTGCTGGGATTAAAGGTGTGCACCACCACTGCCTGGCAATACTTTTGATTTTTATATGTTGAGTATTCATGTAAATGTCCTTTTTGTCTTCTAAAAGGCAGGGGGGGGGCAGTCTCTATGTTAGTTACTTAGTTATGGAGTACCATGTCCATAGCAAGTGCCCACAGACTGCTAGTGAACATATTAAAGTCTGAGCCTGTTACAGACAGTGAAGTGTGAGGGCTTGGGGGCCGTGGTGATGGTGACGATGGTGGCAGCAGCACTTACATAACTGGCTTTGGGAGGTGAAAGTCAAGACATAACAGAGAAGGCTGACATTATGTTTATGTCAACTGCCAAGGTAGTCCAGGCTGTTAGGTATTTTAGTGTTAAGTATAGAGTGAGTGTGGTCGCCATCCTTAGGAACCTCACAATCCACCAGGGAGAAGGTCAGCTGAAAAAGCAATGCCCTACTGTGATAAGGTGCAGATGCTGCTCAGATAGACTGAATCTCCTCCGGAGGAGAGGGCTGGAGACGCCTAGAGGAAGCTTTCACCTTCTAACCTGAGTAGGAATTTGCCAGCTGAAGACTAGGAGAAAATGACCTTCCAAGCAAAAGGAGTGGCGTGTGCACAAAGCCTCCTGCTGGGAGGAGGTGTCACAGAGCGTGGAGAAAAGGCTGTGTAAGGGCAAGGTGACAAAGAAGCACAGACTTTGGGGCTTGGGTGGTCAAGGGTTTGAGTGTAGAGTTTGGTCTGTGTATTAATCAGGGTTCTCTCTAGAGTAACAGTTTATAGAATGAATTTCCCTATCGATATAGGAAAGGGACTTATTAGAATAATTATAAACTGTAGTCCAGCTAATCTAAAAGTGGTTGCCTATGAATGGAAAGTCCAAGAATTCAGTGGTTGTTCATTCCTCAAGACCAGATGTCTGAGCTGCTCTTCAGTATACACTGGAATCCCAGAGAAGTAGGCTCCAATGTCAGTGAGAGAAAGGATTTGCTAAGGAGGCCTAAGCAAACAAGAAAAGAACAAAAACTTCCTTTTTAGAGGGCTGGAGACCCTAGAGGAGACTTTCACCTTCTAACCTGAGTAGGAATTTGCACCCAGCAGGAGGCGTGACCAGAGTAGAGGAAGGTCTTCCCACCTCAAAAGATCTGTCTTCTCTCCTTAGAAATCCAGATTAAAAGTGGCTCTTCCCACTCAAAGAAAAAAATCACTCACAGGTGTGCCCCATTAGTTAATTCTAGATATAATCAAGTTGACAACCAAGAATAACCATCACAGTCTGTATTTTTGAGGGTCATAGGAAAATAAAGGTTTTCAACAGGGTGGGAGATCAGGTTAAATTTATTTGGTGCCTATTGAGTAATATCATTAACATTTAATCAGGGTGTGTACATGTAATTTGCTGACCTTGGTACCCCAGAGTCCTTTGACAGAACAATGAAGGTTACCTGTGTTTTCCATATTACCACCTATCTGTGGGAGTCTGAAGCCAGGAGAAAGTGGCCTGCCCCAGGCCTGAGGGCCTGGCATTTGATCTCAGCCCTGTAGCCCAAGGCCCTGTTGCTGAGGACTTTGTGTTCCACTTTTGAGAGCAGCTGCTCCCACCCCTTCTCAGCTCCTTCCCCCTCAGCTCTCACTGCAGAGCCTGCACCGAGGCTTAGAATTCCTCAGCCATGCTCCCTCCAAATTGAAAATTTTACAACGTCATATGGAGAGAAGTTCTGAGAAGGAGGACTGAGAATAAAGACCTCTCTGCTTTTTTCCCTGCAAGGGAGTTTGAAAAATAGAGAATTTCTAAGTTTTATGTTAAATATCCTTGGGGTTTCTTTTCCTTCCCTTTAAAAAGTTTTTTTCTATTAACCAAAATCCAACAGAGACACTTGTGGGAAGATAATTCCTTTTGGCTGGAACTCAAGCTCCGCGCTGTGAGCTTTTTAATTTTCTTTCCTCGGCAGTGGGCTGGGACCCGGCTGTGCAGTCGCTGGGGCTCAGCACAGCCCTGTTTTGGGGCGAGTTATCTCTGGGAATCTCTGTTTTTCCCTTGTACCTACCTAATGAAAGACAAATTAAATCAATTTTTAATCAAGGAGATGAATGGCAGGGTTTGCCTTAGAAGAGAAATCATAAGGCCCCAGAGCACTAGATATGATAAACGGTGAAGTTTTTATTTGCACGTATGCTGCTAGGCATGGTTTAATGTCAGGAAACATTTGGCAAGCTGCCATGCCAGGGAGATGAAGGGAGGGCTTTTCTCTCTGCTTTTTTCTTCCTCGCTTTGGACACACCTGTGTGTTCCAGCATTTTATGTTAGTGTTGGGAGGCGTTGAACTAAATGAAAGGTTGTTTGATTAGGACCTTCTTCCTCTCCTGTTGCTCCTCCTCCTGGCCCCTCAGCCTGCTGTTTGTTCATTTTTCCATCCCTTTGTTCATTCAGAGTATATTTCTTTCTTCTGAGGTGGTATGAGGGTCAATTTCAAGGAATAGGGTGAAAGGAAGGTTTCTGTGATCTGAGGCTGAGAGGCATGATTTATCTTCCCTATATTTTGTCTTTTATATTGGAAAACAGAGTTTCAGGGTACTGTCAAGACTAACATCCTTCTGAAAATTGCCTTCTTACATCTGCTTTGGCAGATGCAGATAGTTCCACCTACTGACTTTCCTTATGGCAGTGTAGGATGGAGGAGGAAGTAGGAGTGGAGACTGCAGCCCACTGGATCCTTGGCGTGCACCTCCATGGGCAGTGAAGGGTGAACGTGTCAAGCTAAGTTTTCTTTGCTTTGCTTGGGATTTGAGTTCTGTCATCACAGGCCTCACTTTAGGTTCTGGGCTCTTAAAGCAGTGACATTTCTGAAGATTCTGTGCAGGAGCCAGGCCTTCCCTGAAGCCTACTCTCTGAGGTCTGCTGCTGTTAAATGGGCTCTGTGAGTGCTTTTCTTTTTCTGAAGAAAAAGTGAGTTTTATTGAGCGCTATTTAAAGGGATCCAGTAAGGTGGCCATTGGGTATTCCAGTGACTCTGGGCTGAGCCAGTAAAACCTGTGGCTTCTGCTTCACTCTGATGCTCTGCCTGGTCTGACCTATTGAAACCCTACAGGCTCATCTCACTTAAAAGGGGAGGTTGGGTGTTTTGTTTGTTTGTTTTTCGAGACAGAATTTCTCTTTCTAGCTTTGGAACCTGTCCTGGAACACGCTCTGTAGACCAGGTTGGCCTTGAACTTCCAGAGATCCACCTGCCTCTGCCTTCTGAGTGAAGGTGAGGGATTTGAACAGAAACGTGAAGAATATAGGGAAGCTTCACAAATAAACTGATAGTAGTTGATAAGTAGGGGCAGAAGGAAAGGGGAAGTTGGTTCCCAGGGCTCATGCATTTCTGACTGGTAGGATAGCTATCAGGCACCTCTAGGAGAATCAGGCATATAAAGTGCAGAACAGGGCTTAGTTTTAGACTTGAGTGTGAAACATGCAGGAGACTATAGTAAGAGTATCCTTCCGGCAGTGCGAAGGCTATGCTGAAAATCTCATGTTGCTTCAGTGTTCAAATTGTTCACTGCAGTAAATGTGATCTAACTCCAGTTCTGTTAACCACCTCTTTCTATTAAGAAAAATAGAAGCTAGGGGTTTCTAAGGAATGAGTTCATGGATAGAGTTAAACTGTGATGATCCATTTACCTAGGTGGCAGGCTTCATTCTGTCCCTGTTTCTCCTTTAAGATCATTCTGAAAAGAGAGGTTCCAGAGATTTGCTAGGACAGTGCAATGAGCTGTGTGTTCAGAACTTATCAAATCAGTATGGGAAAGAAGGTCCTTGCATATCGTGGTGTTTGCTGCCCATCAGCTCTTTGCTCCAGCATTCATTTGTTGAAATAAATGCATATGCCTAGTTTTGGGTCAGATCTTCAAAAAGCACCATGGCCTCTACTTGAGATGCTCCCTTCATTGTCTTTTCCACTTTTAATCTTCCAAGCTTACTTCTCCTTCCAGTAAGCCCTCTATGGCCCACATACCATGGTGGGCACATCACACTCTTGCCTGGAGGCTATCTTTGGCAAGGCTCTTTAACTTAGTGTGTCCCTTGCCTTTCTGGGAGCTCCTAGGGAAGAACATCCCTGTTTGTTTATTCTCTGTACCCCCAGCATCTGTACATATTTGGGATGTTACAGGCATTGGCAAATATGTATGGAAGGATGTATGTCTTTCAGTTGGATGTGTTGTAGCTACAACTGGATATGAATGTTTCAGGTTTGTTTTTCACCTTTTCATGATGTATGAAGTTTTGCTCTTCTTATAGCTCTCCTATTTGGGAAGGTGAATAATGTCTTCGCAAAAATACCTTTTTTGAGGGAGATTGGCCTGTTAACTGCTTATGCAGGGTTGGAATGACTTTTGTGTAGGTGTAAACCTCTAGTAAGTGGACTGTGCGTCAGTACTGTGTGGGCATAGTACTTCTTTGTGGTTTTTAGATGCTCCCCACACCTCTGTGAGTTATAAGCATGGCTTCTCTGAAGCCAAAGCTTATGTCGTTATGGGTTGTTAAGGGAGTGGTTGCCTTTCATGGTGAGAATTTTGCAGTATTGACTTCCTGAACCTAGTATTTTCTCTTGGCATTACCAGAGGCTGCTGTTGCTTTTTGATAATCACCACAAGAGGAATCTGAGTGGTTGGAGGCAGAATGGAATGATGACAGAGAATTGCTTCTCACTTGGTGAGTACATTGGAGAGACTGAGCAACAGATACAGAAAAGTGTGGTCAACCAAGACTGAGGTACTTGCTCTGTACGGCAACTAGAATGAATGGAGGTACTTGTTATAAAGCTAAGGCACGAGAGGACTGGGCATCTCTCATCCCCTTGTTATTGTTCAAATGATGTTATTTTGGGGCTGGAGGGATGACTCAGTGGTTTAGAGTACTGACTCCTCATCTAGAAAATCAGATTTGATTTCTAGAATCCATGTGGTGGCTTACAACCACCTGTAACTCCAGTTATGGACCCAGGGGACACTGACACACTCTTCTGTCCTCCATAGGCACCAGGCACATATGTGCTGCACAGCCATACATGTAGGAAAAGAACCCATGCACATAAAATAAAAATTAACAAAAATGTTGTCTTACTTATAACCTGTTGGAATTGGGTAATGACATATCATATCTAAACTACGGGCTTTAAATGCTTTCTGATTTTTAGCCAGGATATACTCTGTCTAAAAGCAATTGATAAAGTGGACTGTTTCTAGGATGCATTTACCTTGGCATGTCATTCTTTTCCATCTAATCTGGTTCAAGGAGAAGACTAGCTGGCAAGTCATCCCCAGGGCACTTATTTTGGCAAGAGAGACTTAAGGGTCCTGCTGGCATCCCTATCACAAGTTCACTCACTGGAACCCAGAATCCCTTTGCAAATTCCCGTCTTGGATGCTGCTGTTGCCTATCTGTACCTCTGTCAGTTGCAGGCTGCTGACTCCTGGCAGGCTGGGATTTGGTTGGTGGCATCTTTCTGGGCCCCTTGACCCTACCTGCTGTTACAAATCCTGTTGTGCACCCTTATTCACATGCATGACTATTCCTTGATATACCACTTTTAAGAAGAACAGATACCAGATGGGAAAAGTAACTCTCTTGGGTTTATGTGTGCTTTAAAAAACTACACTTTAAAAAAATATATTGTAGCTGCCTTTGGTGCTTTTCCATGCTCAGAATGTGTTTGTCTTGTTCTTGCTGTCCTATGGAGACCAACAGAGCTGTAAAGAAAAGACACCTCCTTAGAAAACCCGGGCAACTCTTAGAGCGTCCCCAGGAATATGCAGTGCATCTTTCTCCTTTCATGTCTTGCTGAGGTCAGGGCCTGGAGATGACTCCTCAGAGCACTGTGCTTTATATTATTTTCCAAATAGCTTAACTAAGAGATCAAGGGCTGTTTGAAGTTAAAGTGTTATATTGTTCAGATTAAAGCTTTTAAACAATCAGTTAATTGGGATTTTAAAATACTGTTAATTGAACTCAATTTTGGTTACTGTAGTTGACATAGATACTGGACAAATGCCCATTCATTGTTGAGGCGTTGGACTTAGGTGAACATGGACTTGGAGGAGAAGAGACAGCGCACAGTTTACAGCTGCTGACATAATTCAGTCGTTTCCCCATGCTGATTGCTCTCCTCTGTAGTGCTGATGCAGTGAATTGGTAATGGGGTGAGATCTTGCTGTGCCAATCAGGGTTGCACTGAGGCTATTTGGATAGTTGAAATAGCTCTGAGATTGGGAGGACATTGAAAGTTTCAAGTTAATACCATATTGTCCTCAGCCCTAGCACAGGACCTAAGCTTTAGGCGAGCTTTGATTTGGGGACTGTATTCCCATCACGTAGACGGTGGTGGTGGAAGATCAGAAGTTCAAAGTTTTAAGTTCTTTGACCATTTTCAAATACAGTTTTTCTTTCTGTTGTTGAATTGTAGGAGGTGTTTTATATATTGTGATATTATATTTTTATCAGATATGATCTGCAAACATTTTCTCCTGTCCTGCTCCCTTTCCCCCAGTAATGGGCATAAAAGCCCTGACCTTGCACGTGTAAAGTAAGCTCTCTGCCAATTGAGTTATAGCCCCAAACTGTTTTTTTTTTAATCAATTTTTATTTTATTTTTTTTTGATACAGTAAATTTTAAGCCCTGGATCTCTTGGAGGAATTACAGGTTCTTTTTTTTAAAAAAATATTTTTTATTATTTTTATTGAGCTATACATTTTTCTCAGCTTCCCTCCCTTCCTCCCCCTTCCATTCTACCCTCTCTGTGACCTCCACATTCCCAGTTTACTCAGGAGAGCCTGTCTTTTTTTTCTTCTTCCTATGTAGATCCATGTGTGTCACTCCTAGTGTCCTCTTTGTTTTCTAGGTTCTCTGGGGTTGTGGACTGTAGGTTGGTTTTCTTTGCTTTATGTCTAGAAGCCACCTATGAGTTAGTACTTATTATATTGTCTTTCTGTGTCTGGGTTACCTCACTCAATATAGTTTTCTCTAGATCCATCCATTTGCCTGAAAGTTTCAAGATGTCATTGTTTTCTTACTGCTGTGTAGTACTCCATTATGTAAATGGACCACATTTTCTTTATTCTTCAGTTGAGGGGCATCTAGGTTGTTTACAGGTTCTGCAATTACAGATAATGCTGCTATGAACATAGTCGAGCAAATGCCCTTATGGTACAATTGAGCATTCTTTGGGTATATACCCAACAAGCAGTATTGCTGGGTCTTGAGGTATATTGTTTTCTATTTTTCTGAGAAACCGCCATAATGATTTCCAAAGCAGCTGTACCAGTTTGCACTCCCACCCGCACCCACGTCCTCTCCAGCATAAGCTGTCATCATTTTGTGTGTATGTGTGTGTTTGATCTTGGCCATTTTTACAGGTGTAAGATGGAATGTCAGAGTTGTTTTGATTTGCATTTCTCTGATGGCTAAAGATGTTGAGCATTTCCTTATATGTCTTTCAGCCATTTTAGATTTGTCTTTTGAGAGTTCTCTGTTTAGGTCTGTACCCTGTTTTTTTGAATTACAGGGTCTTGTAGGCTGTCTGGGCTACTGAGATCTGAACTCTTGTTTTCATAACTGAGCAGCATTAAATGATCTTAACCTTTGAGCCATCTCTCTAGCTACAAGTTTTTAATGTTATCAAAGTTCAGCTTACCTATTGCCTTTTTGTGTTACCTATGATTTTGGTGTTAAACAGTTATCAAATTAGCCTCATGAAAGTGTTTTTTGTTTTTGTTTTTTTTGAGACAGGGTTTCTCTGTAGCTTAAAGTGTGTCTTGTCTTCTTCTAAGAGTTGTATAGTCTTTATCTTTTAAATTTAGGTCTTTGATCCATTTTTCAAGCCTTGTGAGTTTGGAGGTGCTTGCTGTGAGGACTGACAGCCTGAGTTCATTCCCTAGGACCCATGTGGTGGAGGGAGAGAGTGGACTCCCCTGGGTTGTCCTCTGAGGGCCATACATGTGCTGTAGCATAGGCAACCGTATACATGCACATATGTGTGCATGCGTGGATAAAACAAAATGTTTTTTAAAAGTCAGTTGTCTGTAGATGTTTTCTTGAAATAAACATTGGCTTATATGTTTATCTTATGTTAGTTCTTAATATTTTTTTTAAAGATTTATTTATTTATTTCTTATGTATACAACATTCTGCCTCCATGTATGCCCGTACGCCAGAAGAGGGCGCCAGATCTCATTACAGATGGTTGTGAGCCACCATGTGGTTGCTGGGAATTGAACTCAGAACCTCTGGAAGAGCAGCCAGTGCTCTTAACCTCTGAGCCATCTCTCCAGCCCCAGTTCTTAATATTTTTAATTGAGCTATGTCATAAGTTTTGAGATCGGGACTTGTAAATTCTTCAACTATTGTCTCCTCCTTTGTTCTTTTTCAAGATTTTGAGTATTCAGGGTCCTTTAAAACAGCATATGAATTTTATGATATATGTACACACACACACACACACACACACAATTTCCATAAAAAATGCTACTGGGAATTTGAGAGGAATTGTGTTGAATCTGTGCCTTTGTGTGGGATTGTCATTTTGACAGTATTAAATCTTTTAATCCACCCCAAGATGTCTTTGTTTATTTAGATCTTTTTAATTTCGTTAGCAGTGTTTTATAGGTTTTAGTACACAGTCTTTCACCTTCTTTGTTAAATTAATTTCTTAAGTATTTTATCCTTTTTGGTAATATTTTAGGTAACATTGCTTTTTCCTTTTTTTTTTTTTTTAAACGAGACAGGTTTTTTTCTGTAGCTTTGGAACTTGTACTGGAACTAGCTCTTGTAGACCAGACAGACTGGCCTCGAACTCACAGAGTCTACCTGCCTCTGCCTCCTGCGTGCTGGAATAAAGGTTTGTGCCACCACTGGCCATCATCCATCCATCTTTCTGTCTTTCCTTCCTTCCTTCCTTTCCGTCTTAGCTTTAAATTATGTATACCTGTGTGTGTCTGTGTGGGTCATTGAGATCAGGTGCTCTTGGAGGTCCGAGGCCTGCTCTGGAAGCAGTGCTTCAGGCAGGGGGGAGCTGCCTGGTGCGGGTGCTGGTGACTGAACATGGCTCCTCAGCAAGAGCAGTGCATGCTCTTACCACAGAGACGGCTCCAGCCCCGTTTTCATCCCTTTGTTGAAAGCTCACTGCTGGTGTATAAAGAATACAATTATTTTTCCCTACATTTAGGAACTCTAGCAGATTGTCTGGTTGATTCTCTAGTTTTTGTTTGTTACATGTAAGATTGCGCAGTCTTCACCTAGAGATAATTTTCTGCTGCTCTTTCTGTTACAGGTGCCTTCCCCCTTAATTGCTCTATTATTGTGCATATTACAAGTGGCCAAAGCAGTTATCTTGTGCCTGATTTTAGATGAAGGCCTTTCAGCCTTTACCGATAAATACAGTAGTAGCTATAGGCTTCTCATGTCTGCTCCTCGTCATGTGCTGAGTTCTGCTCTATTCTGGTTTACTTTGTTTAGTACTATGAAAAGGTGTTGGATTTTAAGTGCATTTTCTCTGCCAGTTGAGATGATCATGTGCCTCCCACTTCTCTTAAATGTCCCAAGACAAATATGATTTGATCATGTTGTATTAGTCTCTTAATATGCTGTTAAAAATGGTTTACTAATGTTACGTTCAGTCTTTTTACATCTATGTGCCTGTGGGGGGCCTGTAATTTTCTTGTAATGTCTTTGTCCAGCTTTAATATCAGGGTCGGGCTGGTCACATAAAATGAAAAAAGAGGTGTTCTGTTGTGCTTTATGGAAGAATAATTTATTTAAACTATTCTTTGTCTGTGTATGATATATCTGTATCAATGATCCCCCCCACCTCCCTACCCCAATATAATCTAGGCTCACTGGCCCATGAGTTTCCCAGGATTTTCCTTTTTTTCCTCTCCCATCCCCCCTACAGGAATGCTGGGATTACAGATATGTATGTTACCATGTCTAGCTGATTTTTTTTTTGTTTGTTTTGTTTTGTTTTTAAATGTGGGTTTTGAGAATTCACACTCAAGTGTCCATGGTCGCATGTCAAGCACTGCTCACGGAGCCGTCTCCCCAGCCCACTGCTTTCATTGTTAACACTCACTTTTCTTGGAAGCTGGGTCAAGTCCACTTTTTCATACTTGCTTTGATACTTTTGGCCACTGATGATTCTTCAGACTCAGACTGGAGGCTGCCCTGGCGAGCAGGGTTAAATCGTAGCTTTCCCCATGTTTCCTTGGCCTGATAATGGATGGTCTGATCCTGGACTTTCTGACTAGGCCTCTAAGTTATTCATGAGATCATCAAAAGAGAACTTATTTAAATGTTTCTTGTGTAGTTAACATTTCAGGATAAAACACTCCATTGAGCACAGCTTTCCATAATTCTAGGTTTGTATATGATCATAGAGGTGGCCACACATACTTTGTTTAAACTAGTAATTCGTATATATAATAGCTCTGCTTCTTCTACTCAATATTTTGAGAGGGAGTGCATTTTGATAGATGGCCTAATATTCTCCAGGTAGACCAGGCTGGCCTTGAATTTTCAATGACCCTTTAGCTTGTCTCATCAGTAATATTTTATGCACCTGTTTTTATTGATCACAATAGACATTTTTTTAAAAAATATTTTTTGTGTGTATAGGTGTTTTTCCTGCATGTATGTCTGGGTACCATGTGTGTGCCAGTGCCCATGAATGCTGGAAGGCATCAGATTTACAGACAGGTGTGAACTGCTATATGGGTACTTGGAATTGAACCCAGGTCATCTGAAAGGTCAGCCAGTGCTCTTAAGTGCTGAGTCATCTGTCCAGCCCCTAAAAACAATTTTTAAAATGGCTAATCATTTGCTAGTCCATTTTTTTTAAGTGTTTTTACTTTTGCTCAATCAACAGAATTTTTGTGTGTGTGTGAGACAATGTTGGAATCTGAAGGTAAAAGCTTGGGCAGATAATTATCCCTCACCCTTGTGGACTTGCTAGTCAGATGGGTTTCAGCTGTGACAAGCCTGTGACGTAGAGCCTGACTACCCAAGAGAGCACAGTGTTCTGGTCTTCTTTCTATTGCTGTGCTAAAATACTTGGACTAAAAGCAATTTAGGGGAAGAAAGGGTTTCATAGGATGAAACCTTCACAGTCCATCATTGAGGGGAGTCAGGTCAACAGCCTGAAGGCAAGACTCTTGCTATTTCACACAGCATTTTCTCCAATCCAGGAACTCATCTACTGTCAGGGAAGTACAGCAGAAACCATGGAAGAACGCTGCCTGCTGCCGCCTTGTTCTTTGGCTTGCTTATCTAGCTTCCTGATAGAGCCCAAGACTACTTGCCCAGGGAATGGATCTGCCCACAGTGGATGGATCTGCTCACAGAAGTTATCAAGACAAGAACAGACATGCTCACAAACCAACCTGATAGAGACAGTTAATTCAGTTTAGACCTTCTCTGTAACATGAGGGGACCGACTTGTTGAGGTTTCTGTCCCGCCCGGTACCCCACAGCCAGCAAATCCCAAAGAGAAATCACATACAGGACTCCATAGGTTATAAACTGATTGGCCCATTAGGTCAGGCTTCTTGTTAACTTTTTTAACTTATGTTACCCCATTATCCTTATCTACATTAGCCACATGGCTCCGTACCTTTCTCAGCTGGGCAAGTTACATGCTGCCTCTTCTGTGGTCTGCGCAGGAGTGGAGAGAGAGCCTCCCGCTTTCCAGAATACTCTCAGTCTCTTTGCTCCACCTCTACTTCCTGTCTGACTTTCCCACCTATACTGCTTGCCTGGCCAATCAGCGTTTTATTAAAATATGATTGACAGAATACAGACAATTCTCCCACACCACTTCTCCAAGTGATTCTAGAGTATGCCAAGTTGACAGTTAGTGCTAACTAGGAAACCTTGGGTAGGCCCCTTTTATCTTTCTTTTCTTTTCCATTTTTGGACAGACTTATGTTTTTGAGACTGGCCTTAAGGATGTGCTCCTCCTTTTGCTGGCTCTGCTGGGATTATAGTCTTACCTCCCACCCCCCATTTTGGTCACTTTTAATGTTTCAAACTTTACATCAGCATACATTGTCCATAAATAATTGGTCTTATGTCATTTTCATACATGTATATAATGCATTGATCATATTCACCCCATTGCCTTTTTCCTCCATCTTTTTTTATTGAAATAGTCTTGACTAGAACTCAATACAAGTCTGCTCTGTCTCAAACTTCCTGCCTGTCTCTGAAGTGCTGTTATTATAGGCTTGTCCCACTGTGTCCATCTTTTTCTTCTGAGATGCAAAGGAGAACTTTTGGTAGAATAGTGGCAATTTTACTTACAATGAGAATCTCAGTAAAGCCCAAGAAGGCTGTCCTG
This sequence comes from Myodes glareolus, assembly GCF_982192425.1. Classification (NCBI taxonomy): domain Eukaryota; kingdom Metazoa; phylum Chordata; class Mammalia; order Rodentia; family Cricetidae; genus Myodes; species Myodes glareolus. The sequence continues at coordinate 51,894,504 of NC_142038.1, forward strand.
GGAGCATGGCAGAGTAGCTCTGAAGTAAGGCTGCAGCAGCCTAGAGGACTGACTCCCGTTTCCTAGGCAATACGCTGCTTAATATTTTTAGCATGTGGTCACGGCAGAACTAAATGTAGTTTCTGATCCCAAATTGGTAATAAATGTAGATATATTTAGAGCCAGAAACAATGCATTTACAATTCTCTGCTCCCTAATTGTGTGCCAAGTGCTGAGTTTAGGTTTCTTTGTTTCTTGGCTACCTACCCACCCTCCCACCATCTTTGGGAGAAGATGCCTGATTTTCTCTGGGTGTTGGGTGGGATTGTGAAGCCCGTGAGTTATGGCTCTCTGAGTTATGTTGAGAAGCATCTGATTTTTTGTGTTTCTGCCCACGTATGTAAATGTGTATGTTTTAAAATTCATCTCCCTTTCAAATTTTAAGGATGTGGTATTATAAATAGCTGTGGGCTCTTAGGCACTTTAAGAATAAAATATAATGCTTTGGTTACCTGAAGACAGTTGTAGTCAACATGAGTAGTTGTCAGTTCTGTGGTTGATAGCCTATCCTCTCATATTGCTGCAAAGTGGTTTTTATAAGAAAATGCCTTTTTTTTTTTTGAGAGACCTCTGTAAGTTAAGGAGGACTCTTGTTGTCTATCTTACAATTACAAAGTTGTATTTCAAGTTGCCTACAGTAGTGTCTCTTTTCTCATGGCATATCCCCCAGGGAACTTTCTTTTAAATAATTGTACGCCTTAAATGTGGAAAGCTTCATTGTCTGTTGATTGAAACCTCTTGATGTCAGCAGTGGTAGCTTTGGTAAATTCTGTTCTGTAGAATATGGTCCACGAGGCTCAGGATACTGAGGCTAATGCTAAAATGTGTGGGGCTGGAGAGATTAACCGCTCTTGTAGAGGACCTGGTTCCCAGCATCCACATGGCAGCTGACAACTGTCTATAACTCCAGTTCCACGTGATCTGATGCCCTCTTCTGGCCTCTGATGGCACTGTGTGCATGTACACTTACATACATGCAGGCAAAGTGCTCATACACCTAAAAAATAAAGATAAGTGGTAAGTAAACATATAAACTTAAAAACATACACACACTTGGTATCTGTGTGAGTATGAATACCAAGTGCTTATAAACCAGCACAGAATAAGGATTGGTATGTTATTTGGAGCTATGAACTGGAGGTTTTCTTTCCCTCAGTCCCACTGAGAGATACCGTTGTCCTCTGGAAGCTTAGAGGCATTAGGAGAAAGGAATGATGAATTCTGATCCCTGCTCTGCTGTGCCTGTTGTGGCTTCTGCTGAAATCCCTGATACTCTTTAGAGATAGAAGAACATCAGCAGGAATCTGAAGACAGAGCTAAGTCATTAGGAAGCTGGATTCTGAAGCATCTTTCAGCTTTTGATCAACTGGCCCTGACTCAGACACAACCAGTATCACTTAGGTTTCAGTGTGTAAGACCATCCGTTGTATAGTCCAGGCTTGTGGGTAACTTGTGGCTCAGGCCGGGGCTCTAGGCAGGAACTGGACTGCCAAGCAGAGGCAATCCTGGATGGTGGCGGAGTCCTTACTACTTTGTTCTGTTCAGAATTTTCTCTAATATTAGATATTGAACTACAAGCTTTTTAATTTTTATTTTGTTAAGAAAAGGTCATACCATGTAGCCCTAGCTGGCCTGGAATTTGTTACATAGACCAGGCTGGCCTCAGACTTAGAGAGACTTGCCTGGCTCTGCTCCCTGAGTGCAGAGATCAAAGGTTTGCACCACAGTGCTCTACTCAGCTCCAAGAGTCTTTGAACTTCCACTTTGTGTCAGGCACTGTTCTCTATATTTTGTTATCTCATTTAATCTGATAACTATACTACTAAGTAGTTATTATCAGGTCTTTGTGTATAAAGATGACAATGTTGATCATCTATCCCAAAGTTACATAGCTAGTCAGTCATACCTGAATCAATCCGGAGTCATTATACTGACATGTCAGAGCCACCTCAGAGGGGTTGCTGTGGAGAGTGGAGGAGCTCAGCACTTTTCCTAGAACACTGTATTGGAGTAGAGATGAGATGGAGTAGTTTCTTGTAACTTTTATTGTTATTAGCACTCTGTGTGTGTGTGCGCGTGTGCTGTGTGGGTGTCACAGTAGCTTGGACATGATAGAAGCAGGTCTAGCCACAAGAGGGCCCCAGTAGGCTCATTTAAAAATTTGTCATAACACAAAATATTATTATTTATTTATACTATTTCAGAACAAATAAAATGATGGATCCAGTTTCTGTGGCTGATTTCACAGACCCCTGGAGGTACAGCATGGCCTATGGCAACAGCCCTGGATCTGCAGTCCAACTAGCGTTAAATTTACACTCTATTGCTCTCTGGCTGCATGAACTCTGGCTTGTTACTTAACCTCCGAATTTTTGTCTCCTTGTGGGTAAAATGAGCAGCATATCAGAAACACCTCAGAGGGTTATTGTGGGGAGTAAAGGAGCTCAGCACTTTGCTTAGAACGTAGACAGTGCTTCATAAATGTTGCATGTAGCTATTATTTGACAGAATTTATTTTCCTCTGGGATGCTTAGTTATTGTGTTGGAAGACGGGAGAAGGAGTCTGACTGATGCATTCCTATTCCACACCAATTCTACAGTTATACTCAGTACAACTTAACCAAGAACAAAACTGCTAAGCAGACTGGGACATGGCTGGGGCTCAGAGTACATGGAATTATGTCTGACATGAGTTTCTCCTTGGAGAATTTGTTCCCGTGCCTCATTTCTCTGGTGGTGTGGCTGCTCCTCACTGTCCTGGGAATGTGTGCTCTTGGACATGGCTGTATATTAATGTAGGAACCTGTTCCATGGCATTGGAGAATCCTTCTGTCATACTATTGAAGTATACTTTTTAAAATTAAGAATCCAGTGGAAAATGGAGAATTTCTAAACTCCAAAGTGTACTACCTTGACCTCCATTTGTTTTTAAACTTCATTTTTACATGTGGCTCCTCTTTGAATGACCCTCTTGCTGCCTCACTACCAAATCCAGTGATCAACTCCTCGTTTGGACTGAGCTCTTGGCATTGCTATTTACAACTTGGGTTTTCCTGTGATTCGCTCTCCTCTCTTTAAAATGTATTTATTTTTATTATTTTTAATTATGTGTAAGTGTATCTATCTTCATGTGGGTATGTGCATGTAAGTGAAGGTGCCCACAGAGGCCAGAGGCGTCGGAACCCCTGGAGCTGGCTTACAGATGGTTCTGAGCTGTCTGACATGGGTGCCAGCAGCTGAGCTCCTCTGGAAGAAAGCAAATGCTCTTCATTGCTGAGCCATCATTCCAACACCTCTTTCTTCTCTCTTTTTAAAAATATTTTAATTTATTCTTTGACAGATTTTCCAAGTACTGGGGAGGCAGAGGCAGGTGAATCTCTGTGAGTTTGAGGCTAGCCTTCGTAGTAAGTTCCAGGATAGCCAGGGCTACACAGAAAAACCTGTCTCGAAACAAACAGACAAATAAGCAAACAGAAAGACATGTGTTTTGATTATAACCACTCCTCCTTACCCCATTTTTACCCTTTTCTGTTTTCTCTAAGTCCCTTTTTTCCCAACAAGTTCCTTTCCTACTTTCATGTCTTTTTTTTTTTTTATGACTCAGTTTAATTCTGGTTGCTTGTATGAGTATAGATTTTGGGTTACCTCCTAGAACATGGATAACTTACCGGTAGCTATACCACCAAAGAAAAATAACTCCCCCAGTTGCTGTTAACTGCCAATAACTCTTCAGCTAGGGTGGGACCTCATGAGCCCCTCTCCCATCCGTGCTGGAGTCGACTGGCTTGGTCTTAGGTAAGTCTTCTGCAGTTAACCACAGCTGCTGGGAGTTCATGTCCAGAAGGAAGTGTTTCACAGCACTCCTTGCCATCCTCTGGCTCCACCCACCCCATGTTTGGTGGTGTTCCTTGAGCCATAGAGGAGTGTGTGTGTGTATGTGACCGATGCAGATGTCTCACTTAGGGATACGCCACGGCACTCAACAGTCAGTTTTTCCTAGAACTTTGACCAGGTTTAAGTCTGCATTAGCTGCTGCCTACTACAAAAGGTTTCTCTGATCAAGATTAAGACCAGCACTAATCTATGGATATAAACACATATAAAGGCAGTTTGCTAGCAGGTCCACTGCCAAAACCAGTAAATTCCCTACTAGGGCCTATGACCTCTTTAGTCATGGACTTTTGACCAGATTTACAGTACCAGTTATGAGTTCCCTCCTGTGGAGTGGGTCTCAAATCCAGTTAGAAAGCAGTTAATTTACTCTCATATAGTCATGCCACAATTGCCCCAGTGGTTACATTTTGCCTGGTACGCTTGTTTTCTAGCACTCCAGTTCAGGCCACTGTTGGATAAGATCACTGATGATGATTTTCCCCACAGCACCTTGCAGTAGTACGAAAGCTGGCCAGTGTGGAGGAGGCTCTCAGATCAATTCCAGCCTGGTTTTTGTCTTACATCCAGTGTGTGATATCTTCGGCATGAGAGCTGACCATTTTCTTTGGTGTGTAACCAAGACAAATAATGCTAGCCTCTATTATTTTGGGTGCTTCTGGGAACTCCCTGACACAGGCTATCCCATACTTGGCACTGGGATTTTCACTTAATAGCCCAGGTTTCTAGGAGCAACACTATTCATCTGTGCAGTCTCTGCTCTCTTGGACTGTGTGATTCAGCACACTCGTCTCATTGCTGCTCCTCTGGCTTCTCAGCCTGCTGCTTTTCTTTCCCTAACCTGCAGTGGACACTGAGGTGAGGACTGTTCTTGTCTGCTGTCCTTTGCACTCTGAGGTTTCTCCATAAGACAGTGACTCTACTCCTGTTTGGTCCTCACTCCTTGTCTGATGGCACCAAAGCCCTTGCCCTACTCACTTCCCGTTCTGTTTCCAGCAGAACCGTTATGAATCTGCTGCTATGCTCTGTGGCCGATTGAGCGGCTGCCTTGTCATCTGGATTCAGCAATCCAAGTGAAGACTGAGCTTTAGCTTCCAACATTCAGATTCTTTGAAGGCTGAGACCAATCTGGAGAGGGACAGGCGAGGCTTTCTTTTATTCAATCACTTTACTTGTCTCTTGATTGCTCTTATATATAGCCATTATCTTTTGTCTCTAAGATTGCAATTTTCTGATAATCTATTTAGCTTCTTTCTTGAAAATATGTACTTCATTCTCCTAGAGTGGGCATGAGGTGGGTCATGTCCTCCCACCTCTTTGAGTACAAAGGATTAAAAAGAGCCAAGAATGTGTCTTCATTGCTTTTACTTCTCTTCTTCCAGAGCTCTTGTTCCAGGTGGGCCCGTAGAACTCTCTTGGCCCCTGTGTCCTCTAGCAGAGCCAGAGTCTGTCCTTGCACTGCTGTTGGAAAGGCCTCTTGGGCTGTTTCTTCAACCCTCTTCAGAGAAGAACAGGCTTGTGTGCACTGGAAACTGTGTCTTCCAACAGTCTCTTACTTTTGCTTTGGACTACCTTGGATTTAAGAGAAGTTTCTATTTGATTGACCCTAGGAATGACCTTTCTACTTGGGGAAATACAGTGCCTATTGCACAAATGGCCAGTTCTGAGTCCAGTCTGGCCAGCTAGTGGGTGGACTATAGTTAGCAGTCATATTTCTTTTGATAGTCAAAGACTCTTTCTTGACATTCTGCTTAGTTTGTATCTTGGGGAAAAGTCTATTTGTCTGACCGCTCTAAACCTAGTTCTTTTGTCCTTCAAGTTATTTTTTAGCATATCTTTTCTTAAGCCTTTGTGCATTGTTCCTCCATGTCAGGGATATTCTTTCAATATCCCCTTTGCATTTCCTATTTATCTGTTTAGATTAGATGGTTAACCTCTGCTTGTGAGGAGGTGAGTGGTGATGTGTCCGCATTTGTACAGCCCGTGTCTGTGGGAAGAGCGCATCCTCTAGCCTTCAGTCTGATAGCACGGGATTGCTTCACAGCTGATTCTGCAGCTGCCAGTTCTGTGTGCATGGGCCTGGCTCTCTGAGTGCTAGTGTGCCGAGAAAGCTCTGCGTGGATTGGGGCTGCCTGATTTCAGCTCAGAACTGGCTGTGTTCAGGCGTGGAGATCTTTTTTGTTTTGTTTTTAATATGTTTTCTTCACCTCCCGGGAGCAGGTACACAACAAAAGCCTCATGTGTCAGCTGGAAACTGTGGATCTTGGAAGTGCGAGGTGTGGGCTCTGAAATGTGGTTCTGGGGTTCCTGACTTGCCCTCATTGACCGGACAGTGGAGGGATTGCTAAGTGCCACTAAACCCTTCCCTTTCATTACCTATTTATTCCCCCTGTCCACTCTTTGAAGTAGAAACTCTTATTATGACCATTTTATAGATGAGAAAAGTAAAGCCTAGCAAAGTTGTCTTTAATTTTTAGTACATTTGTTTCTTTATTATGTGTGTGGTGCATGTGTGCCACGGTGCTACTGTCAGAGGGCAGCTTGTGGGAGCCCTCTCCTGCCATGTGGGTCTCGGGATTGCTAGCAAGTGCCCTTACCCAGTGAGCCATCCTGCTGGCTTTCTAAAGTTGTGTCCAAGATCAAGTGGCTAGGAATTTGTCAGAATTGATATTTTTTTAGATCTGTCTGACTCTAAATCATTGTACTATGCTTTCTACCCAATCTTTTTATCTTTTCAGTTTCCCTCCTATAAAATAAAATTGAAATTAGAAGATGAGGAAAACAATTTGTATCTGTATACTGTAGGTAGGACCAAGCTCCAGAGAGTTCAAGGTGGGCTGCTGGTGTGACTAGCCTTGCCCTGGACATTTTCACATGTTCAGCCTCTCTTGTCGGCATGCCCTGTTCCTGAGGCTTGGGGCAGCCACCATCTGTGTTAGCCAGCCATGTCAGAACATGCGTGAACCCAACAGTCCCCTCTCCCTCCCTTTACTGGCTGCTTGTCTTCTTTCCCCAGAAAAGACTAAAGTTACTGGAGGTTGTCTTGTTCACACAGGCCAGACCTCTCCTCTAGTCTGTGCAATGGCCTGGAGTGTAGTGAGGGCTGCAGGCAGGCCTGCTTTTCGCCTCAACCGGCTCCCGCACGGCTAGCTTAGTCCCAGAAATAACAACACACAAATTGTATTCATTTAAGCACTGCCTGGCCCATTATCTCTAGAGAGTTAGTTACTGACTAACTCTCACATCTTGATATTAACCCATTTCTAATAATCTCGTGGTAGCACCACGAGGTGTGACTTACCGGGAAAGATTCAGCATGTCTAACCTGGTGGCTGGCTCCATGGCGTCTGGCTCATAGCCCTCTTCCCAGCATTCTATTCTGTTTACTCCGCCTACCTAATTTTCTGTCCTATCAAGGGGCCAAGGCAGTCTCTTTATTGACCAATGAAAATAACGCAATAGACAGATAACCCTCCTCCATCATTTCCCCTTTTTCTGTTTAAACAAAAAAGGCTTTCATTTTAACATAGTAAAATTACATATAACAAAACAGTTATCAAGCAAGAATTACAGTCACAATACTTATAACTATATCTTTATCATAATAATGGAAAACTATAACTATGACTATCCATTCTTCAACTCCATCAAAGACTCCAGACGGATATAATATTACCTAAGTAAACAAGAAGTAATCAATTTCCAAAACTCTAGAAATGACAGAGACATCTCTCTGCCTGGACAGTCACCCAAAGTTCCTCTGTATCGTTGGGGCACCCATCTTCAGCCTTCAGGCCCATAATATCCAGAGACATTTCCATGAAGCAGGAAATTTCAAAGGCAATTCAGTCACTATCTGCTGTGTCCTGCAGAATGTCTCGCAGACTCTTTCATGAATCGGGAACCCCGAAAGATCATCTCACCTTTAGGCAAGTTCAGCAGTCCTCTCTCTGTGGGTTCTCTGTGTCCAGTTTATACAACAGTCCAGGCAAGAACAGTTTCTTGCCCAAATGGCTAACCAACTCCATAAGGAGCCTCTTCGATGCCCTTCTTCCTCTTGAAGTAGATTGGTGCTGCCAGGAGCAGACGTGCCTCATTGTCATGAAAAGTCCTAAGTTATTAAAACATTAAATGCCATGTTCTGTAGTCTTTGAAAGATATGAATGTCTATCTGAAATATATCTATGCACTTCTAGAAAATCAGACTAACATTACTACAAGCTAGTATTATCGATAATTATCCATTAACAACCTATATTTTCTAATTATACATTACATTTTTAAAATGAACTACACAATCACAATACATCAATCAAGATCAGAAATATATATATACATATAACAAAATTGACCTTAAAATCCATAACAAAGGAAATTATTCATATCTATACCATTTCCCCCTTTAAATGTAAAAGAACATTTATAAACAATATCTGGGAATATGGACGTAGTTATTTCTCTCCAAACTTCTTCCTGCTGAATAGGGGCGCTGTTAATCAGGTCTTTCACAGTAAACCTGTTTGCTAGCTTCATCTCAGTTGACAGTTGAATGAAGTAATTTTTTGAGGGTGTTCACAGCAACCTTTCAGGAGGGCGTGGTCTATCATACCATATTGGGATAGAAGCAATCCACAGGGTCTCATCCTCTGTGAAAACAAAAGAAGAACCTCCTTTCCAAAGTATCATATTCTTAGATACAAATTCTGAAGTCAAGGTATTTTCAAAATATCTATCTTGGATTAGTTCAGCAGCATTTATAAACAAAAGTCTTTTATCAGCTGTTGCTCCTTCCTCAGCATTCAAACAATTCAAAGAGAGCATAATAGCATACAGTATCAAGATTCTCTGTGTATTTTCCATCTTTATGCAGCTTTATTTCAACCTCTATTTCTTTTATTTTTACTTTTAACTTTTGGCTTTTTGAGACAGGTTCTCTGTATATATCTTTGTCCTGGAATAACTCTGTAGACCAGGCTGTCCTTGAACTCACAGAGATCCACTTGTCTCTGCCTCCCAAGTGCTGGGATTAAAGGCGTGTGATACCATACCTTGAACTCAGAGATGCTTCTGTCTCTGCCTTCTAGGCATTGGGATTAAAGGTGTGTGCTACCACACCTTGAAGTCACAGAGGTCAACTACCTCTGCCTCCCTTGTGTTGGGATTAAAGGTGTATACCACCACACCCAACTACTCTCTTTCTTCCTTTTTTACCCTAAGAACTTTAACCTTTAGCCTACATATATTTTTAACTCATAGTAAACCATTTAGAGGTTTTTTTTCCTCTTTGAATCTCTCTTTACTGTATCTCTCTTTTTCTGACTACATGAGTCTTTAATTTACTAAACAATATGGAGAGCCGTGGCTTTGACGGCTAGATCCATCTCATTTCTTAGCTCTCCAGCCTCATGGCTGAGATACCAGCCAGAGCTGTGTTCACTGCCACAACTCTATGGCGTTTCAAGGTCCTTGCTAGCAAGCAAGTTGCAGCATTCTGCACACAGACCACAGTCAGTCGGACTGCCTGCCTGAAAGAGTCAGAGATTGCCCTGGTAGGACAGCCCAGAAAGCTGGCATTTTAAAACAGCACAGCTTTTTTCCTGCTATGGCTGAAAACTGAAAAGCGTGCGTTCAGCTTTTCATCAACGTTTAAGTGTTTCGTGGCAGGACCTCTTAAAAGAGCCACAAAGTTTTGCAGCTAAAGCTGAGTCAGGAAGCCTCTCTTAGATGAAAGCCTTGCTTGCCTCTAGCAAGCAGAGTAGACCCGAGAAATTGCTGCTATCAAGAAAACATGCTTTACTCCATTCTTTCCCAAACTTTCTCAGGCTTTCTGTGGATGCAGTTATCCACGTGGGCGCCATCTGTAGTGAGGGCTGCAGGCAGGCCTGCTTTTCGCCTCAACCGGCTCCCGCACGGCTAGCTTAGTCCCAGAAATAACAACACACAAATTGTATTCATTTAAGCACTGCCTGGCCCATTATCTCTAGAGAGTTAGTTACTGACTAACTCTCACATCTTGATATTAACCCATTTCTAATAATCTCGTGGTAGCACCACGAGGTGTGACTTACCGGGAAAGATTCAGCATGTCTAACCTGGTGGCTGGCTCCATGGCGTCTGGCTCATAGCCCTCTTCCCAGCATTCTATTCTGTTTACTCCGCCTACCTAATTTTCTGTCCTATCAAGGGGCCAAGGCAGTCTCTTTATTGACCAATGAAAATAACGCAATAGACAGATAACCCTCCTCCATCACTGGAGGACAAAGCAGCATGAGGTACACGGGAGGTGGGAGCTCTGAGGCCACAGTAAACTGACAACACAGATTGCACCGTCTACAAATGGCCATCTCAGACCTATTGTCTCCCTTGTCTCAGAGCACTTAAGGAAGAGTTACTGGGAGGCACTGACATAGTTCCTCTTTCCTGGACTGAGAGGTGCTGAAGTTGGATGAAGCCCAGATATGTGAAGCTTGCAGATCTGTTCTCTGTGAAGGCCAAGTGTGATGGGAGGCTTTGTTTGGCAGGCCATGCAGAGTAAACTTGGCATTGTGGGCAGCAAGTACTTTGGGAGGGCGCTCTCCTCAGGCCTAGTGGGATGCTATGAATTTGGCTTTATGTTCAAGCTCCCTTTGGTGGTCCCAGCTGCCTGGTTCCTTGCTTGTGATTCTCAGGTCATCTTGGCAAAGTGCAGCTATGCGCTCCTTCCACTTGCTCCTTCTCCCTCTGCCTCCACTTTAGCCAAAGCTCAGGGTAAGCTTTTCTGGCATTCTCTCTACCAAAACCAAGGGACTTGGCTACAAGCCAGGCCTTAAAGGACAGACACTTACCCCTGCTACATGCTGCAGGGTTTGTGCTTGTTCTCTGGGTGTCGCAGCAAAGCCTGGGGAACTCATTCTTCTACCTAACCTCACTTTACCTAGCTCTCTCCTCAGTCTTCCCAATAGCCCACTCCAACTCCACGCCTGCTGTCTTTTGTGGGAAAACGGATGGAAGCAATAAGCAGGTCAGGTGTGTGGTCCTTGTGGAATTATTGAGGGGAGAAGAAGGATCCATTTTTCAATTGATCTCTCATCCTTTGTATTGGCAGCAATGTTCCTTCTGGCAGGAGAGCCCTGTGGGAGCTGCCATCTCTCTGCCCTCTATTCCCTTTCCTACTCTAGGAAGCTGCTGTGTGTGCATCGGCTGTCCCTGACCTACCGTCCCTCAGTCTCTTCTGGGCCTCTTGTTCATTTGTCATCTTGCCCTTGACTTCTCATTTGTCTTTCCCATCACCAGTCCCATATTTATCCCTAGCTGACGGAAGGGAGCACCTGACTGCGTGTGCACATGCATATATATATGAACACTATCACATGAGGAAGGACATGTGTGGCTTTGGGGTTAATGTGCTTTCTTTTTCCTCCCCCCTCCTTTCTTTTAAGATAGCTTCTCACTCTGTGGTCCGGCAGACTAGCTTTGAGATCTTAGTGATTCTCCTGACTAAGCCTTCCAAGGGCTAGGATTGCAGATGTGAGTTACCATGGCTGCCTATTTTCTTTTGTTTTATGTTCTAATAGTGCTAGGTCCCTCTCATTATCCTGCCTCTCAAGTCAAGATTGCAGGGATAAGAAGGATAAAAGCATTTGGAAGCTCTAGGACTGTGTCCTCTTGAGACCCATCTCCCTGGGCCTCCCTAGCCTCTCTTAATGTGGCAACCCCTTCCCTTATTCATCCTTAGCCAGCTTGGCACCTTTCCATCACCCTGGACATGGGCAGGCACCTGCTCAGAACAGTGCAGTTGCTGTGAACCCATTCTCTGTCTCTCAGTGTGATTGGTGCCCCCAGGAAGCCAGGATGCTGGGAGGAACTTGTGTGGCACTCAGCAGTTCCATTTTGTGATAAAAAATGGAGAGGGAGACTGGCAGAAAGCAAAAGCTGTTGCTGCTGGGTGAGTGGAGCAGCTATTTTTAGTCCTAAGCCTTTGCTTTTCCGTTTGGCTGTGCTTTTTTAGCACAGTGCTGGTCCAGCAGGGCTGTTTTCTTTCAAGGCTGCAGATGTCCTTAGGGAAGGTTTCTGTCTGCCCCTAGGAAGACATAGACTGGCCAGAGGGATAATAACTTCCAAGAGTGGGCCCAGGCAGAACTGAGTCCATCTTGGGGCAGTATGTGACGGGAGTCAGAGCAGGGTGGAGTGTGGCAGGGATATGGGAGAGAAGTGTAAACATCATACTCTTCAGAAATCTTCCTCTGTAATTGATTCGGTTATACCATTACCAAGTAAAGTGTTGAGTGAGTCACACCAGAGCTGAGGGTTGTGCACGAAGCCCTTTCCAAGAGTCTGGGCTAATACATTCTGAATTCTTCTGTAGTTTTTGTTGTGCTTGCCTGATGTTTGCCTTCCTGCTTCTTGTAGAGTGTGTGCTAGTTTTGGTAAAGTCGTCCTGTTTTCTGTTTTGCTGACCAACTTTTGTTATACATTTTATTACTACTCTACAAATAGATGCTCTCTTTCTATTAAGCATGATTTCCCTACTCTCCCTTTCTTTAACCACTGAAGGTGGATTCTATGTTCTTTCTTTGTGATTTCTAGATATTTCTTGAAGGTGGAATCATATATGTCCTTTTGTGTCTAGCTTATTTCACTTGATGTAATGGTTTGAGGTTTATTTGTGTTGCTGTATGTATCTGTCCTCACCTTTTTATATGGCTGGGTAATAGTCCATTCTTTATATAGTATATATTTAAAATTTTGTGTTTATTTTTTAACAGTATCTTATTATACATATGCAGTCTGATTTTGAACTCACTATATAGCTAAGGCTGGCTTTGAAGTCCTGATCCTTCTCTTTGTACCTTACAGCTACTGGGATTACAGTCGTGAACCCCTGTGCCCGGCTAAATGGCTATCTGTTGTTGGACACCTGGGTTAGCTCTACTTTTTGAGAACTGTGAACAGTGTCTCTGAATACAGATGCACAAGTAGCTGCCTGATTTCCTACTTCTTAGCTCCTCTAGGTGCACTCCTAGGAACAAAACTGGTGTACAGCCTTTTTTTAAACAGGTGTCACTATGCAGTCCAGGCTGGCATTAAATTTTTGATCCTTCTATCTGGCTTAAATGGAGAGGTTTTGTTTGTTTGTTTTTATTTTGTTTTAAATTTATTTTGATTTTAACTACGTGTACGTATGTGTCAGTGTGGGTATATGCACACAAGTGTAGGTGCCACAGAGGTCGGAAGATGGTATCAGATTCCCCAGACCTGGAGTTACAGGGCATTGTTAGCCACCTGACATGGGTGCTGGGAACTGAAACTGAGTCTTCTGCAAGAGCAGTGCAGACTTTTTGTTTTGAGACAAGGTCTTCCCATGTAACTCTGTTGTCCTGGAATTCACTAGGTAGACCAGGCTGGCCTTGAACTCACAAGAGATCCTCCTACCTCTGCATTTTGAGTGCAGGAATTCAAGGCATGGAACCACCATGTCTGACCAATATATACTCTTAACTTCTAAGTCATTTCTCTGACTGCACTTGTAGCTTAACATTTTCTCTCTCTCTCTCTCTCTCTCTCTCTCTCTCTCTCTCTCACATATATATATTAATATATTAAATATATTTATATATAAACAACAATTTAGTATATACAAATTAATGTATATATTTAATATATATAAGTTAATATTAATTCATATATGTATATTAAATTGGTGTTGGAGATTTGGCTTAGGGGTTAAGAGCATTGACTCTTCTTCCAAATGACCTAGGTTTGATTCTTAACACCCACATTGCAGCTCACAATTGTCTGTAACTCCAGTCCCAGGGATCTGATGCCCTCTTCTTGGTCCTTGAGGGTACTATATGCATATGTAGTACAGGCATACACATGGGCAAAATACCCATACACATATACCTAAAGAAAATAGACCTAAAAAGTTGTGGTGCATATATTGTATTGGGAGGGCACAAGCATATTATGGTACATGTACAGAGGTCAGAGGACAACTTTGTCAAATCGATTTTTTCCTACCTTTGTTAGGGTTCTAGGGATCAAACTCAGATGATCACATGTGTGGCAAGTGTGTTACCTGATGAGCCACCTCACTGGCTCAAATGTCTTTTGAAAAACCAAATTGTGTTACAATGTGACCATGATACTTTACATTCCCCTCAATAGTTACGATGACTTCATTTAATCCTTATCAAAATGTTTATTATCCTACTTAAAAAAATAATATAACTATTTTTGGGTATGAAGTGATTTTGTTTTGTTTTGTTTTTTTGTTTTTTGAGATAAGGTTTCTCTGTGTAGCTTTGGTGCTTGTCCTAGAACTAGCTCTCTCTTTTTTCTTTTAGATCCTTCCTTTTTCTTTTTGTTTTTCGAGACAGGGATTTCTCTGTGTACCCCTGACTACTTACTTTGTAGACCAGACTGGCCTTGAACTCAAAAAGATCTGCCCATCTCTGCCTCTCAAAGCCTGAAACTAGTTTTTATAGACCAGGATGACCTTGAACTCACAGAGATCTGCCTGCCTCTGCCTCCCAAGTGCCAGGATTAAAGCACGAGCCACCACCACCCAGCAGGTATGAAGTGGTTGAAGTGGTTTTGATGTCCACTTCCGTAATGATTAATGATGCTCAGGATCTTTTCATGTCCCTAATGGCTGTTTGTGTGTGCATGCTCACTTGCCCTCTCTCCCTCCCTCCCTCCCTCCCCCTTCCCACCGTCCCTCCTCTCTCTTTCTTTTCCTTGAGAAATGCCTATTTTAGTGCTTTGTTGTTTTGAATTTTTAATTATTATTGTTTTAGAGAGTACTGAGTATTGATCTCAGGGTCTCAGGCATTAAGCAAACCCACTTTGGCTGAGTCGCACTCCCTAGACTCCGTTTCTCTGTCTTTTGTTGAAACCCAGGAAAATTTGATCTTATATTTATAAATTAAATTATTATATTTTGATATTTATAAAACCACATTTATATTATTTATTTGTGTGTGTGGTTGTGACCTGCCATGGTTTATGTGTGGAGGTCAGAGGACAACTTGTGAAAGTGGGTTCTATTCTACCACATGGGTCCTGGGGATTGAGTTTAGGTGGTCAGACTTGGTGGCAAGTGCCGCTGACTTTTTTTGTATTCTTTTGATGTTCTCAAATTGAACCCAGGGCTTCCTGCATGCCAGGAAAGTGATCTTCCTCTAAACTAAATCTCAAGCCTTGTTCTAGATATTAAATTCTTATTATTTAGGTGATTTCAAATTTTTTCCCTCATAATTAGGTTGCCTTTTCATGATGAGTGGCTTTGTGTATGTGTGTATATTTGTGTATGTTCATGTACTTTGGGGGTATGCGTGTGGTGGTAGGAAATGAATTCAGGACTTCATGCACACTAAGCTAATGCTTTTAACTGAGCTATATCCCCAAGCTTATAATAAAATAGCTTTCTGAGATTCAAAGCTTTTTAATTTTGGTGAATTCCAGTTTATATTTTTTGTTGCTTACTTTTTTGGTGTCACCTTTAAGGAACCCTTGGCAAAATCCAATAGCATAAAGATTGCACCTATGTTTTCTTTGCATGGTTTAAGATTTTTGCCAGGTGTGGAAGTACGTGCCTGTGATTCCAACACTTGGAAGGCAGAGGCAGGGGCGATGG
This sequence comes from Myodes glareolus, assembly GCF_982192425.1. Taxonomy (NCBI): domain Eukaryota; kingdom Metazoa; phylum Chordata; class Mammalia; order Rodentia; family Cricetidae; genus Myodes; species Myodes glareolus. The sequence continues at coordinate 51,910,051 of NC_142038.1, forward strand.
GACTCAGTGTCACTTCAGCTATATGGTGAGCATGCAGACAGACATAGGACCTTGCTTCAAAGTGGATTCGAGGCCAGACAGGTCTACAGAACAAGTTCTAGAACAGTCAAGGCTGTTTGTTACACAGAGAAACCCTGTTTCAAAACAAACAAACCAACAAACCACCATAAAACACTCCCAAAAGTTTTTTACTTTTACTTTTAGTTCTGGTTCATTTTGAGTCAGTCTTTGTGTGTGTTATTATAAAGGAAGGGTCTGGCTTTATTCTTTTGCTTATGGATAGTGAGTTGTTCCAGCATTGCTTCTTCAAGATAGTTACTCCCATTCTTCCCAGATGAACAGTTTTGACACTTCTGTTGAAAACTGACCATGTGTGAGGTTGTTGCTCTCATTTCTGTCTCACTAGTCTGTCTGACTGTTTTCATGCTCATTCCACACTTGGATTCTTGTAACTTTGTTGTAAGTTTGCAGATTAAAAAAAGTCTTTCTTTCTTCTTCATTTTTTAATGGTTGTCTTGGTGTTCTGTGCTCATTAACATTCCATATGAATTTGGATAAATTTCTTCATTTCTTCAGGAAGCACCGTGGAGTTTGATAGCAATTACATTGAATTTGTATGCTGTTTTGGTTAGGATTGCCATCTTAACAATACTGTCTCCAATCCATGAATATAGGATGTCTTTCAGTCCTTATAGTTTGAAATTGTTAACATCTACTAATACTTACACTAGGATTTGTTTGTTCTCTTAAAAGTAGTACATACGATTTTGTGACTTAGAAATGTTGAGCTTTGCTAGGTTAGAGGACACTGATGCTGACGGTCATCAGCTATGACAGTGGGTGTGTTTAAAAGGCGTTGATTGCAGATATTTATATGGACTTGGTCCTGTATCTCTTCACATGCAGCTATTCACATGTATCTGTTCACATGTTCACAGTGGTGAATTTCCTCCTTTTCCCACTGCAGTCAGTAACACTTTCCACAAGCCCCAGCACTATTAATGAGGAAGGAAGGGCCAGGGCTGTTACAGAATATGCATTTCTAGTCAGGGACTATCACTGAGTTACAGGAGATTGATTTACCTAGTAGTAGTAGAAGGCCTGTTACACGTCTGTGCAGGAAATGACTGACATTTGTGGAGTAAGTGCTATTAAGGGAGTCATGATGATGGGGAGCCAGGCACTGACCTTGTGTTTTCTGTGCTTGTCCCCTCAGGTCCTGATGATGGCTCCTCAGTACCTGCCTTCAACTAGAATGGCTCCTCTAGGAATGTTGCTTGGACTGTTGCTGGTGACTTCCTGGCTCACTATCTGCCTCAGCTGTAAGAACTCAGTAAGTGTCTTCCTATGGATTGGAGCGGTCGGAGGAGGCCTGGGAGAGCCTTCTTATCTCCAAGAGCACTATGGGACAGGCTAGACTTGGAGTTTTCTTTTTATGGAAATATGGAAATGGTTTCCTTTTTCTTATTTCTGGTTCCTTTAGTCTCTCTTTAAAGGTCATGGCAGTTTCCCCTTGGGGGAAAATGGTGATAGGAATGATGATAATAAAATAATACTCAGCTTCCATGTACCAAGTATTGTATTAAATGTTTTGTATGTATTCTTATGTAATCATCCCAGAAACTCTATGAAGTAGGTAACTCTAATTATCCTCATTCTAAAAAGGAAGAGACTGAGGGTCAGAATCACAAAGCCACTTGAGAAAGAGCTGGAGGGCCGGGCCGGGATTTCCTCTACTTTCTTTGTCCTTGTGCTTTCTCTTCTACCCATATCTCTGTCTCCTTCACTGTTCTTTGGGGCCTCTGTTGGTTAGCCTGGACCTCATTGTTTTTGAGCTGCAGTGTTGTCATGGGTAGATAGGAAATGCCCACAGATGCCTGGCCTGGCTGCAGCACATTAAAGCTCCTGCAGGGTCTTTTTCTTTTTTCCTGGATTGTCCTAGCAATAGATTGCCCTTGACAAGCTCCAAGTAACTCCCTTCCCTACATTTTGCCCTCCTTGGCCACTTTTTCCGACCCCCCAGGGCTCTCAGTAAATGTTGGGTAAAGCTTTGGAACTAGAGACCCTTGAAGTGCAAATGACAATTGTGATGAATTTAATGACAATTCAGCTCAGCTGAGGCTCACCTCTGGCTCAGGGCAAGCTTCCACCTTCTCTCTGAAGTCTTCTGTGTTCTTTCCTTCTCCGCCCACTTTGTGGAGTGGAGAATGTGGTTAGGAGTCACGAATCCTTTCCAGCTTTTAATGTTCCCTGACTAAGATCCTGCTGGTGCTGGTCTGCCCCCCCTTTTTTCTTTTCTCTTTCTTCTTTCTTTTTGGCTTTTCAAGGACAATGAGAATGGACTCTCAGGATTCCTGGGGGATAGGACTAGTACAGCGTGATGTTGGGGCTGTCTTTGACATAGCCTAGTAATAAAAGTTGCCCAGAAAGGAACCCACTAGTCTTGAGGGATCAGGAATGTGTCCCCTTCTCATCTTACAGCTCAGGAGGATCCCTGTGTTCCCTGTTGAGAGCTTTAGCAGATGCTCAATTAACAAAGCATGATGATGAATTTACTTAAGGACTGTGTGTTAGTAAGTCCCTTTTGGATAATAGTCTAACCAAATAGATGAGCTTTCAGAACCGTAATTATTCTGGCCCATTTATATTAGGTCTATTGAATCTAGTCTCAGAAAATGTTAATACTGACTTTCATCGGCAGAAGCTGCTTTTATCCTTGTCTGTTCCGAAGCTGTGTCTGTTTGTCATAATCTCTCATCATGTGCTAAGAGCAGTAGGAGTTAAAGCATCTTTTTTTCTCATACCATAAAAGTGCTGCCCTGATGGCATTTAAAATCTGAATTATGCAGCAGCCATCTTCCCAGTATTCTATCTTTTCTTCAGAGCCTGGGGTTCAAGCAAGTGTTATTGGTGACCTGGGACTGTCCTGTTTGAAGGCGTATGGGCTGGTTAGTACTACCCAGGATGGGGTTTCTGTGTGCCTCAGCATGATCTGGGGACATTGTCTCTCCCCAGTACCTGCTGTAGTACTTCTCTGGTGTGTAATTAATATTCACTGTCACCTTGACAGGAGCGAGTCACCTAGGAGACAGACATCTGGGCATGTCTGTGAAGGAGTCTCTGGAGTGGGTTAATGGAGGTGACACCATTCTGTGGGCTGGGTCCTGGACTACAGAGAAAGGAAAAGCAAACAGTACCAGCGTTCATCTCTCTCTGCTTCCTGACTGAGGATGCAGTGAAGCTGGCACCCTAAGCCCTTGCAGCATCCCTTCTCTGTGATGGGAACTGACAAACTGTGTCCCCTTTTAAGACACTAGCCCAAATAAACCCTTCCTTCCTTAAGTGGCTTTTACTAGGTATTTTGTTACAGCAACCACAAGGGTTAAATTGGGATGCCATGTCTTTTTTTTTTTTAAGATTTTATTTATTTATTATGTACATAGTGTTTGCTTGCATATTTGCCTGCAGACCAGAAAAGGGCATCAGATCTCATACAGATGCTTGTAAGCCACCATGTGGTAGCTGGGAATTGAACTGTTTAAGAGCCAGTGCTCTTAACCTCTGAGCCATCTCTCTAGCCCAGGATGCCATGTCTTAAGAGGGGTTTAAGAGCTGAAGCACTATGGCTGTGAGGCACCTGCCTTCAAAAACCACCGCGACTGAGTGGGGAGGTTGTGGAGCTTAGTGAGAAGAGCACAAGCCTTTATGTTCTCTTTTGTCTGCCTCGTTAACAGTGTGACCATCTCTCATCTGAGAGACTGGCTGCTGTCTCCTTTTCAGAAACTTACTGTAGATTAAATGTGGTTAATTAGATAAATACTTAGCATTGGCACCAGCACAATGTGGCCAATAAATATCAGATATGATTTTTAGTATGGGAGTGGCTGTTCCAGTGGTTAATTTTTCAAGCGGTATCCTAATATGCTACCCTACAGTCTTTCTATGTCATGGTGTTGGCACAAAAGTAACAGCTCTCATCTTACAGGGAACAAGAGTTTATTGGGAGCCTTTTGAGTGACCATGACCTAGGAACAGATTTAGGTTACCCAAAATTCCATAGTCCAACATGGAAACAGTTTCACACAGATTTTACAGCTCATAAATCAAGGCAAGTTTAAAATACATTGGTGGGTTTATCAGAGATGTAGCTACACTCATTGGTGAAGATTTCTTACAGGCTCAAGATACTATCTGATGACACTCTTAGCTTTTAGATTGGTAGGAGCTAGTTGTCTGCTATTTGACAGATTCTAAAAGGTTTTTATCTCTTGTCACAAGATGTTCTGCTGGGTAGGGGTGTGGGGTGGGGAGCAAGGCATGGCTGTTCTGGAAGGCTAGAACTAGCTCAAGATAAGGTAATTAACCTCTGGGCCTGGATATTCCAATCTCTCCACAGTACTGAAATTCTAATTAGCCAATCAGTTTCTGTGACACAGACTCCTCTTGGGAATTTTTGTTCACAGCCAGATGTATCTTCTTCTCAGAACTTTTTGTTTGCAGTGTCTACCGACTAGGACTAGGATGTGCTTATTCTCTTCCATCTTGAAGGTTTTATTTGGCTGTTAAGACATCATACTCATCTCCAGGCTCTACAGAGTGTGGTGCGGTAAGCTGTCAGCTCACTCTTCATCTGGGATTTCTTGCTAGTCAGTAGCGAGGCCATTGATACTTGAAATGATTCGGTAAGGAGGAGAGAGTGTTAGGATCCGGTGTAAGAAGCCTTGAAAAGCCAGCCGTGAGTGCACAGAAGCACGAGGTTTACTTTAGAGTTGACCAAGAACAGCCTGCCTCTCTCATCTCTTGGTTTCTCTCTTAGTTAGGACACTGTTTTTCTTGTTTTTTTTTCTTTGAAACTGTGGTCTTTTTGCCTGACTCGTGAACATCTTTGCTTGGGGAGAGGGATGTGCTGGCAAATGTATTAGTGATCTATCGCATTGTGCCAGCTTTATTTTCTCAGCATTAGAGTGTAACCATTAATTAAGACATTTGAGTCTGATTTTACACATGGGTTTTGGAGCTGTGCTGACCAGAACTAAATCTTTGCTCTGCTTTTCTGAGCAGTGTGATTATGAATAGGCCGTATACTTCTTGTCCGTACGGTGGGAATAGTCTGTGCTTCACAAGGGGCTGAGGTGGGTGGAGTCATGGAAAGGCTCTAGTCAGGGCGGCCTGATTAAATGATTTTTATAACCCCATCCTCACAATGCTCTTTCTCTACAATGTCTCTTCTGAACTTTCCCTTTGAACAACTGTCCAGTCTGTGGGATGCTGATGTCACTGCTGTCTGTGATTCTGAATCCTTGATCTTTGAGAATTGCGGGATATGACCTGGGAAAATGTCTAGTCACTTGGGGCTAAATCTGGTGAACAGAGAGAACAGATTGAACATAAGAGCATCAATTTTGTATCATTCTTCACTAAAATTCGAAGTATCTTAAAATCTGATTCAAAGATGATACTAAGAAATGATGTTTAAAAAAACAGGCTGAGGAAAGAAGATTGTTGAAAATGTTAGGCCTCTATAGGGCATAAAGCATGTTATTTCTTCTGTTGTAACACAGTAGAATGATAATTCATTGCAGTTTTGATTTGTACTCTGCTGATGGTGTTCCTGTGCAGACACAATGACTAAGACAACTTATAAAGAAAGAGTCTATTGGAAGCTTACAGTTTGAGAGAATTAGAGTCCATGACCATCATAGCAGGAAGCATGGCAGTATGGAGGCAGGCATGATGCTGGAGCAGCAGTTGATGGCTTACAACTTGATCCACAAACATGAAAGACAGAAACAACAGAAACACACACACAGAGAGAAGTGTCTTAGTCACTGTTCTATTGCTGTGAAGAAATACCATGACCATGGCATCTCTTACAAAAGAAAACATTTAATCTGGGGCTTGTTGTTTCAGAGAGTTAGTGCATTGTCATCATGGTGGGAGTGTGGTGGTACATGGAGCTGGAGCAATAGCTAAGAGCTCCATCCTAATCCTCAAGCAGAAAGAGAGATCAGAGAGACATTGGACTTCAAAAGCCCACCCCCAGTGATAAATTCTTCCAACCAGGCCACACCTACTCCAACAAAGCCATACTTCATAACCTGATCACTAATCATTCAAATATATGAGCCTCTGGGGGCCATTCTTATTCAAACATCTAGAGAGAGAGAGAGAGACAGACAGACAGACAGACAGACAGACACATAAACACAGAGACTGGGAATGGTTTGGGTAAATCTAAAACCTAAAACCTACCCTCGGTGACACACCTCCTCCAACAAGGCCACATCTCCTAATACTCCCCAAACAGTTCTACCAACTGGGGGCCAAGCATTCAAACATTGGAGCCTGTGTGGTTATTCATACGTGTTAGCTGTGTCTAAGCTGTGTCTATCCAGGGCTTCGTGCACAGCAGGCAGCTGCTGTGTTACTGAGCTCTACCTTTAACCCAGTGGCAACAGAACCCCCCCCCCCCCAGGGTCTTCATCTGTGCTAGCCAAGTAGTCTACCATAGAGGTACATCCCAGTCCCATTTGCTCACTAGGATTTTGTTCCTGGTGATTTGTTTAGTTTTCTTACATATATTCTGGTTAGTAATCTCTTAGTGGCTAAAAATCTTGCTAATATTTTTCTCCAATTCTCATAATTTTTAAAATTATTGTTGTATTTATGATGTTGTTTGTGGGGACACATGTATAGAGAGTCAGAGTACAGCTTAGTTGGTCTTTTATATGGCACCTAGGGATCAAACTTCCATTATTAGGCTTTGTGCTGCCATTTAGCCAGCCCAAATTTTAGCGGTCTTAAAAAAAAAACCAAAAAAACAAATAAGAAACAGTTCTGCAAAACTACATCAACTCTGTAGATCATTTTGGGTACTGTGGACATTTTTCTTTCCATTTTCCTGGAAGGGGTGTTTCAATTTCTTTTATTGGTGATTTATAATTTTCATTGTAGAGACACTTTACTTCCTTGGCTAAGTTTATTCCCCTCGCCTCTCTGTACTGTTGTATGAATTAGGATTTCTTTCTTCGCAATTTTGTTGTTGATATATGAAAGAGGTATTTGGTTTTTGTATATTGACTTTATTTATATCTTGTAACTTTATTGAAAATCATGTCATTTGCAAACATGGGTAATTTGACCTCTTTTTTGATTTTATATTCTTTGTGTTTCTTCATCCTTGCTGTGCTCCAGATTTGAGAGAAGTCAATTTCAGCTTTCTACTACAGCATGCTATTAACTGTGGGTTTGCTGTTTGGAAATCTGCTCCTTCTAGACCTAATTGTTTTAGATTTTTGAATCATAAGCACCACTGAATACTAGTAAATGCTTGTTATGTATCTGTTTGGATGCTCATGTGGTTTTTGTCCTCAGTTTTATTGATGTGGTTAATTATGTTTATTGATTTGTGTGTTAGCCATGCTTACACCTGTGGAATAAATCTTACTCGATACCCCCTTTGGGAAGTCATTTCTCTTCTTCTAGTATGGGATCTGGGGATCTGACTCAGGTCATCAGGCTTGTGGGGCAAGTGTTTAACTCTCTGAGCAATCACAATAGACTTGTGGGTTTTTTTAAAATTTGTTATTGTTTTTGATAGACTCTTGTGCTTGATTTGCCATCATTTTGTTAAGAATTTCTGTATTTATGTCATCACATATATTGGTCTCTAGTTTCATTGCATTGTTGTATTCTTACCTAGTTTTGATATTTAAAATAATGCTGGCCTCATAGAATGAGTTTGGAAGGGTTCTGAACCAGACAGTTCTTTGGAATAGTTTGATAATTGATTTTAGTTTGTTGACGGTTTGGTAACCCATACCACTGAACTTTCTGATCCTACACTTACCTTTGGTGGGAGAGTTTATAGTAATCGTTTAGTCTCACTATTTTTCATTGGCCTGCTCAGCTTCCTATGTCATGTTCAGCTTTATAGGCTGTGTGTCTAGAAATTGATCCATTTGTTCTAGAGTTTCCAATTTTTAGTATTTAGTTGTGTATACAGTACTTATATTTCTGTAGTAGTGTCTGTTGTAAATCTTTTAAACCTCTCATTTTGTTTCTTTTCTCTTTTCTAATTGTATTAATTACATTAGTGTGTACAAATTACCTGATAGAGAAAAAGAAGGAAATTGTGTTTTGAATGATGATTCTAGGGATTTTGGATCCATTATGACAGGAATGGCCTGGTGAGTGACTGTGGTGACAGGAACATGTGGTGGAGGCTGTTGATGCTGTGGTGGACCAGGAGCGGAAAGGGAGAAGGAATGACAACCAGAATCTATAGTCTCCAGAGCCTTTTTCCTCATGACCTGTTTTAGTAGAAACCTCATTTCATACAGGCTCCTGAGCCTCCAAAACAGCACGATGGGCTAGTGAAAAGATGTTCAGAACACGGGCGTGTGGAGGGAACTTAAGCCAAGACATTATGAGTAGTTTAGCTGATGTTCTGTCCATTTTGTTTATCTTCAAGAACACCAGTTCTTCACATCTGTGCACGGTGGCATGCTTCTGTAATCTCAGCACTTGGGAGGCAGAAGTAGGAGGATCAGGAGTTCAGATTTAGCCTTCGCTTCATACGAGCTCACCGCCAGATTGGGCTTCGTGGGCTATAAATCTCATAAAACCAACCACAGCTCTTTTTACTGATACTGTTTTTTTCTTTTTCAGTGTGTATCTTTGCTCTGTTCTGCTCTTGTTTCCCCTACCTTTTTACCACCTGTGATTTCTTTTAGTTCCTTGAATTGCACTGTTACATCGTTGGAAGTCTTTTTTTAATGTAAGCAGGTGTTGCTGTAAACCTCCCTTAGTATTGCATATTTCATCACAAGGTTTTGATATGTCATAGTTTAATTTTCATTTGTTTCAAGAAGGCTTGTTATTTAGTTTTTTGAGATAGATTCTTGAGTGGCCTTGGCATCACTGTGTAGTTAAGGAGGTTCTTGGTATACTTATCTTCCTTACTCTGACATATACAGGGGTTCATTACTATACTTGGTTCAAGCAAATTTGATTAAAAATAAGGTGATTTGGGCAGGCAAAGTAACACAGCTTCATAGAGTTAAACAAATGCAACATAAAAGAATGCAACACATCTTTGCATGATTAAATGTTCCACAGCATAAACAAATGTAACACATTTTCAACTGATAATTCCACAACACCAGGGATTGAATGTATTGTCAGCCATGGGGGAAAGTGTGTTTGCCTGCTGAGCTATCTTGATAGCCTCCATTTATATAATTTCTAGAATCCCTCTTATTCATTTCTAGTTTTATTCAATTGTTGGCAGAAAAAAAATACAGAATATTTCAGATTTTAGTTTTTATTGTCTTTTATCTTTTTTTTTAGACTTACTGCCTAACATATAATCTATCCTGAATAAAACTCCATGTTTCTTGAGAAAAGAAATGTATATCCTGAAGCTGTTAGATGAAATGTTCTGTAATTATCTGTTACTTTATTTGGCCTACAGTATAATTCAGCTGCAGGGTTTCTTTATTGATGCCTATTATCTCTTTTTTGACAAAAGTGGGTGTTAAATTCCCCATGACTATGTGTAATTATGTACAAACAGATCCTGCTTAGTACAATTGGGTATTCCAGCTTTGAGCATATATACCTTTATAACTGCTATTTCATCTTGTTGAAATGGTCCATTTATTATTATGTGGTGACCTTATCTGTGTTTTAAAGTTTTGATTTATTTTATCTAATACCCATGTAGCTACTCTTGCTCATTTCTTTTTTCGGCTTGCGTGACATTTTTCCTCCATCTCTTCACTTTCAGTTTATGCCTACTTTACCAGTGAAATGAGTTTCTTGTAGGCAGCATATCATTGGATCTTATTTTTAGATCCATTTAACCTGTTTGTTTATTTTAAGTGGGGAATTTAATTTATTTATACTCATGGTTATTCATGTTTGTGGTAGATTTGGAAATTATGTGTAAACTGAGACTGTACTTTTGTTTCCTGGTCATCCAGGAAATAATCACACAGAAACTATATTAATTACAAAACTTTTGCCAGTGTCTCAGGCATATTCTTAGCTAACTTTTACGCCTTAAATTAACCAATTTCTATTACTGTATGTATTACCATGAGGCTGTGGCTTACTGGTAACTTTCTCCTTTGGCAGCCACCTTCTTTCTATATATATCTATATATATGTCTCTGTTCAGATTTCCTGCCAGGCTTTACTCTGCTAAGCCTTTGGCCAAAATAGCTTTATTCATCAACCAATAAAAGCAACACATATACAGAAGTACATCCCACATCATCTCCCCTTTTCTGTCTAATAAAAAAGAAAGTTTTTGACTTTAACATAGTGAAATTACATATACAAAACAGTTATCAAGCAAGAGTTATAGTTACAATATTTAGTCCTTTTACATTTGGCAGATTAAGGAAAGTACTCTACCATTTATCCTATCTTTGCGAGTCTAAAGTTTTATGTAATTTGTCTTTTATCATAGCTAAGGAAAACTATAATTATAACTATTAGTTTTCAACTCCATCAAAGACCCCAGAAGGATTTAGTATTACCTAAGTAATCAGGAAGTGCATTGTAAGCAACTTTCAAAGTGCTAGAAATGACAGAGACATCTCACTGTCTGAACAGTCACCCAAAGTTCTTCTGTAACAATGGGGCATCCATCTTCAACCTATAGGCTCCTAATATCTGGTAGACTTTTTAGTGAAGCAGGGAATTTGAAGATCTAGTCTGCCTTGTACTGGCAATATTTGTCAGTTTATCTCTTCTGTGTCCTATAGATTGTCTGGCAGTTTCTTCTGTGAAGAAGAAACCCTGGAGGACCATCCCATCTTTTAGAAAGTTCAGAAGTTACTTTTCTGTGGGTCCTGCTTGTCCAGTTCATACAACATATCATCAAGCAGTCCAGGCAAGAGCATTTTCTTGCCCAAATTGCTAGCTTTGTCACATTGAAGGCAAATTCCATAGCAAGTTTCTCTGATGCCCATCAGCTTCTCTGAAGTAACTGGTACTGCCAGAAGTAGATATGTCTCACTGTTGAGGAAAGTCTAAGTTCTTAAAATATTTTAAATGCCATATTCTATAGGTCTTTGAAAGGTTTGAAGAATACCTATCCATCTGAAATATATCTCTGTGCATCTAGAAAACCTGACTACAAATTTGACTATTATATATGACTATCTATTAATTCAGAATTTTAAATTATACATTACATTTTAAATGAGCTTTATAAACATAATACCTTAAACAAGAGTAGAAATATACATATAATAAAATTGACCTTAAATTTGTATCAATAAACCAAAGTCCATACCAATGTAAAGTATTCATTTCTATATCATGGCCCTCCTTTTTTTCTTTAGAAAGGCCTTGACTGTGATCATTAACCAATTATAATTAACCCCCTTTAAATGAAAACAAACATTTATAGACAATATTTTGGAATTTGGGCATAGTTTTTTAGACTACTTTCTGCTGATTGGGGGCACTGTTAATATGGTCTTTCTTGAGGTATCCTGTTTGGTTGTTCCATCTCAACCAGCAGTCCTAAAGCTATCGTGACTGTTGGACCACCTGGGCCATTGCTTCAGGGGGTCTTATTTTATCAAGTCCTCTTAGCTGGTAAGGAATTCATAGCTTTCTATTCTCTGTGGAAACAAAAGCAAAATCTCTTTTCCAAAGTAACATGTCATTAGACTTAAATTTTGAAGTTAAGATACCTTTAAAATATATATGTCGGTTTAGCTTAGCAATTAAATATCTCTTTGTGGTTAGCTTATTCACAGTCAAAAGAATTGAAAGAAAATGCAATAATATACATAATTCAGATTATTTGTGTATTTTCCATCTTTATGTGGCTTTTTTCCTCTATTTTTTTTTTCTTTTTAGGTTTTTCAAGACAGGATTTCTTTGTGTACCGTTGGCTGTCCTGAATCTCACTCTGTAGACCAGACTGGCCTTGAACTCCCAGAGATCTGCCTGCCTCTGTTTCTCAAGTGCTGGGATTAAAGGCATTTACCACCACACCCAACTATTCTATTTCTTTTTTCTTTGAAGACTTTCTCTATCCTTTTCCTTTTCTCTCCCAAGCCTATGTATATATTTTTAAATACACTGTAAACTGTTTAGATGTTTTATGCCATCTGAATCTGTCTTACTGTATATCTCTGTCTTTTTCTGAACACATGAGTCTTTAATCTGCTGAGAAGCATGGCTAGGATTAAAGCTGCAGCTTTGGCGGCTGGCTCCACCCTACTCCTTAACTTTTTGAGAGTCTAGCTTCATGGTGGAGGTACTGGCGGAAGCCACATTTATTGTCATAACTCTGTAGAGTTTCTAGTCCATGCCTCCACTAAGAAGCCTGATGCCGACTGCTCATAAACACCATTTAAATATTTGGTGGTAGAGTCTCTTAAAAGAGCTATGAGGTCTTTGCCATGAATGCTAAGTCAGGAAGCCGCTCTGAAAGGAGCCATGCCTCTGCTCACCACCAGCAGACAGAGCCTACTGGAGAAAAGACAGTTACCAAAAAGCTGCACTTGACTCTGTTCTTGTGTGTTTAGAATCCTTTTTTTAAGGCTTTCTCAGGTTTTATGTGGAAATTCTTGCCAAACATTTGGGTGCCATGGAAGTTTCTGCCTCACCCAGTCCTGCAGCCATTCAGTCCCAAAGGAACACACAGAGGAGACTGTACTTTCATTTTCCGGCCACCCAGACTCGAATAATCACACAGAAACTATATTAATTACAACATTGCTTTGCCAGTGGCTTAGGCGTATTTCTAGCTAGCTCTTACACTGTAAATTAATCTATGTCGATTACTCTGCATGTCGCCATGAAGCTGAGGCTTACCAGTAATGTTCTGGCATCTTTCTCCTTTGGTGGCTATATGGTGTCTCCTTGACTCCGCCTACTTTCTCTATAAATCTCTGTTCAGATTTCCCACCTGGCTTTACTCTGCTAAGCCATTGGCCTAAATAGCTTTATTCATGAACCAATAAAAGCAACACATATATAGAGAGACATCCACATCAATTATATTTAATTAGCAAACTGATGGTTTTCATTTTGCCATTTTCATACACATATCATTCTGTTTTAGTTTTATATACACCCCATATGCTCTCCTTTTCTCTACTTCTTTTTGGTATTGTTTTTACCAAGTAGTTCCTTCCCCTGTTTTCATGTCAAATGCGTTCCATCACTCTTTGTCCTCCCCTTTAGAACTATTCCTCCCCCTCATGGTCTTTTTCTACTTTTATCTCCCCCTCCTCTCTTTTACACAGACACACACACACACACACACACACACACACACACACACACACGTGCGCGAGTCTAGAGATAAAACGTGATATTCGTCTTTCTGAGTCTGTGTTATCTTGCTTAAAGTGATGATCTATAGCTCTGTCCATTTTCCTGCCAACAACGTGTTTTCCTGTTAATACTATGAATAATAAAATTTCATTCTTCTTTACAGTTGAATAGGCTCTTTTATCTAAATATACTGTGTTTCCTTCATCTTTACTCCCCCTTGGCAATTTGCATAGTATTTTCTGGTACTATGTAAGCTAGACCACAGATAGGAGGCTTTTTATGTTAGATCCAGCATCCTAAATATGTGGTGTCTTCAACAATAGGGACTTACTACCTCCCAAGAACAACATCAGCAGCTGTATTATCCTGGGAGTCTCTTGGACTCAAATCCTGACCAACGACTTGGAGTTTTCCCATCCTGGCACTGGGGTTTTTGTCAGGTAGTCTGTGGTTCTTATTAGGGAACATTGTCAGCCTTTACCAAACAGCTTTGGTGATATTTGTCCTCTCTCCTAGATTGAGCTCCCTTCTTCCTCCCCAATTCCAGTGTCCCCTCTCCATTTTCCCATTTCCCCATACATATCACAGACTCTTGCTTTTCCCCTCTTAAGCTCCCATCCTCATGGTCCCTTTATAGTTTCCCAGTTTTGTGGCTACTTATGTACTCACATATGAGTTTGAGGCCAGCCTGGTCTACAAAGCAAGTTCCAGGACAGCCAGGGTTACACAGAGAAACCCTGTCTCAAAACACCACTCCTGCCAAAAAGTAGTAGCAACTAAGCCAACAAATGCACAAATATCAATGTAGAAAGACAAGCAGCATAAAAGTAAAAGTAGTGTCATGCCTAAAATGGAACAAAATAGCTAGCAACAAACCACAAGGAAAAAGAAGTTAATGAATTACATAAAAAATTTCATGATAATGGTCTTAAAATTTAATGAGATAATACAATACAGATATCTCAGCAAAATTAGGGAAACAGTTCATCACATGGATGATAAATGCAGCAGAGAGACAGATTTAAAAGAAACAAATCTGCAGCTAAAGAATTCAACAAGTGCTTAAGAAATTCAGTGGAGACAGCCTTAGCAATCAGGAAAATGCAAATTAAAACCACTCAGAAATTCTGTCTCACCCCAGTCAGAATGTCTACCACCAAGAAGAATGACTGGGTCACACAACAGGTTATATGTTTAGCTTTTGAAGGATTCTCCACTCTGGTTTCCAGAGTGGCTGTACCAGTCTTCACTGCCACCAACAGTGAATAAGGATCCCTCACCCCCACATCCTCAACAGCACTGGCTGTCAGTTGTTCTATTGATCTTTGCCATTATGATTTAGGTAAGATGAAATCTCAAAGTTGTCTTAATTTGCATTTTCCTATTATTAAGGATGATGAACACTTTTGAGTTATTTCTCAGTTATTTGTGTTTCTTCTACTGAGCGCTCTCTGTTCAGATCCCAAGCTCATTTTGTAACTGGGTTGTTTTCTTGGACTGTTTTTGAGTTTTTTTATATATTCTAGATATTATTTCTCTGTCAGATATATAGCTGGTAAAGATTCTCTCCCTTTCTGTGGGTTTCTTCTTTCACTCAACTGATTATTTCCTTAGCCATACAGAAGCTTTTTAGTTTTCTGAAGTTGTAGATTCAGTCTGTAAGGACTGTATCTTTCTTATAAAATAGCCAAACACCAGAAAAGCAACAGATCCCAGGAATAACAAAGTAAGAGGAATAACTGAGACATCCTTCAGAATATCCTCCATAGCGCAACTGAAAAAACCATTGAACTTTTGGATAGTAATATTTTCCGACATTTTCAATCAAAGGAAATTGTACTTGTATGTATGTATGTATGTATGTATTTTCAACCGAAAAGAAAAATCTTACCTGTAATGACCGTTGCCTGCCAGTAGGAGGTGGGGCGCACCTGAATCCACGTGGCAGTGGTGTTGATTGAGGAAGTAAACTCTAGAATATATACACTCAAATCCAGAGGTTAAATCCACAGATCACAAAAGGTCAGAGAGCTTCTAGTGGCCAATAAACAAGGCAATAAACAAGGCCCTGCTGCTCTGTTCAACCGGATGCAGAGGGTCGTGACACAGCCACTGCGCTGTTGCTAAAGAGGCCTAGTGCTTTGGGCCCCGTGTCCCTGTGCTGGGATTAAGGGTCAAGCTGCTTTCAGCACTCCTAATCAGTTATGGGTTTCAAACAGCTTGCTGGAACTTCAAAGGGAGCTTGCGCTGTGAGCTCTTTGACTCACGTTGCAAGGAGAAATTTAAAAATCCGTGCCGAACAGGGCAAAGTAAGCCGGCAGAGACTGTCCGGACCTGTGTATCCTGGGAGGCCGAGCTGGGGGTGGGGGGGTGGGGCGGTTCTTAAACCAAACGCTGGGCGCCAATTATTAACGAATCAATCCCACACCAGTTATGTTTTAAGGGGTTATTTATTTGGCGGGGGCAAAACTTACATACACCATAAACCGACAGGAAGGGAGCCTAGTCGCTGGAGCAGGAGCCGGGAGCAGCAGCCGAGACCGAGCACCGGAACCAAGAGCTGGAACCAAGAGGGCCTATTCCGGATATGCTTCTCTTTTTAAAAGAGAAATATACCACGCCCCAGTGGGCTGGTATTTCAGCAGCTATTGGCTGACAGAGCGGAAGTCGCTCCCTGCTGCACTGTGGGCTCGTATTTCAGCGACTATTGGTTGAGGCAGCGGAAGTTACTCCCACAACAGTTTTTGAGTTTTTTATATATTCTAGATATTATTTCTCTGTCAGATATATAGCTGGTAAAGATTCTCTCCCTTTCTGTGGGTTTCTTCTTTCACTCAACTGATTATTTCCTTAGCCATACAGAAGCTTTTTAGTTTTCTGAAGTCAGTTTATCAATTATTGGTCTTAAATCCAAAGTAAACAAAGTTCTATTAAAAAAATATATAGGACACTGTCAGTGTTTTCTTCTAGCAGTTTTAACATTTCAGGTTTCAAATTGGGGTCTTTGGTCCAGTTGGAGCTAATTTTTGTGCAGGGTATTAGATATGGATCTAACTTCATTTTTCTGCTTGTTAGACATTTCCTGAGAGCTACTGTGGAAGAAACTGGTTTTCTCCAGCTTCTTTGTCAAATATGAGAAGGCTGTGCCTGTGTGTGCTCAGCTCGGCTCTTCTGCTTTTATTCCATTGGTCTACATGTCTGTTTTCGTGCCAGTCCCGTATGGTTTGGATTGCCACAGCTCCACCATATGACCCAACTACATCACTCCTTTGCATACGCCCAAAGAATTTGACATCCTATCTCACAGGTATTTGCTCAGCAAAGTTTATTACTGCCCTATTCATAACAGACAGGAAAAAGGAAGCAGCCTAAATGCCCTCCAGTAAACAAAAGGAAAATGAAAATGTGGGACATATACTCAATGAAGTACTATTCAGCTGTAAAGAAAAACGAAATCATGAAATTTGAAGGTAAATGGGTGAACCTAGAAAAGATTACTGAATGAGGTAACCCAAACCCAGAAAGACAAATGTCTTATGCTCTCTCTTATGAGACGTTTCTGGCTCCAAATATTTAGATATGAGTACATAAATAGCCATAAAACTGGGCATATGAAGCATGGCAGTCATAATTCCTGTCTATTTGTAGGGACCACGTGTGAGCACTCTCCAGGGGCTAGGTTGCACCAGCGGGCTCAGAAAGGGTATTTGTATGTGTGACCAAGGTTATATTACTGAAGAGTGCTTCGAAGGACCACTCTTCTAAGAAAGGCGGTCTGCATGCATCTCAGGGCCTCTAGTAGGCAGAGATACTGAGGATGCACAGCCTAATTGCGTCTTGGCTGCAGGAAGATGACAGGACCACAGCTTAACCAGCTACGGTACTCAGTGCTGCTTGTCATTCTGTCTTCAAGGCCGAGTGGCTAAACTGCTGGGGGTGGGTATCCAACTACTTCCCCGGATCCTAAGTGGACAAAGCCTCAAGATAGCACAGGAGCGTGTGTTGAGGAGGGCATTCTCTATGCTAACTCAGTGACAGTGCTCCAGATGGGGCTCGGGACCTGCGAGAGCTACAGTAATGCTTCAGGTGTCTGTGAACCTCCTGCTTGCTTGCTCCCCACCACGTGGTTCTAGGTGGTTTAAGAGAGGACAGTAGATTGTGTATACTTGGTTCCTTCTCACTAAGACCATGCTGCATTCCCTGCTACTCTAAAGTGCTGTGCTCTGAACACTAGTGCAGCAGCTATTGCACATGCTGATCCTGTGTTATGGAGGGAAGCACGTCAGGTACCTGTTGGTTCACCCAGCTCTGTTGCTGGGTGAACCTGATCTGTTATGAAATCCAGAAAAAGCAGCTTTTCCTATCTTCTAGTCCTCAGGATGAACACTACTAGCCCTGCCTGGACTTTAAAGGGTATTAAATGGCATATTCCTTTATAGTACACCATTCCCTCCATGTTGTAATATTTGTCCAAGGAGGGGGAGGCCAGGGAGCTTCAGATGGTAGACAGGAGGTAAACAGGTCACACATCCAGGAAGAATAAGAACTTGGAAGATTCTTAGGGAGCCTACAACAATGTAAAAGGGAGTGAGCAGTTCAGGGCTGGGTGTGGCTACAGACTGACCAGCCAAACTGCACAGAGACTGAGTCTGTGGAACTGCACATAAGCTGTGTAGAGAGCGCCAGGCTGCAAGTTTTGTGAGTGGGCACCTTGTTGATGTGGGGTTTCTGGTGATGCAGCTGCTTCTGAGTTACCCCCAGGCTTATAGTAATTTCTCACCAATACTCCTTAATAACCTCAGCAAAAAACCTCATGGGTTCACCAAATTGAACTCTGATGCAGCCATTGCTTTAGTCTGTCCTGGGTTCCCTTCCTGGCATGAGTAGACCTGTGTGTTGCATCTCCCCACAAAATGTCTGTCATACAACAGAAGACTTTAGGTTGTGAGAATCATTTTCCTGCTTACTGTCACACATACAGGAATTCCCTCTTGGTACACTAAAGCAAGACTGCAATTTAAAGCTTAGGTATTTTGTCTGTTTTTTTTTTAACATTCTAAAAATGAGCAGATTTCTGCTTGTGTTCCAGTTGTATACAGGAGTGGACGGAGGCGTGGCAGCTGCGCTAGTGAAGGCGGGAGGGCTGGCTTTGCAGACCTGGTGCTCCCCGTTGTGTCTGCCTGGCCTGCTGTACTCATTTACATCTATTCCTGCATGGCCGCTGGAGGCCTTTGATCTGTACAGCTCTGAGGCCATTTTTATTAATAGCGTTCTAATCCTGTCACCTAGCACTCTTGGCCAGGAACTGGCTAGCATGACTTGATCCTAGAGAACATAGGTTCTGGGTATTTAGCAGATAAAGTAGTCTTAGTCTAGAATATGGTTGCTATCTGTCTGCAGAAGACTTGGGGGTTGGGGATTGCCTTATCCTAAGGCCCCAAAGTCACACCTGCCTATGAAGTGTCAATCATTCACTGACTCACTCATTCTCTCTCTCTCTCTCTCTCTCTCTCTCTCTCTCTCTGTCTCTCTCTCTCTCTCTCTGTCTCTGTCTTAGGTACTAGGTCTTGGGCACACAGTGATAGTGGACAGACCCAGTACTTACCTCAGAAGACTGGGCAGTTGGAAATCCTGGATGACCACACCCTCCTGACAGTATTTCTTCTGAAGCCTCACACACACATCTGCCATCCTGCTCTTAAGTCACCCTTGCTCCCTCCCTCTCTCTTACTTCTTCTCCTCGCTACCCACCGTTCTCTCTCCTTTCTCTTCTTCCTTTCCTCATTGGCAGGGTCTTATATAGTGCACACCAGCCTTGCACTTGCTCGTATAACTGAGGCTAGGCTGAGCGCTCGCGACCTTCTTGCCTTCACTTCACCTCTCAGGTGCTATGATTACAGATGTGTACTATGTATCACTTTATTTTTTGCAATGCTGAAGCATGCGTGGGCAGCTCGTATATGGCAATTCTGTTGAATTTGTTCATATTGGGTTTCATGGTCTAAGTTGATGAGGATGACTGACCAGGTCTCTTTCTCAAGAGGACACCAGATCTTATTACAGATGGCTGTGAACCACCATATGGTTGCTGGGAATTGAACTCAGGACCTTTGGAAGAGCAGGCAGTGCTCTTAACTGCTGAGCAATCTCTCTATCTCCTACTATGTACCCAGTGTCTAATTTTCTTTTCTTTAAAAAATACATTATTTTTATGTATATGAATGTTTTGCCTATAACTATGTCTATGTACCAGGCATGGCAGTGCCCATGGAAGCCAGAAGCAAGTGCTGGATTCCCTGGGACTGCAGTTACAGATAGTTGTGAGCTGCCATGTGGGTGCTGGGAACTGAACTTTTCCAGGGTCTTCTGGAAAGCAGCCAGTGCTCTTAACTATCAAGCCCTCTCTCTAGCCCCTAATTTTCTTTTCGGTTTATTTTTGTGTAGACTTAAAATTGAATAGATAAGAGTTGCTTGAGCCAGGCTGAACTCGTGCGCAGAGTGATCTCCACCTCAACCTTTCCTGCCCGAGTGAAGCTGCATTGTGCAGCTACTCTTAGTTGTCATGGCACAGACTTCTCGGGCTGCTCTTTCTAAGTAGCGTGATGATGATAAGTACTTGTTCTCAGGGCCAGTGCTTGTGTTATAGTACCACATCTAACATGTGAACTGGAGATCATGATTTCTACTTTACAAATGTAGATACCTAGTCTTCAAAAGTTAAATAAGTTGCTCAGAATCACACACACACACACACACACACACACACACACACACAAAATGAGATTTGAATTGTGTGTTGTATAGAGAGCTGAGTTCTTTACCTCTGTGCATCACCAATGGTCTCACTCACTGTGAGACGATTTAAGAGCCTCTTTTGCCCAAGTTATTTTCCTTTCTGGTTCTTAACAAGGTGTGAAATTCTGCCACCTAAATTTCATGCTTTTATTTCTAGTTAAAATGTGAAGGTTCTTGGAAGGGTTTGGTATTGTCATCAGCAACACCTCAACACCTTAGCCTTTCCTCTGACAGCTAATTAAAGATCAGACACTGCGGGACCCAGGCAGGTGGGAGCCCCTTTCTAGTGTTAAGGTACTACCTGAGGAAGTGCATGCACATGACACCTCCCAGGAGGCTTAGCATGGCTGAGAAATCAAAGTGAGGTAAAGTACCCAGCACAGATAGTTAAAGAAAGATTCTAAGAAATAGAAATTGGCAAATGGATGAAGAGTAATGACAGGAGGTGGGAGGACTGGGATAACCTAGGTCGTAGTGTGGACTTCTCCTTGCTGTCCTAAATGTAATTTCCCCAAGCTCTGGAACCCTCTGCTTCTAGTTTCTTGAGGCTTACATGACTTCTTTTATACAAGTTTGAAAATGGGAAACCAAATCTCCAGGCACACGTGTGCACTTGGGCACACACGAGTGCATGCATTCAGGCAAATACTCATACACATAAAATAAAACTAACCATTAAAAGAAGGAGACCAGGAAGAGGCAAAATGAACAACACTTGGTGTTCATGTCCCCTCCCTCCGAGTGCTTCACAGACTCCCATCTTATTCTTCCCTGATGTCATGGGGTAGAAAGAAGCAGTGGGGTTGGGCAAGCAGCTTCCAACTTGGACATGCTCTTAGCCTGGCCCAGTTAGAATCCCACTCTCCCGCTTATGATTCTTACTCTATGGTTTGGAATGTCCTGGGACATTTATGCCCGATCAGTCCCCAGGGGGTTTGCCAGACTGCTTGGGAATCAATTAGACCCCAGCCCCAGCTTGTCTGCATCAAGCAGTTACATAGAAAGTAGCTACTGCGCTAACCTTCTCCCTAGCATTTTCTTTAACTCCCTCAGGAGAGCATGGACTCTTCTGGTGGTGTCCATGTATTAAAGTACTGTACAACCCAGAAGCATACTGCCTCACATGCTGGTTCTGAGGCTGATCTTGTGAGAGGAACTGCACGTGTCTAAACATGTCTGAAGGTGGGACGGGCATCCAGGGAGAGTGGATGGCTCCAAGCTGTTGCTTTCTTCTTGCCTGGGCCTTGTCGTGGTAGGTCATGCACTTTTTTTTTTTTTCTCAGAATGATTTTGCGCTCACCAGCACAGAGAAGAGTATCCACAAGGAATCGGAGACAAAGGAAACCAGAGGAGAAGAGGAACAAGACACTGAGGTCCTGGAGGTGTTTCAGCCGACTCAAGAGTGGCAGGCTCTTCAGCCAGGTACCAGACCTGCTCTGGTCCTTTGAAATACACAAATGTCCTTATTCTTGAAGGTTGTGAGCGACCATTGTCACGGTGACCATCAGAGTGGTACCTGCTGCTCTGGGGCCTAGGGACCTTCATTCTCTAGCAGAACAGGGCTTGTGGCATGGGAGTGCCCTGGAAGGGAGGCTTGTGATGGGTGAGCACGTGATGGGAAACTTTCTTTCCCCGCACTTCTGAAGCACAGTAGAGGCAGTGACATGTGCCTTGCTATGCAAATGCTATTTTGGGCTCTGCTGCTCTGCTCAGTGCTGCTGAAACAGTGTTCACAGGAGAATCCTGAGCACTGCGCAGGGCCCCAAATCTGCTTTTAAAGGAGCCCATGCCACAGAAAAAAGGGGGCTCGTTCTTGCCTGATCATAATTGGGGTGTCTTCAGAAAGAACTGCTTTCTAGCCCTTTCATGACCCCGAGTCAAAGGTTTCAGTAGCCTGCAATTGTGAAATGCTTGCCACAGTCAGGTCCACAGCTAACTTCCTCGTGTGCAGACTCTGATCTTTGTAGCAATAGAATTATTACTGTCTTTATTGCCCAGTGAAAATAATGGGGCCCAGAGAGGTTAGATAACTTGTCCTGCTGTTTATCTAACTTGTTTTATGTCATTGACCTCAGAGCCTTGATCTGCTTGCTCACTTCCCACTCCTCCTTCCCATTTCCAGCTGTCCTTGCCTGGGGCCTACTCTGCTAATACTGAGACTCTTCTCAGGTGCAAGCTGTTTGTGTTCTGTACTGTGGCAAAGTGGATGGCAAGTTCTGGCAGCAGGCGTAGTGTCGTTTCATCAGGTCCTTGCTGAATTCATCACTGTGTCCTCACAGCCCCCATTGCTGCTGTGCTGCCAGGGATAGCATTCGCTGTGCCAGCCAGCAGTATCACTCCTGCTAGGCTTGCATATGGGTAGTTGCTGCCACTGAAGAGTGATGAAGCACCAGAAGCCAAGTGGAAGCTGATGGCATCAGGCAGAGGGAAGTTTAAGAACAGAGGTATTTGATTCAGCAGGTCCAGCTCTGCCTGTCTTCTCTTAGCTTCTCTGAGAACAGAATTTGGTCTTTGAGGAATAGCTCAGAGAGGCTCTCAGAAGTGATGAGGTAAAAGATGTGGCTATATTCTCTGCTTTTATGTAGAGTTGCTGGTATTTTTTTTTTTAAACAGGAAAGCCCCTGTCGTAGATGGGGCTGATGTTCTTCTGGGTTCCTGCTTCTACTCCACTCCTTCAGCTGGGTCACTAGCACCCTGCAAACCTTTGGTCCACACTGCAAACAGAACAGGGCTCATACTTCTGACCTTGAGCCTTACCCTCTGGCAGCAGAGCTGCTTGCTGCTGACAGCTCGAGAGCCTCTGCGTGAGTACTTTGGAAGGAAGAGCCAGAGGCTGTGCATAGAGTGAGGAGTGGGCTCTGAGAGCCTCAGGAGAACTAGAGAGAAGCTCTCATCTCCCATTTAACTGATGCTCCTTTGACAACACCCTACGTGTAGTTTCTCAAGAGCTCCTTGGAAACTTTTTTGTACAAAACTCTCCTAAGCTGCTGCAGAGCTGTTGCAGCTGAGCGCACTGTGGAAACAAAGTCCTCTATCCAGTGCATGTCTAAAGGCATCGCTTAGATGCTCTGGTTTTTCAGAGGTCACCTCCTCACTTGCACACATCTTCAGTGCACTTGTGGGACTGGACACCACTGAGTGCATGAGAGTGCAGCCTTCTCTCCCCTGTGGTCCTGCCTGGGGAAGGGGACTCAGTGTGATGCTCTCCCTTTCTCCTCCAATAGTAATTTTGAAGAGGGAGCAGGGATAAACACAAATAAAAAGTTTAGCGTTTTCTTGCTTGAGAGCCAAAGGCAGACACACAGGAAAATGGTGGGCATGCTGGGGACTTTTAAAACAATGGTAAATTTGTGTAGATAGTTGTGCTCCTATCTAGGCCTAGCAGGTCTGCCCTCTGTTCAAAGGACTTTTGTCCTCTTAAGAAGCTGCACCTCTGATTCCCTTTTCCCTCAAAGGAAAGACATTAGAGTATGCAGGCAGCTTGGGTTATGGGCTGGCTCATTGGAAGGAAGGCAGATAGGCAGATTTCATGCTATAGCCTGGCGTACTAGGGTAGTAACATATGACTTCCTAGGTCTTCCCACTAGGCCAGGTGGGAACTTGGCTTCAACTACACAGCACTGAGACAGCCACTTCCCCTGAAATCGGCCTGCCTCTGTTATTACTGTCAGCATCTTCACTGGGAGTTGCTTGTTCCTGGAAGTGATTTTTCTGTCGCTCTTTCTTCTGGTTTATTTTGGGATCTGCCTCACCTAGCAGAGGCACAGCAAGCATCCGCGTGTGGATCCAGCAACAGCTGCTTGTAAGCCAGCAGAGGAAAGCTGTTTGCTGGCAAGTCCTGGCTGTGGGCAGGGAACAAAGACATTTGTCCTGGATTCCAGAAGTTTGTGCCTGTGCACTTGTTATTATAGAACACTGCTCACAGCCAGATCCCATGAATTTATCTTTACTGAGCATTTTCTGAGATTCCACTTTTTGTTTGGTACTGTATTTGTAGCTGAAATATAGATAAGAGCTCACATTTACTAAGCATTGACTCTGCTGGGGATCCTTGGAGGGTAGATGCTGTAACTGCCCTCATTTTCACAGACAAAACTCATTCTCAGCAAGAAGAAATTACTTAGACAAACAGCCAACAAGTGGGAGAGTTGAAATTCAGACAACACTTTAAGCCCACTTTAAACACTGTGCCATGCTGTCTTCCTAAAGAACAAAATGGACCTGAACCCCTTGTGTTTTAGCTTATAGGCTCACAGACAATACCGGAACACCAAAAACACCATTAGTGTGTCAGGACCAGGGCTTCTCCAGTGCTGAGAACTCAGAGGGGGCGGCTGGTCAGACTGTATGGTACTGGGTCTGACTGTGGTTTTCTTTGAGCTTATGGGTTCAGGTTACTTGTAATCTCTAAACTTTAGTTTTCTTCTCTGAAAATAGGGATGTAAATAATGACTTCACAGAAGTGGTATGAGAATAAAGTGAGGTGTGTGTGTGTGTGTGTGTGTGTGTGTGCTGTTTCCCAAAGGGCCTGACAAACAGTACATACTCAATATATTCTCATTTAAAAAAATACACCTTTGCTCCCTTTCTTTGGGGATTTGAAGGAGAAGTGGAGGTGAGGAGGACACCTGAACAAAGGCCACGCCAGTCTTACCTATTTGACCCCCCTGGGTTCAAGAAAGCCAAGCTCAGCCTAAGGCTTCTTATGACCTGATTTGACTTCAAGGCAACTGTGAGAATCCCTGAAATGTTGGCATTAGAGCCCACTCAATAGGAGCATGCAGGAAGTCTGTGCAGGAACACGTTTATGTGATGGATGGAAAAGAGAAAAAAATCTAAATCATCAACAACTGATGAGAGCAATCCAAGAATTATAGAGCGCCAGCCATCTGGTCAGATCATTTCAGATCTGCGCGAGCAATAAGAGGGAATTGAATTTTAAAAACCTCATTTATAGTAGGCCATCTACTCTGTTTTCAAGTGTTTAAAAGTGGAGCCTGATTTCCTGCAGGCTCTGGACATCTGTCTGGAGGAGCACCTGACCCTAGTCAGGGTGACAGTGAGACTGTTTCTCTGGGACCTTTGATCCTTTGCTGTCTCAGTGGGTGTGTGGTGTGGTTCATTTTTTGTGTCCAAGAAATCAGTTCAATTCTAATATGATTTACTAAGGATTAGTATTGGATCCCACAAGTTAAAGGCTCAGTTTCCCCCATGACTGCCCTCATTTCAGATGTCACTTCTAAATCTTGGGTTACCTGTACCTCTCACTACCCAGGATTCTCACTCACACCCTCTCCTCAGGTCTGATAATTTTGTTAACTAAATAAACTCAGAATACACTGCTTATGTTATATCTGTGTGGTGTCAAGGATGCAACACAGAGCTGTGTGGTGGTGATGCACACCTTTAATCCCAGCACTTGGGAGTCAGAGGGAGGTGAATCTCTGTGAGTTTGAGGCCAAACCTGGTCTGCTGAGTGAGTTCCAGGACAGCTGGGTCTATATGGAAAAACACTGTCTTGAAAAAAATCAATCAATCAAATAAACAAACAAAACCCCCAAAAACCAACAAAACAAAACAACAAAAAAGAATGCAACTCAGGAGCAGCTAAGGGGAAGAGATACCAACAGTGAACTCTTAGACTCAATTGGACTCATTGAGTCCCAGCTCTCATGCCCTCTTTAGGTCCACAATCTTCCAATTCAAATGTCGTTCAGGAAGTTTCTGAAGCCTATTGTTTATGATCTAAATGAAAGTTTCATTATATAGGTATGATTGTTGCCAAGCAGTGACCATCAGTAATCAATCTTGAGTCCCCCTGCACTCCCCAGGGATAGAGGATGGGTCTTAAAATCCCAACCCTCTAATTATGAAGTCGTCTTTCTGGTGACCAGTTTCCATGCTGAAGTTTCGTGAATCCCCACTAAGAGTCACTTATTAGCATAAATTCTGGCATGGTTGAAAAGCAATTTGTTGTGAGTAGCAAAAGTCTGCTACCATGTAGGGAAATTTTATACATTTTAGGAGCACTGTGGTGAGGGATGCAGGGCAAAGGTCAGCTTTTATGTGTGTTACAAGTTGCAGTTGAGGTAAGACTAGAGTACAGTCCTTCTAGTATTTCTGCAATCTTGTCATATCTGTGCTTGAGAGACAAAATGACCATCCATTCCGAGAGTCATCTTACAGGTTACTACTCTTCAGGATGCTGTCAGAAGTCTTACCTCTCCTGTTCAACTCATCCCACACTGAAACAGTGAATATACTCAGGGCATGGGGTGTCCATGAGCAGTGGATGAGAGCCTAGGAGAGGACTAAGGCCAGTCCATACCTGAAATTTGTGTCTTATCAGAGTGGAGCTATGAGACTTCTTTGTTGACACCAGGAGGTAATGGTATAAAGGAAGAGTCATCTGTTGGATGATCTTCCACTCTGGCTTAAATGTAGTTTTGAAAATGTGGAGGAGGAGCTAGAGAGAAGAAACTAGCTTTGTGAGTTTTGTTTGTTTTTGTTTTGTAGGGTCTCACTTTGTAGCCCTGGCTAGCCTTGACCTTGCTATTAGACCAGCCTGGCCTCTAACTCAGAGATCTGCCTGCTGCTGCTTCGGTAAAAGTGTGCACATCCTACTTGGTTCTGTTTCCTTTTGGCCCAAGCTGCTGCCCCTAGCCCCTTTTCAAAATGAGATGCTCAGAAGAGCTTATATTTGGATCAGACACCTGTACAATGCTTTCCTTTCCTAGTTATGGGCCTTTCAAGTCTTCTAGGGATTCTCTGAGAATGGAGTTTGTTTATTTTCTACCCATATTTTTGGTTTCTCGTCCTCTAATACAGTCGTTTCCCCAGCCTTGATTAAGCGTTGTCCTCTCTGAGCATCCGCTCTGTTTTTTGGCAGGTTTATCAGGGGGACTGCAGTTTCACAGATTTAAGGAGAAAGACCACTGACCCAAGTCATCATGGGCAAACTCATTAAAATAAACTTTTTTTTTTAAAAAAAAATTTGTATAATAGGCTGTCTCTCCATAAAGGCTGGCTCATGAAAACAGCATTAGACATGGGGAAAATAAGGGTCTTTAGAGTTCAGGAGTAGGTGGCAGGGTTACAGAAGCAGAACATAAGCATAACAAATTGGTTATAACAACCTCTTGAATCAAAGACATGGCTGAAGGTGGTCATAACAAGGTAGTCATAATAACCTTTTGAAACAAAGGCATGGTTGCCATTTCCTGGAACAGGCAGTCAAAACTATTTGTAGTTAAGGTTTCAGGCAAGTCATAGTCCAATCCTTATGTTTAATCATAAACAGAAATAAACCTTGTTTGTCTTTACTATAAGATGGGTCTCAAGTCCTAGATAGCGGCAGGCTGATTTATCATTGCTCCCTTGTCTTATGTGTCCATACCAAATCCTTGATAGGGTCTTAATGTTCTTTATCTGGGGGAAACACAACTTGTCATGCATTAAAAGATGCATAGCCTGCTTGTATATCTGTTTGGTTAGCATAGAAAGAACAGAATTTTTAAGGCCATATAATTTTGGTACTATCAATATTAATGGTACTATAGGTAGCCATTTTGCTCCCTTTGCAAGGAAATTTCCATTTTATCTAACATTCCAGCCTTCTGCTGTGGATAAGGGGCAATCTGTTCTCTTCTCAGCTGAAGTTAGGATGTTGTTGTCAGGGCCCAGGAAGGTTGGAATCAATGAGAAATATTCATCAGAAATATCTGGTTTGTTGGCCTAGCTGAAGAGTCGGGTAACAGTCAGCTTCAATTGGACTGGTTTACTTAAGTTTTCAACAAGTCCAGGACTTTCCAGTTTGGTGGGACTACCTGGGGCTGGGGTAGAGTAAATCACCTTTGGAACAGTGTATAGTCTACAGCTGATTTCTATATGGTGTCCACCATCTGAGTGGAACTCTGACAAGACACAGACTAGGGACAGAAGTTAAAAAAAAATGTAAATGAAACATTGTATTTGGAGCTTCTCCCTTGGGAATAGGCAATAAGGGAAGCTTAGGCTGATGATTGACAGGAGCTTCTCTGGAGTCCATTTGGCCTGTGAGAGGTCGATCTAAGTCTCATGATTTTAATTCCCTGGCGCTTACATTGCCATTGCTTATAGTCTGTACTGAAATCTACATTGTAGAAAAAGCAGCTAACAGGTGTTTGCAAAACAGACAGAGTAGACTCACATCTTTGAATCATAGCAAAAGCTCTTATTTTGGGTTAAAATTCATGAACTTTTTTTTCTGCCCCAAGGGCTGGGTATATAGATTTTCCATAGATTTTTTTTTTTAGCATGATGAGAAGCATCTGTATTTTGAAAGACAACTAGGGGAATTTTAAGATTTTGAGCTTGTGACTGATAATAGTAGTAATTTACCATCTTATTAGCACTTTATTGATTAATGTTAAACTTTGAACTTTTAAAATTTTAGTATAATAATAGCATAGAGGGGGAAAGAAATCTGAAATAGCTCTCATTTTTAAATCATTTTTGTCTTTATAATTTATATTTATATATTAAATATTTTTATTAGATCCTCATAACTTTCATAAGACTTTTATATCCTAAGATATTTATAACTTAAATTGTGTTTAGACTTTTATAATTTATATAAACTTTAATTTTTTTATCCAGTTGATTATCATTAGACACACATAAGTGGTTGATTATTGAGAGTAGTCTGTGGAGGACAAGCTAACCCAACAGTGTCCACAGTTGGGGCAGGTCCTGATGCAGACACCTCATGGGGCAGCTTTGTCCAGTGGTTAATGTTACCAGAATTCAGTTCTGTGCCCTATCATCTTTGGAGACCTTAATGTTAACTAGAAGAATAGTGAAACTTCCGAGATGAGGTGGTGGGTGCTCTGGAGTTCCGCTCAGTCTGCCCTGATCCTGACTCATGCTGTCTGCAACTGCGCCTCAGCCATGGCTTTTGAAGATACTGGAAAAAACGCCAAATTCGAATCACGCTCACCTGCCTCAACGTGAAGTTGCTGGAGAAGTTGTGTACTGTGTCTTAATCAGAGGTGCAAAGGAAAAGTATCTGAAACCCAAAGAACCGGTGCATATGCTTACGAAGACAATGAGAATCACTAGAGGAAAAACACCTTGTAGTGAAGGTTCTAAGACGTGGGGTGGTTTCCAAATGAGAATCCACAAGTGACTCATTGTCTTACACAGTCCTTCTGAGATCGTTAGACAGGTTACTTCATCAGTATTGAGCCAGGCATTGAAGTCACTATTGCAGATGCGTAAGTCAATTATTTTAATAAATTGACTTAATCAGTTATTAAAAAGAAGGATTGTAAAAGTTATGCTGAAACCTGTTTTGTGAGTTTATCTTTTATTGTGAAGTAAACAGTGTCTGCCTTTTTCAGCAGCAGACCTTATAGCTCTAGAAAAGTGTCAGAGCTACAATTAGCCATCAATATCATCAGAGAGAAGGATAAATTATAGCAGCAAGTGTAATCCACATGACCTGTGTATTCATTAAAATGACAAACTTGCCAGCTATCTGGACGATTGCCCTAGGCTCCTGTTGTGGTCTTGATGGTTTTGTTGGGGCCAAAGGTTGTAGGTCTTCAGCTGTCCCCTGGACAGCATTGTATCTTCAGCTGCCGCACAGGACAGAAGGTCTGAAAGAGATTTTCCTGTACAGGAGGAACTTGGGAAAACTGACCTCACTTTGACAAGGCAGCGTAGGGCAGTCAACCCAACAGTGTCCACAGTTGGGGCAGGTCCTGGTGCAGGCACCTCATGGGGCAGCTTTGCCCAGTGGTTAATGTTACCAGAATTCAGTTCTGTGCCCTATCATCTTTGGAGACCTTAGTGTTACTACTAGGAGTCTGTATTTCTCTCTATCACAGAAATTTTTTAATTAATAATTTTAAATGTCATATTCAACAGATGTCTGAAAAGTCTTGAGGGCTGTCTGCTAAGTATACTTGACTTGAAATAAACTTTTTAGTTACTGCTTTAGGTTTAACATTGAACACATACAGGAGTCTAAGTAAAGCTTGACCCTGTGAATGAGTTACATTTGTATTTAGCATGACTATGAGTATGGTTTTGAATATATTAAAGAATTTGATTATTTATAAGGTGACTATTAATTTGCATGTCTTAATTATCTTTAACAGTTTACAAGTTTGTAGCTTTTATAAGATTAGCATTTTACAGTTACACTCGTGTTAAGTTTAGTCTTTAAAAATTACCATTTTTTAATTGAAGCCTTTTAAGTATAAAATAAAACTTTAAAACATACATAGAGTATAAGGAGACTGGCAAATTTACTTTCCTGATCCTTTTATAGTGCACCATTGCAGAATATCACAGTGTCTTGTATGCCTCAGTCTATCAAAATAGCTAAAGTTTAACAAAGTTAGCAAAGACAAGGACGCTAGACATATGTTAAGTCAGTCTTTGCTAAGCCTTTCCTGGGGTGAGCTTTTAAGCATGTTTTGAGTCAATATACTTTAGTTAGCAAGAATAGTTAGCTAGACGTGATACTATAGAAGTTAAAAAGCAAGGCTAATACATATGGAGACTTTCCCAGAACTATGGACTTTGACGAATTAGGTCTTTGGTTTTTTGTTTGTTTGTTTGTTTTTTGATTTTTTTGTTTTTTGTTTGTTTGATGGTGCTGTCTACATGTTGAGTTTTATAGCCTGAATGGTAAGATTATCTATGTATAAATGTCTAATTATTTGCCCTGTGTTGTAAGTTTTAAGTCAACTTTTGTTACAGTTTTACAGATTTTTAATCATATCTAATAAACTTATAAATTTCTAGGTACAGAAAATAGGTATAATAGCCTTGCAAATCTTGAGGTAAGGTTTATATCTTAGCAAAAGCTGTAGGCAGTTAAATGAAACCACTAGCCTAGATTTTTAGCTGCTCTGCCTTACTTGGTCGTCCCCTCTTCCCCAGCTGTCACAGAGTCAGGTGGCTCCCCTGACATAGGACAGAAACTTTCCAGCTTCAGAACCAACTTCTCAATACAGCAGAACAACATAAAATGATGTTTTAGTGTTATCAGTACCCTGCTAAACTGAATCCAGTGACTAGAATGCTCAGAGATGAGGAATTCTGAGCCCTGGATGTCGCAGCAGCCATGGCAAGTGGGGGTGATGGATTTGGGCCTGGGGCAGGGGAGTGAAGAAAGCTGCCCTGGTTTGCCAGGACTATCGGGAAGGCTGACAAATGACTACCCTAGGAGAGAAGAGTGGCAGGCTAACACATACGAAGGTCCCAGAAGACTCTGTGAGGACATGCAGATTTCTTCATTCCTCATGTAGTTAAGTTTCTTTCCTAGGCTGCCTGGATAGCTCTGCTGCCCCTCAATAACCAGATCTGAACCCCACTGCCAAACTGAACAGGCGAAGCCCAGACAAGACTTGCCCCTTCCATTGCAGGTACTGCCAAGGCTGAGGGCACTCTGTAGTGTTGGCTGAGCTCTGCACTGCCGCTAGAACACATCTGCCTAGGATTTGGTTTCATTGCCTGGATAGGACAGAACAGGGTCCAGGGTGCAGTCTGTGTGGGCCTGAGTGTGATAGAGAGCAGCTGCTGGCCAGCCCCCCCCCTTTTTTAACAAGTATTTGTATGTTTAATGCTTCCCCTATGTCTCTTCTCCCCCTTCCTCTGCTTCCATCCACCTGTTCTCTCCAAGGTTTAATCAAGAGTACTTATCGGAGTAGCACAGCCTCAGCTTTCAAAGGTCAACTCCCCAAATGGCTGAGATGAAAAACTTAGACTGAAGAGGGATGATGGAGAACGAGCTGTCAATACCAGTGTTAGCCTTCATGCCAAGGGCTCTGCTTCAGTTCAGAAAATCAGTGTAGCTCCAGTTGCCCTCCTTTTTCTAGTGTTAGCCACCCTGCTGGTGAGATCGCTGAACCATCTCCAAGGGGACTAAGAAGTGCTTAGAATAGCTCTCAAGGGCTGGCCTGGAGCTCGAACGAGAGGCCCTTTTCTAGAACTTGTTGCATGTTTCATTTTTGCAGAACACATGTAGGAATTGATCTGTAACTTAGTGATGAAGAGGAGAGAGGGCAAGGGAGGAAGCAAGAGTGGATGGAGAAATTCCATAAACCTGAATGTGAGCGCATACTTACTTGCTTTCCATTGGCTAGAAAGGCAAGGTATTTTGGAAAATAATGACACGATAGTGTTAGGCAGTGTCCATTTTGTTATGAATAGGACCTGTAAGAGACAAGAAGTGAGTAGAACCAATAGCTGGTCGATTTTAAAAGTGCAAAAGTCTGTGTACCATGAATCTGTCATTGAGCCCAGCCAGGGGTGGTGGTAGCAGACAAGAAAATGATATAGATGCCCGGGTTTGAGAGCAAGTTTGAAACCTGAAGTGCAGTCTCAAAGAGAGCCATGTCAAAAAAAAAAAATACTGTTTTGTTTCATGTTTCATTAGTTGAACTCCCACAGCATTTCATGTGTAGTTCTTGATGTCAGGAAGTCTATGAAGGCATAACCTAGGCCAGCCTGTATGAGCTATGGTATGAAGAAGACCCTAGATGGGGATGTGATTCTGGGACAACATAACAGGACTGGAAGGAAAGACTTCCCAAAGGTAGAGTGACTGAGGCTTCTTGAAGAGACATTTTGTATGTGTTGGAAAAGAATCAGCACAGATGGATTTAAAATCCAGGCTGAAGGCCAGGTGTAGTGGTGCACACCTTTTATCTGAGCACTCAGGAGGTAGAGGCAGGCAGATCTCTGAGTTTGAGGCTAGCCTGGTCTACAGAGTGAGTTCCAGGACAGTTAGGGATATGTAGAGAGTCTCTTGTCTCAAGACAAAACAAACAGATCCAGGAAGTCTCCGATAGGACAAAGTGATTTTGGTAACAAATGAAAAAGTCATGATCCCTTGATTAGGATGAGCTTTAGAAATTAGGGCGAGAGGTGGGAAGGAAACATGGAAAGGTGAGAAAACTTGAAAGAAGTTGAGGAGGCTTCCTTTATATGAGCCAAACTGAGGGCGGGTCATGCCTCGGACGATAGAAAAGAGGGGCTTGATTGTATGCTAGAAAAAATGGAGTCAGCAAGAAGTACTGTGAGAACATGGGAGCCAAGTGGTCAGAGCTCAGCATCTCCAAGCACAGGAAGGGCCTTGTAGACACCTTGAGTGTGAGAGTCTGGTGAGGTTTTCACCAGCGAGCCCTGGACAGTGGATGCTGAAGAGTGGGGCAGCTGAGGGCAGAGGAGTAGTCGGCAGGTCTCGGCTCGGTTGTTCACGGCTCGGTGAGGACGCTGTGTCTGCCTCAGCTGTGGGCCTTTGTGAGGAAGATCTCTGGTAGGCTGGGGCGCTGAAAGGCTCTCCCTGTGAACTAGTTCTGACCGTCCCTCTTATGAAGACAGGGGAAGTCTGTGGGATGCTTTGAGAACCTTGACAGTGGCTCGGCAGAGTGACGTTTGTACCACGTGAGCCTCTGCTTTTCCAGTGTGCTTAGGAAGAGTGGCAGCACCGGAAGCAGGACACTGTGGAGGGGCTCTGCAGGCTGCTGGTGCTGTGGTCCGGCTGACTGTGTTTCTGTTCATGTTAAGGCTTCACTGTTACTGCTTATAATTCACAGACTGTTTATTCCCTTGTTTTCCGTACTATGTTAATTTGGACAAACCAAAAATTGAACTTTATTTAATATTTTTCAGTTCCCGGAAAAGTATGTATATAGTGTGTGTAATGCTGTTGTTTAGAAGATGAGAACTCTTTTTTTGGATTAAAAAATGTAAAATTGGATTACCTGTGCCCATAATTAGTTTATCAGGGCAGAGGTGAGTGTTTGTGGAATAGTAATAGAGTAGATTTGTAAAACTCCTCCCACCCCAGGAGCATGGAGAGAGGAAATCTCCTGGGTCTCACCCTAGCAACAGCCTCGATGTTTCGAGAACATCCTTTGCTTAACCTTTCCTTAGCATTTCCTGGGTTTGCCAACTCTGACTTTTAGGCAGAAGAGCAGAGGTTGTCTATTATGTTTCTCATGGCTAAGAATAATTGAGAATTAATAAGATACAGGAATTTTAGTTTAGCAATTGGATAGAGAAGAAAACTTTTTTCTTTTTATTTCTTGATTTTTCTTAAAGCCTTCCTTGTGTTAAATTCTTTGTGCACCTTGCTTAAAGCAGAGTCATCTGCTGAGTATGGTGGTTTGTGTATACCTGAAACCTGGCCAGTAGGTAGGATCATTCTTGCTATATATAGTGAGTCGGAGCTCAAGACCAGCCTGGGCCATAGGAGACCCTCTCTCAAAACAGCAAGCAAGTAAACAGCAAAACAGATGAAAGACCTGTGGAAAGATAACCTGAAAACACCACCCTTTGAAGACCTCATGAGAACAGAATAATGTGGCGTCTGGAGGCTGTTGATAGGAAGGGGGAGCGGGTACTCAGGCAAATGCAGCGCTCTGCAAGCTGGGCCTGGTTCTCTAGTTTAGATCTTTGGATTAGAGCCAGATGACCCCAAAGACAGTGGAGTAGGCGGCTCTCTCTGCAGGGTGGTTAGAGGGCTGTTGTTTGCCTTCAAATCTAGGACTTTTTCCACCTACTTAAAAACTTTCTGACTGTGATTAAGCGAGTCAGTTACTGTCTTGGTTTTAGAGTGACTGGCAAAATACTCGTGTCTCTCCTCTCTGTTTTTTTTGTGTGTGTGTACGGTGTGTGTGTCTGCACAGGTGTGGGCTATGTGTGGATATGAGTGTGTGTGGTGTCCATGCTTGCCTGTACCTGTATGGAGGCCAAAAGAGGGTGTCAGGTGTCCTGCTCTGTCACTCTCGATCTTGTTCCTTGAGACGGGGTCTCACTGAATGTGGAGTTCACTGATTTGGCTGGGCTGGCTGCCAATGTTCTTTAGGGATCTATTTGTCTCTGCTACACTGTAGACATCATCATTCATTGCTTTTATGGGGACAGGGGCCTGAACTCAGGCCTCATGCTTGTGTAACAAGCCCTTTATCTCCCCAGCTCCTCTCTGGTTTTCATGCTCTCGCCTTGTCTCCCTTTCTCTGGCATCACCTGCCACTGTTGCCTCCTCTCCTGCCGCATTGTAATGGCTTCTATCTGTAGCTGAGTGGCAGGTGGCAGAGATGGATAGTTGGGATGTATGTAGCTGAGGGAATATTTTCTTAATTCTGTTAGCATCAAAGAAATGACTTCCAAGCCAGCCCTTCCAGCCATACATTTCATTGATCATCAGAATGAGAGGAAAAACACATTAGCATTGCCAGAGAGGGGATTTGGGGAAAATCAAGTCTGTGGAACTGAGTGATTTAAAGTTAAAGCATTAAAAACAAATCTTGAACTGTAGTTGCTGTATTTCCTAGTCTCCCATGGCCAGGTCCTTGATGAAAATCACATGTGCTGTATAAATGACACATGCCCAGCCTTAAAGAACCTCAGACTGAAGAAGGGGTATTGCCTGACTGCTCACTATTGAATATTTCTAGGCATGACATGGGAAAACAGGAATCCTAGAGGGTTTTTTAAAAAAACTATTTATTAATTTCATGTGTACGAGTGTGTGCCGGACTATATGTATGTGTAGCATGTGCACACAAAGTGCCTGGGAAGGCCAGAAAAGGGTGTCAGATCTTCGGACACAAGTTTAGTAGGCTGTGAGCTTCCAGTGTGGGCACTGGGAATGGAACCTGGTTTCGCTTTAAGAGCAGCCAGTGCTGACAAGTGCTGCACCGTCTCTCCAGTCTGTCTCATCCTGTGGCTTCACGGCTCCATGTATTGCAAAGGCCTTGTTAGAGTTCTCTTGAATTATACATGGCTTTATGACCACTACCATGTATCCCCTCTGCCTTGGCCCAGTCCAGAGGGAGGTCTCAGAGAGGCTATTCTTAGCCTCTTTGTCCAAGTCTAGCAATCTGCTTCCTATTAAGAGAAAGAAGTCATCTGGTTGTGAAGACAAAACTGAGATGAAATTTATCTCCTCTGGAAAAGAAAAACAAATGCCCCCTTTCAATTCTTCAAGCTCTTTAGGGAAGGAGTGGCCAGAGAGCAGAGCTTGGGATGTATTTTGGCATTTGGTTGTTGTTGTGGTACCTTGAATGCCACAGCCTGCTGAGGTTCATACTTTGACCTATGTCTTTTATAGCTGTGTAGCCTTGGGCAGCTTGCTTAATTCCACTAAATTTAATGAAATATTTAATGAAATATGTTCTCATTAAAAAAGAAATTGGTGGTGCAGGAGAAATTGCTCAGCTGTTAAGAGCACTTACTGCTCCTGCAGAAAACCCAAGTTCAGTTCCCAGCACCCATACCAGGCAGCACCCAACTGCCTACAATTCCAGTCCCAGGAGGTCCTATGCCCTCTCCCTGCTTTTGCAGGTACGTGCATGTACATAGTACACACAAACTCATGTAGGCACACACACATACACAGAAAAATAAGTAAATCTTTTTAAAAGGAAAGATGCCCATTTTATATCATAAGATAGATAACAGTTAACATTTATTGAGAAAGTAATATGAATATGACACTATACTAAATACTTTATAATATTTTCACAATAATGCTCTTGTTTCTGTTTTATTAAAATTGGGTAGATACTAGAGAAATCAAAATTGAGCAAGGGCTGGAGGGGTAGCTCATTGGTAGAACACTTGTCTGGTTCAACACTAAAGGTAATAGTAGCAGATTCCAAAATGGAGTAGGGTATTATCTGAAAACAGCTCACCAGTACTCTTCAAGTGTGTCAAAACCAAGAGTGACAAACACTGAGGTGTACAGGACAAGAATGTGCGGAAGGTGTGGTGGTGCACACCTTTAATCCCAGCACTCAGGAGGCAGAGACAGGTGGATCTCTGTGAGTTCGAGGCCAGCCTGGTCTACATGGTGAGTTCCAGGACAACCAGAACTGCATTGTGAGACTGTGCCTCAGGAAAACACACACACACACACACACACACACACACACACACACACACGCACACACACGCACACGCACACACGCATACCCTAAAACAATAAAAACAGCTGGGCGGTGATGGCGCACACCTTTAATCCAGCATCCGGGAGGCAGAGGCGGGTAGATCTCTGTGAGTTTGAGGCCAGCCTGGTCTACAAGAGCTAGTTCCAGGACAGACTCCAAAACCACAGAGAAACCCTTTCTCGAAAAACCAAAAAAAAAAAAAACCAAAAAAACAAAAAAACAAAACCACAATAACAACAAAAGGAAGAATAACAAACCTGGGGCTGAAGAGATGGCTCAGTAGTTAAGAGTACTTGCTGAGCAATCGATCATGAGGACTAGAGTTTGCATCCCGTGACCCATGTGACAAGCCAGGCATTCCACAAACTCTAGCTCTGAGGCATTCAGTGCCCTCTTATGATCAATGTGCATGTTTAGGAATGTATACCTGCACACATATACAGGTATATGTTCACACAGACATATACGTACATGAACAAATTTTAATAATGGCAGACATGTAGAATGGTCACAGGTTGGAGGACACTAAGAATATAAGACAATAAAATACAGGGTCATAGATTAGATTCTGGGCAGAAAAAAGTGGGCAGTTGGTGAAATGCAAATGAACAATATAGTTCAATTGCTACTGCTTTATCAATGTTAATTTCTTAGTTTTGGTAATTGATTTATAGTTGTGTAAGGTATTACTTTCAGGAATCAGGTGAAAGGAATGTGATAACTGTACCTTTTTTCCTGAAAGTCTAAAATTACTTCAGAATAAAAAGTTAAAGTACAGTAAATACATGTCCAGGAGACCTATTTGGTAAAGAAGAAACTGACCAGAATATAGCCCTGTCACTTACATAGCAAATGACACCAGATCCCATTTCATCCGTCATGGCATGAGTGAGGGCTCATAGTAAAGGGCCGTTACCAGCCTCTCTTGTGCCTGTCCACCTCCGGCACCCTTAGGAGATGGCTGCTCTGACATCAGTGTAGACACATCTCAGTCTGACCCTGCAACAGGGCACTCACTTAGCATTCGAACTCTGTGTATCAGAGTATCAGGGCACTTGTCTCAGTTCCTTGAAATATAATTTAAATTCTGCCTGTTTTATCCCTCTATCTAAGCACCCAGTCACTATGGCAATATGTTTCCAGTTACAGTTCCTACCCCTACGCTCACTGTTTGATCATCCAGAAGAAAGAAAGATAAGTTCAAACCCAGCTTTGCAATAATTTATTATTTCTTTCCTGTTTTAAGTGTCTTGGTTTTGTACAAAGCAGGTATTTTGCTTGCTTTTCTTGCGAGCAAAAGGTACATGTGCTCTTCTTAAGACTGATGTGGCCATCTCTCAAACTAATAGCAGGGTGTGTTGAAGAAAGCCGTTATTATCATTGGAGAATGTGAGTTTTTTGCTTTTTGTTTTTGCTTTGAAGTTAGCTGTCAGTGGGGTATGGCAAATATATTTCCATTCTAGCCTGTAACTCCCTTACAAGTATTTACCAACAGCAGCTCATATTTTGTAAGTTAAAAAAAAATCAATGCTAAAAAAATGTTGTTTGTGTTTTAGCTGAGTAACTGAGGTGTTCTGCTTTCTGCTATTGATTTACATATTTTATTGTTAGACCCTTGGGATGCAGGCAGATTACTCAATACTATGACAAATGACCAGGCTCTGAATTATGTATTGTATCATGGGGGAGTTCATAACTCTGTTTCTGTATAGGTTATTTAGGCAAAAGACTACTGAACTATGATTTCTCTCTTAGTTACATGTCAGTAAAGAAGACAGGGAATGATGGTAGGAGGGAGAAGTCTGGCTCCAGATTGAATAGTAGTTTCCTTCCTTCTCAGACTGTGAGTTCAGAGGTTTAAGATGGACAGGTTTGGGGTAGGGACTGGGAGATTGAAAATGCCTGGGGTAGGAGAGAGAGAATCCACTGAAAATCAGCCTCTAGCTCAGGCTAGAACCCACTAGACAGGAGACTGACTAACCCCTCTCCTGGGCTTCTGGGGGCAGAGCCCTGGGTTAGTCGTCTTTGCTGTTGCCTCCCCCTCCGCCCACAGCCACTTGTGCTGATGGATGTGCGAACCTTTTACAGACGGTTTGGCACTGCTTGGCTCGCGGAGATCATCTGTCTCTTTTGAATGAGCAACTTTATGCTTGCAGCTCCTTTTCCCAGCACAGAGAGAAATTGCCTCTGCTGGCTTCTGCCTTCTGACGGGAATGTTTACTTTCCCCAGGGAAAGGCACTATTCTTTAGTGTTAATGTCGGCTAGAATTCCATGCCCCTTGTGGGAGCAAAGCCTGAGCTGAAGGGTGGACAGGAAGAGGTGGCCATTGGAGCATGCACAATTGCCACTGGGGTAGCCATCTGCTAGTATTGCGGCTTGCAGCCTGTCTCAGGGCAGGCTGTCAGGAGAGAGAGTCCATACTCCAGGGCCTGCATGCATTATGAACAGCCATTCTCTAAATGAGCTTCCTAAGTGTATATAACTCCTGTCTACCCTGTTCTTGTATGGCCTGCCTCAGGGCACTGTTCAGAATCTCCCCTAATTATACTTCTAGTGCGGAACATTTAGAGTTTCTGGTAATAGCTGATTTTTTTTGGTGGGGGGGTAGATTTCTAAAATTGCAGTGAGG
This sequence comes from Myodes glareolus, assembly GCF_982192425.1. NCBI lineage: Eukaryota > Metazoa > Chordata > Mammalia > Rodentia > Cricetidae > Myodes > Myodes glareolus. Next base: position 51,949,739 of record NC_142038.1, read on the forward strand.
GATTGATTTATAGTTATGGGAAGATTTGCTTCTTACAGGGAAATTATCAACACTGTAATGATACAGTTTCACAGCAGTGGTATTTTTCCTCCATCCAAAACCACAGCTGCCCTACCCCCACCTATACAGATAGCTTCTTCCAGAGTGGATTTCCTGTCTTCTGGGGATGTTCCTCTAACGTTAGGATTTAATTGTACTTCCGTTGTAGACCACCACCCTGTTCGCATAGCACCGGCTCCTCCCCACCTTCTCTTCCTGAAATGGAGAAATTTTTCACATGCTGTTTAGAAAAATGAAATTTCATAACATGACTTGATCCTCGCCCACACAATGAGGACTCCTGCCATGCAAGCATGCTGTGTGTATGAGGAGCCAGTCTGCCTCTCATCCCTGTGCTGCTCCCGTCATTGCCCGTGCCTCTTGGATGGAGTCTGGGGATCCAGCTTTTTTCCTTTGTTCCCCTCCCAAGCAGTGATTTCTTCTCTTCAAGGATGGATGGTTGCAGCCGGACACTTTCATATGTTTCAGAGACTCCATTGGTAGACTCAAGTTGACAGCTGGAGATGTTTTATTTGAGTGCTTGTCACGTGTTAAATGCAGTGAAGGTAGAGCAGAATGCTTTGGCCCCTGTGGGAACCTGTTCAGACAAGTTGACAGTCTTAGCACCAACCACTCCCACAGTCTGACTTCTGTGTCCTTGTTCCTCTGCAGTGTTGACACATCAAGGTCACTGGGGCCTTCTGGTGTTGGACTAGAGTTGCTGGTCATACTGGGTTCTCCCTATGTCAGTTTTTTATTTTCTTTCTCAGTTGAGCCACCGGCAAGCTCCTGTGTAAACCCCATGCTTGTGGTTGGGTCAGCACAGTGGAAGTCTCAAGCTGAATTTTTCCCCTATGCACTGGCCTCTGTAGGATTTCTTCCCATTTCTGGCCTCAGATAATTGACTTGCTAGCAGGTTCTGGAGCCTTCCTAGCCCTGCAGCAAATCTGTCTTGGCAATAGCACTATCTATTGTAGGGATGCAGTTACTGAATGTCATTTGAAATTAACTTTGCAGACACTCATAAGTGTCATGGGAGAGTCTTCCGTGACCCTGACTTAATACCTATGCTAACTCCCATACGAACCGCTGTGTTTTTCATTCTAAACATGGTTGGCAGTGACTTGGGGGATAAAAGTGAGGGTTTGCCTTCATCTGCACCAGGAATGAAGTGTGTCTAATTTCATCTCTCACACCCTGTCTCTGAGCTGAGCACAGTCCTCTGTGCCCATGTTTAGTATTGCTGTGTTGCTGGACTCTCCTAGCAAGAATTAGGCTAATGTCTGCAACGGCTACATTAGGCAGCAAAATGAGGTTCTAAATTGTAGGTACTATACCAAGGCTCTCTCCAAGGTATTGCCTTGTTCTGGTTTTTATTATTCAAATTCATTCTCTCAATGATTCTCTGCAGACTGACTGGCACACTGGTTCAGTGCAGTGCATTGTACTAGCTGAAAGGCAAGGTTGCCTTTTAAGAAGAGGGAGAAAGAAAAAGGCAAAAGATGGAGCTGCAGTACACAGTCAGTTCAGCACTAATCTAAACTTCTAGTGGGTCTGTGTAATGCCTGAGAGACAGAAAAGGAAGGGATCCAGCCTAGATTAGTGGGCAGAGGAGCACTGAGTGCGGCAATGGCATTGTACCAGTGACGCCTGCTTTCTCTGTTTGTGACACTTCTTCCCATCCCTGTGTGTTAACCACCAGGGTACATGCTCAGCTGGGTGCAGGGTATCAGAACTCAAAGCCAGAGGTCTGAGGGTCATGCCCTTCAGAAGCTCTAGTCCTTCCTGTGCTGGCCCTGTGGAGGTAAAGTGGTGGGAGGTACTGGATCTTAAGAGGCTTGCGTTTTATATGGAAGTGGGAGCCCGTGGCAGTTGAATACCTAGAGAGTTGAGAATTTGGCTCTTACATGTTTGTTTCTTAAAATTACTCTCTCTCTCCCACCCCCAGTGAGGAAAAAGTAGTAAGTATTTAAGGCAGAAAACTTAGAAAACAGAAAAACATAAAGGGAAACAGTAACAAAACAACAGCAGAACTACCCAAATCCTGCTATACAACAGTAAAATCAGCACCATGGACCTGTTCTTCCTTCCAGCTGTGCTGACCAAGTGTCCTCATGCTGAACTTACGGTTGTCGCTGCTTTCCTTTTATAGATGTAGAGCGTTGTGAGCCAGGCTTGGTGGCATCCATCTGTAATCTTAGCACTTGGGAGACTGCCAGAGGATCATTCATGAGCTAAAGACCAGCCTGAGCTAGCTACATAGTAAGCTTCTGACTATCCTGGGCTACAAAACAAGACCCTATCTCAAAGAACAACAACAACAAAACAATTTAAAAAAAAACAGTAAAAAAGCAGGGATCTGGGTCTGGGACTGGGTATGGGGCTGGATCAGGGCTGGGGTTGAGCCTGGGTGAGGGGTGAGCCTGGGGCTGGAACTCAGTCCAGTGCTTACCTCACATGCACAAAACCTGGGATTTAATCATTAGCACTACATAAAAGCACGGTGCTGCATGCCTGTAATCTCAGCACTAAGGAGGATTGGAATCCTCAGCTACATAGTAAATTCCAGGCCAGCCTAGGCTACATGAGAGTCTATCTCAAAAAACAAAGCCAGGACTGGTGAGAAAGTTCACTTCCTAGGATCCACATGATAGAAGGAGAGAACCAACTTCTGCAAATTGTCTTCTATTCTCTACACCCAGGCCATGGACTAGCAGGCCCCTCCCCTCCAAATAAATAAATGTAATAAAATGAGACTTTTTGTTTGTTCTTTTTGTTTGTTTGTTTGTTTGTTTTGTTTTTTGAGACAGGGTTTCTCTGTAGCTTTGGAGCCTGTCCTGGAACTAGCTCTTGTAGACCAGGCTGGCCTTGAATTCACAGAGATCTGCCTGCCTCTGCCTCCAGAATGCTGGAATTAAAGGCATGCACCACCACTGCATAGCTTGAGACTTTTTGTTTGTTTCTTTTGAGACAGGGTTTCTCTATGTATCCCTGGCTGGCCTAGCTGGCCTCAAACTCCACAAAGATCTGCCTGCCTCTGCCTCCCAAGTGCTGCTGGGGTTAAAGGTGAGCACTACCAACACCCAGCAAGAGAGATATTTTTGAAATATTTTTTTCTCCTCCTTCTTTCATTTCTCCCTCCCTCCCTCCATCCCTCCCTCCCTCCTTCCCTTCCTTCCTTCCCTGTGTGCCTGAGGAACCCAGAAGAAGGTGTCAGCTCCTCTGGAACTGGAGTTACAGGTGGCTGTAAACCACATGACATGGGTTCTTGAGACTCAAACTCCAGACCTCTGCAATAGCAACAGGTTTTATCTATCTATTAAACCATCTCTCCTTTCCTGAGACAGAGAATTTTGAAGGTTAGAGCCTCTGGTGCATGATTAAGTGTGTGCTGAAGATTTTCTGGGTGTTGTATTGAACGTGGCATTTAATTCAGTACAAAATATGCTGAATTGATTATTGATTTTGCATGGTAGGAGCTTCCAACTTTTCACCTTGTAAATCTTCAGTGAACATTCTTGTGTCTGTTTTTATATATTCTCTAAGTTCTTAGAAAGGATGCACCGAAGTAGAAGCACTTGTATTCTCTAATTTATTTACTTATTTGTTTGTTTATTTTGCCTAGTATCTCAGCAGGGGTCATCTCTTGTCTTAGGGTTTTTATTGCCATAGTCATTCTTATAAAGGAAAAACATTTAATTGGGGCGGCTTGCCTACAGATTCAATTATCATCATGGTGGGAAGCATGACGGCATGCAGGCAGATGTGGTGCTGGAGAAGGAGCTGAGAGTCCTACATCTTGCAGACAACAGGAAGTTGACTGAGACACTGCATGATATTCTGAGCACAGGAAATCTCAAAGCCTACCCTTACAGTGACAAACTTCCTCCAACAAAGCCATACCACCTAATAGTGCCACTTCCTATGAAATTATGGGGGCCAATTACATTCAATCTTCTATATTCCACTCCCTGGCTCCCATAAGCTTATAACAATATCATAATGCAAAATGATATTGATAAAATGCATTTAGTCCAACTTCAAAAGCTACCATAGTCTTATTTATCACAATCTCAACAATGTCTTAAGTGTAAGATTCATGAGAATCTCTTCTGAGATTCATGAAATTTCTTAACTATAATCACCTGTAAAAATTAAAAGACAGATCATATACTTCCAACATATAATGGCACATGATATACATTACCATTCTAAAATGTAGGGAAGGGAGCATAGTGAAGAAATGCTGGACAAAAGCAAGATTGAAAACTAGCCGGGCAGACTTCAAACAAAGCCTTGTGTCTAATATCAAAACTCTCTCTACATTTCCCACTCCTTTCAGCTGTGTTGACTGTAACTTCTCTTGGGCTGCTCCATTCCTGTTAGCAGCTCTCCTCGGCAGGTGTCCCATGGCTCTGGCATCTCTAACATCTTGGATTACCCAAGGCTTCGACTTCACAGATTTTTGCAATGGGCTATTTTAGCCCTCCGTTCAGGGAAACCCCTGACACATGCCTGGCCTCACTGGCTTTTCTTAGTCTCTCTCAGGGGCAGATTCCATAATCTCTTTCCTTTATCCTTAACTCTTAAGCCAGAACTACGTGGCTGAAGCTGCCAAATTCTGCTGCTTGCTGGGACTGGAACATGGTCCCCTCATTCAAGTACATCTTCACCAGCTTTCTGTCATTCACTGCCTAAGCTTGCCTTTTCTGGAACTTGCTCTGTAGACCAGGCTGGCCTCAAACTCAGAAATCTGCCAGCCTCTGCCTTCCCAGTGGTGGGATTAAAGGTGTGGCCCCACCACACCTGGCTCTAAGCTTTTCTTTAGTTCCTTTTTACAAGAGGGAAATTTAGCTGGGTAGTCACCACTCCGTTTATTCCATTTCTTAATCTGTTTAACTCTTTGAATACAGAATTTAGCTCTATTCCACTTCCTGGTGCTCTTTTCTCCTCAGATATTTTTCCTTGCTCATCTTGCTCCTTTTCATTGTAAGTCATCAGAGTTAACACTAATAACCACATAAGAGTCTGTATACTAGACTGTTGAGGTTTCCTCTGCCAATAGAAGTAATCATCCAAAACTCTTCACTTTAGCCCCAGGCAGACTCTTCAGACAAGGGCAAAAAGCAGCCATTTTGTTCACCAAAATGTCTCAAGAACAATATCTAGACCACATACTAACATTCTTCTCTTCTGAAAGCTCCTGATCCCCACAGTTCATTATAGCAATATTTCATTTGTATTTTAATAAATAAAGCTTGTCTGAAGATCAGAGAGTAAAACAGTCATATTGGTCAGCCTTACAGATCAGGCATTGGTGACACACACCTTTAATCCTAATAGTTTGCCATAGAAACTGGGTAGTAGTGGTGCACACCTTTAATCCCAGTCCAGCTGTCACATTCAGTCTCATTCTGAGATTCCTAGAGGCAGGATCTGTAATGGTTGTTCTGTCTCTTTAAAAGACAAGCCACGCCCACTCCTTCCCCCAGCCGCTGAGGCAGGCTGATCTTCAGCTTCCGGCCTGAGCTTGCTCTTTTTTCAGTCTTCATCTCAGAGAGGCAGCTTCGCTTCTGCCTCTCTCTCCACTTCTCTGCTTTCCCCCTTCTCTGTCTCTTTTTCCTTTCTCTCTCTCTCTCTCTCTCTCTCTCTCTCTCTCTCTCTCTCTCCTCCCTCTTCTCTCTTCCCCCTCCATAACCCCCTGAATAAATATTCAATCTCACTCTGCATGTCATGTCTATCCATGTCTCTGTCTCCTGCTCGCCCGCCATGTGTCTCCCTGCCTGGGACCAGCCATTGCTCTGGGACCAGCAGCCATCTCTGCCTGGGACTGGCTGCTCCCAGGGCCCGCTGTCTGCCGCCACATGGCCTGCTACCACCATTTGGGACCTACAGCATTTCTGCTGCCTACTGCCTCCGGGGATCTTGCAGCATTTTAAAAAAAAAATCATAAAAGGATCACCTTTTCAAACTGAATTAGAACTAAGCAAGTGGCTGGCTGTTTCGTTTTTTTGACCTTCAGGTTGAACTCCTGTTTGTCTCTGGATTTTTATTAATTGTGCTATAGTTCATCAAATCACACTCAGCACCACTGCCTTCCATGCTCCTACTAGTCTGACCCATTGAGCAGTGCTTTCAGCATTCTAATGCTTTCCTAACTCAAAGCACCAAAGCCCATAATACTCCAAACAAAAAACATGGTCAGGCCTATCACAGCAATACCGCAGTCCCTGGTAGCAACTTCTGTCTTAGTTAGGGTTTTGATTGCTGTGAAGAGACACCATGACCACAGCAAGTCTTATAAAGGAAAAACCATTAATTGGGGTGGCTTGCCTACAGATTCAGAGATGCAGTCTGATATCATCATGGCAGAGAGCATGGTGTCATTTAGGCAGACATGGTGCTGGAGAAGTAGCTGAGAGTCTTACATCTTGTAGGCTACAGGAAGTTGACTGAGATGCCAGGCAGTATTCTGAGAATAGGAAACCTCAAAGTCTGCCCCCACAGTGACATACTTCTTCTAACAAGTCCATAAGCATTCCAACAAAGCCACAACTTCTAATAGTGCCACTCCCTATGAGCCTATGGGGGCCAATTACATTCAAGTTACCACACCTCCTTTCTGGGCTGTGTATGTATCTCACTTACACAAGGATTCGAGTATTAGCTGTTTTGCATTATGTATCAGGTTCCCTGGGATATAATCTCTATTTGGTCCCTGGATTGTTCTTCTTTGACGAGGAAATAGCTAGCTTCCAATGAGACAGAGCAGCAAGTGCAGAACACGTCTTTACTGTCTTGTACCAAGATTGTATTATCGCCAGGGACAGAGACATTGTCATCAACCTGTTTGACTGTAAACATTTAGTGAGTGCCTGATCACATGTGTCTGACCCAGTCCCAGACAGAAAAGAGATACAAGCAGGCCTCTACCACAAAGCACTTTCTATGTCTGGGTAACAGAGTTGCCATAAAGCCTACTCATCTGTGAGCACTTACTGAGGCTGTTGTTGAAGGGAGGAGCATGTGGCACAGAAAGGGCTCTTTTCCTCTTCCTCCTCTTCCTTGTCTCTTTCTCACACTCTTTCTGTCCTCCATGCTGAGAATCTAACCTAGGTCTTTTTATATTTAGGCAAATACTGTATCATTAAAACACCCCCCCCAGATGTTGTTCTTTTTGAGACAGTGTCTAACTATGTAGCTCAGGCCAGCTATGCTGACCCTTCTCTCTTTCTCCCCTTCCCCCTTTCTGTCTTTTCTTCCCTTTCACCATTTTTTCTCCACTCAAAGCTGTTCTCCTTAAGAGAAGTCATAGTTTTAGGTAAAGTTTACTAGCCACATAGGGTAGTAAGTGACATATAGATGCAGGATGCTGTAGAGCTGATAGGTTGTGTAGGAGAAGATCATCCACTGGAGTAAGATAAATTTCAGAGAGAAGATAGGATGATAGTTGTGGCCTAAAAATAGCTGGAATTTGATGAAGTGTAGTGGAGAAGGTTTCCACGTGGGTGATGGCAGAAGTGATTGTTTAATAATGACTATCAGCTGATGGCAGTTCAAGCGCAGAGTGAGAGCAGAATTATAAGGGACCATGGAAAGGTTAAGGTTGCATATTGAAAATGTTCCGCGTTATGGGATCCATGGCTATTGTAGGTATGTAGTGAGAAGAAAGTTACAACTTTGTCTTTGATTAAAGCCTTAATTTCTTCCAATGCTATGGTGCTTCCAGGCTCATCCTTGGACTTGTGATCTTGCCTAACCCCATAGCTCTATGTCTGTATGCTTATTTATTTGCAAATATTTAAGCGTGGCTTCTCAGAACTCCAGATCTCTCTTTCCACCAGACAGTTTCTACTTCAGTGAGTGATTAAACTTTATTGTGTCTACAAGTGAATTCCTGTAACTTTCCCCACTTAAATTAACGGCAACACTCTATTTTTTTTCAATTATTCACATCAAATGTTTCCAGCTATTCTCTTCTCTTTTCTTTCTCTAACATCCCACATTTATCTGACAACAAATCCTGAAAACTGTCTTCAGAATACATTCCAAATTTGACTGTTTTTCATCACTATATAACTACCATCATCTCTTACCAGATTGGGCCCCTCCTTCCCTTGTCAGCAGCAGTAGCCAGTGGTCCTTTTGCCACGACTTCCTGTCCCTAAAAATACCCTTTGAGGCTCCTTCTCCCAGGCTACTTCCCTATCTACCACACCCAGTGGTGTGTCTCACTACCACCTCTGTAATTTAATCTGTTAATGCTCACCCTTCCCTCTCCCGTCCTCTAATTACCCTCACTTTCTAGAACACACCCAGCCCACAACCTTGCCTGTGCCTGGCTCCCTCATTTTCTTCAGGTCTTCACTCACAAAAGGCCTCTTTTAGTAGCAGAAACTGAATTTATTTATGGAATAAAATAACTAAGGTAGTTGGATTAGTCAGTTTTCTGTTACTATATCAAATACATAACTCTGGGTAAAGAAAAGAAATTTGGGCTTGAAAGATGACTGGTTCACTGAGTAAAGAAGCTTGCCACCAAGCTGATGACTTGGGTTTGATTTCCAGGACCCACATAATATAGAGAACTGATTCGTACAAGTTGTCCTATTACCCCACACTGCAGTACGCACACAGCTCCTCCATAAGATAAAGTGTAATGAAAGGGAAAATTTAAAAAAGAACCTCTTATTTCTAAGAAGGAAAGAAATTTAACCAGGCATGGTGGTACGTATCTATAATCTTAGTGCTGTATGGGTAAAGAAGGTAGGAGTACCAGGAATTTAAACTTGTCTTTTCTTAGTCTACAGTGCTAATTTTAGGCCCCTCTGGGCTAACCAAGGCTCTATATTAAAACAAGCAAACTAAAACAAACAAAGAAACAAACAAAACCAACCCAAAACTACCCAGAAACTCCAAACACTTTAGCTTGTAGTTTTGGAAGTTCAAAGCATTGCTTTGACATCAGCTCTGTTCTGGTAAAGACTTCATGGAAGGTGTGAGCATCTGTGAGAGGTCTTGATAAGATAGGAAGTCAAGGAAAAGGGGGCGACCTGCTGCTTTTATAGAAACCATCTAACCAGGTTTCCAAGAGAACAGCCTTGACTCCTTCCTAGGACAGCCCTGCATGTTCTGGTAGTCACCTATGTCTCGGAGACCTCATCATCCCTGAGCCTTGCTGCTGGGAACCAAGCTGACAACCTAGCCTTCCAGTTTTGGGGTACCCTTTTCTTTTTCTTTTTCTTTTTTTCTTTCTTTCTTTTTTGTTTTTTGAGACAAGGTTTTGTTATGTAGCTCAGGCTAGTCTGAAAATTTGCTGTATAGCCTAGTTATATGACCTCAGACTTGTAATCCTCCTGCCTCTGCTTCCCTGACTTCTAAACTCTGGGAATAAAGGGCACATATTATCACATCTATCAGGGACACTCTTAAGCCATATCCACATCATATCAATAATATTGGATTATAATCCAATCTGCAAAATAAATGTTTATTAATCTAAACTCAAATAAATGATTGAATAAATAAGTGAAGGATAAAAGATAAAACTTTACAAGAGGAGACCCAGTAGTCTGTGAGACACTGTCTGTTCCAGGAGGTGGAGCTAAGAGGAGACCCAGTAGTCTCTGGGACACTGTCTGTTCCAGGAGGTGGGGCTTTAAGTTAGTGACTCTCCATGGAACAGATCTAAGTAAGTGTTAAATAGTGACTCTCAGTTGTGGAAACTTGGTGCCTGCTCTGTGCATCAAGAATATCCAGAGGTCGGGCTGGAGAGATGGCTCAGCGGTTAAGAGCATTGCCTGCTCTTCCAAAGGTCCTGAGTTCAATTCCCAGCAACCACATGGTGGCTCACAACCATCTGAAATGAGATCTGATGCCCTCTTTTGGCCTGCAGGCAGACACACAGACAGAATATTGTATACATAATAAATAAATAATTTTTTTTTTTTAAAAAAGAAGAATACCCGAAGGTCAGTGGCAGCATCACCAGTGTTGGGCAGGTGTGGTGTAGCACTGTAAGAGAGAATGAGGACACTCGAAATTGGTCACACCAGAGAAACCAGAGGTAAGGTCAGACACAGCAGAGTAAGAGCTGGGTAGTTTGTCTTCGTGATGTATGTCTGATGCCACATGCACACCTCTTGCCTGCAAAGGCCAGGAGAGGTCATTGGCTCTCCTGGGACTGGATTTATCTAGGTCCTCTGAAAGAGCAGTGATGTTCTTAACCACGGAACAACCTTTCCAGCCCCTTGGTTTTGTCAACTTCACACAACCTAAAATCAGATAAGAAGAGAATCTCAATTAGGAATTGTCCAGATCAGGTTGGATCGTGGGCATTGTTAAATATTTTCTCTTAGATGAACCTCTCCACCGACAGAAATAATCCCAATCAAACCAAATCAGACCGAATTAAGGATGCCCATGTTTAATGCAGTGCTCCCGGGTGGCCCAGGGGAAACCACTCCGCCCAGGGGAGTGAGGAAGAGAAAGAAGGGGAGATTACAAGTAATCTGGAGACCACGTGTTCGTTCTCTGGGGGCAGTTTAAATAGCCTGTGGGAGTGGTCCTGACCTTCCCTGGGGTGGGCTTTCTTGACCCTCCCTGAGGAGGGTTTCCCCATTTAGGGAGCTTTCTTGGAGGTGGAGTTTGGACTGAGGCAACTCCCGGGGGAGGGAACTTATGTCAGGAGCTGGGGTGAAGCCCTGAGCCAAACAGGCATGACTATGAAGGAATTTCTTGACTGATGTGGGAAGACCCAGGGTGAAAGTGGGCAGCACCACTCTTTGATTTCGGGCCCTGGTCTGAACTAGAAAGCTAGCTGAGTGCTAAGTGAATGAGAGTGAGGCACAGCCATTCCCAAGGAACGGCTGAGAAGGGTGGTGTTGGTTTGTTTTTGTAAATGTAAGGGAGGGAAAAGCCAGAGGCATCTTTAAGGGTCTAGACAGAACATGGCCAGCAGAATAGATCAGGCCATAGAGGAGAGAGAGGAAGAGGAGAGAGGGTGAATGGACAAAGAGAGAAACAAAGAGAGTACGTGGGCAAAATGCTGGGTTAAATAGGAATCAGAGAAGCTAGGGGAAGGGAAGCAAAGCTGGGGGAGGGGATGCTGGTGAAGTTTAGGGCAGGGGTGGGGGTGAGGAGTTCTGAGAGGTGGCCAGCATCTGCTTTGATGTGTTCATAGTCGCCTCAGTTAGCCCTTTGTCGCTGGTGTCTTCAGGACCTAACACTGAGCAAGCAGCTCTCTGCCTTGACTTCCCCACAGTGATATTCTGTAGTTCGGAATTATGAGCTAAAGTGACCCCTTCTCCTCTGAGTTGGGTCAGGGTGTTTTATCCCAGCAGAAATGAAACTAGGTCAAGGATCATGCTACAAAATGAGCCATTATTTATCAGTCCTGGTCATGGATGGCAAAGCCTGAGAAGCCAGAACATCAGTGTATTCTGAATTGGAGGCGTGGTCAGGACAAGGACAGAAGTACAGTGACAGCCAGTGCTACCTTCTTGGTTCTGGCAGGTGTGTTGTGAGAAGGTGACATGGTAGCAGTGTGTTAGGTGTCAAACCCAGGACAAGTCTCATTCATTTCTGAGGCTCCTCTCAGATCTACTCACTGTGCCCTACCTTCAATGTCCCCAGCCCAAGGGTTTCTCTTCCCTTCCCTCAGCTCCCATTCCTATATAAACATGCCGCTTTGGCCATGCATTCTCTTGGCCCAGGCTGCTTCTCTTGGTTGTCAGCTCTCTTTTCCCTACCCACTCTCTCCTCTCAAGCTCCGGTTTAGTCTGCTGGCCATGTTCAGCCTGGACTCTTCCCTCTGCCTGCTTTCACCCTTATATCTACAATTAAAAGCTTCCCCAGACTTTAGGAGTACTCATTTCTTCCTCTCATTTTCTTTTCCTCACTTAGGTTTTGGTACTTTAGGAAGTACTAGACCCAGGCATGAGCATCCCCACTGAGCTGTATTGCCGTATTCTTTGCCTCATCTCCTTTGTGTGTGTACAAACATGAGTGCAGTTGTTTTATTTTGGAGACAGGAACTCCCTGGGTAACCCTGGCTGACCTGGAATTTGGTATGTAGATCAGGCTGGTCTTGAGCTTGTCATGATCCTCCTGCTTCTGCCTCCCAAGTGTTTGGATTACAGGTATTGGATTACAGGCATGTGTCACAATGCCCAGCTTCCCAGTCCACGCTCTAAAATAATTATTTTGTTTGCTTTTGGTAACTGGGTCCACTGAGTTACGCAGCTCAAGCAGGTCTTAGATTTGAGATTTCTAGGTAGCTAGAGTCATAGGCTTGTTTACTTCTTCTCAATATTTATGCCTTTTCTTGCATTGTAACTCCTTAGCACATACATTTCAACACTGTATTTTTTTATTTGTTTGTTTGTTTGTTTTTGAGACAGGGTTTTTCTGCAGCTTTGGAGCCTGTCCTAGAACTAGTTCTTGTAGACCAGGCTGGCCTCTAACTCAGAGAGATCCGCCTGCCTCTGCCACCCAAGTGCTGGGATTAAACATGTGCACCACCACCGTCCGGCTCAACATTGTATATTTTACCCTAGGCATTTATTGTCTGTTTCCACATTGGGGTGTCAGCTCTGAGACAACATTTCATCTTGCTTGTTCAGGGATCAGGACTGTACTTGACTTTTGTGGTGGTTTGAATGAAATGACCCACAAATTGAGTGAGTGACACTATTAGCAGGTGTGGTCTTGTAGGAGGAAGAGTGTCACTGTGGGGGCAGACTTTGAGGTCTCTTTTGCTCAGGCTTCCCTAGTGTGACAGTCAGTCCACTTCCTGTGGAGCTATTCCTCCACCACCACATCTGCAGTCCAGCACCATGTCCCGCCATGATGATAATGGACTGAGTCTCTGAAACTGTAAGCCACCCCAATTAAATGTTTTCTTTACAGGAGTTGATGGGGTCATTCGTTTACTAATATCCTGGCAGCAAATATTCCTCCTGATTTATGTGGTATACACACCTCCCTCCAGTAATGGTTTAAGCTGGTGATCCAGGACTGCTCCCTGATTCCAATTCAACCATGACAGATGGAGGGCTATATGTGGATCTAGAGACATGGAGGAAGGGGATTGAGATTGATTCAGAAGAAATCCAGAAAAGGAATATTGTCTAGTCATAGCTGTGTTGAGCTTCTCTGCATGCTGAGCACTAAAGATATTGGGAATGAGAATAGGATTGACAATCTGAGACAACAGAACCTGACAAAACCACTTGATCTCAAGTGAACTAAATTTAGGACAACCTAAAGAAAATATACATCACATAGTAATAAATATGTAATTGAAAGTATGGATTTAAGAATTCCTTTAGTAGTGCTGGGGTGATAGCAATGTGGTGAGTGAACAATGGGAAGGGGATCCAGAGGACTTCTGCTGCAGCCTCCAGTGCCAGCGCACCCTATGATGTCTCTGATACAGTTATTGACGGGTGCTGGTAGATGAATTACATTGTTGCAGTTTTTTGCTTTGTTTTTTGTTTTTGTTTTTTCAGGGAAAGGATGTGGGCTCTGGACTTCTGGCTGTGTGTGTTCATAGCATCTGCTTTTTCCTGTGCTGGAACATAATTTATCTCATAATATATTTGAAGTGTTCATTCCAAAGAATAGAGTCATATGATCTGAGGCCCAAATGAAGTCATGATCAGTAACAGAGGATAAAAGCTATTTCCCTTGTACAGTGAAAGCACTTTTAGCTCCTGTTGTTTTCCTGGTTCTCCTGTCCTGAGCTCAGGAATGTGGCTGGTTTAGCTTCTGTTTTAGGTGCTGTGCCTGCCACACCTGCGGTGCTGACTAAACAAAGGGCTGTTCCCTGCAGGGCACTGGAATTGGGCTAGGCCTGGGCTTGGATTCCTTTTGGAGAGAAATAAGCAGGGCATCTTGCAAGCCCTTCCATTTTGCTTATCTTACAGAAGAGGCCAAGTAAAATAGAATGTACTTTCCTTAAACTATTCAAATATCACAGTTGGATTCAATTATCTGCAGAAACAGACTTAGATAAAAGGAAAACTTAAATTTGTACCAAACAATGACTACCTTTTTGTTAAGGTTGTTTTTTTTTTTCTTTCTTTTCCTTTTTCAAGACTGTTCAGTTTGTCTAGGTGTCTATGAAAGACAATGGGGGAGGGGAGGGAGACAGAAATAAACAACCCCCACAATAATACTTAGAAATATTTGGAGGGTAAATTGGAAGTTGCAATGATTGTGTGCTCCGAATTCACTTGTAGTCAGCATGCAGGGCTTCCCACCTTGACCACTTTCCCTTTCTTTCGACTCCCATGGCAGTGGACAGTCAGGCAAGGAAACCTGGCACAGCAGCTTAGCCCTGCCTGATGCTGCAGCCAGGCTAGATGACCCCAAGTCACACACTGCCCGTTCTTCTCATCCCTGTGCGGGGATGAGAATTACAGCCTGGAAACAAATGAGCACAACACAGAGGCCTCACACCCTGCCCCACGTGGGTCAGGAGTCCGGGTGTGTTTAGCTGAGAACTTCACGTTCTGAAACCAGGGACTGAGCCCGGCTTTGTTCCCTGTTGGAGGCTCTGGGGGAAATTTGCTTTCCAAGCTTATTCGCGTTGTTGCCAGTTTGTCTTTGCAACCAATTCCTAGAAGTCAGTTACTGGGTCAAAGTTAAACAAAGGTTTACAACATGTCCTTAAATTCCCTGCTGTGCAGCCTACCCTTTTGTATCCCAAGTACCCGTGTGCCAGTGGCCACAGAGTAGATGAAGAGCAGCATATCCTGTTGTCGCCTTACTTCACTTCTCTCATCTTGAGCAAGCTGAGTATGTTTTCACCTTCTTAGAAGGCTGTGTTAGCTACTGTCTCATTGCTGTGACAGAATAGCTGACGCAGTAACTTAAGGAAGGAAGATTTACTTTGGCTTCAGTTCCAGGGTACAGGAGCCCGAGGCAGTCAGGAAGCAGAGGGAAGTGATGCTGGTGCTCAGTTTACTGTCTTCTTTTTATCTAAAACCCCAGCCCAGGGAATGGTGCTACCTACAGTGGGCAGGTCTTCCCGCCTCATTAAACCTAACTAGATACTTCCTTGCAGGCATGCCCATAGACTTACCACTTAAGTAATTCTAGAGCCCATTAAGGTGATAAACAAACTGACCATCACAAAGACATAGTGGTTCTCTTTCTGTGAAATGCTTAGTCTTATTATTTATAATAAAGTCCTGTTATTTATAATAAAGATTTTTAAATTTATTTTAAATTCTTTATGCCAGTTATTGATTTTATACTATTAAATACTTTACCCAGTTTGTCATTTATATTGCTTGTGATATTTTCTCACAGATCTGTTTTTAAAATTTTGCGTAAGCAAATTTATTTTTAATTGCTTCTACATTTCGAATCATAATTAGTGAAGTTAAGCACTATCCCCAGGTAGCAGAGCAGTTCACCTGTGTTTTTTCCTGTTTCATTATTCATACTTAAACCCTGATTTGTTTTGGGGTTCTTCTGTTGTGTAGACATAAAGAGTGGACTTAAGGTTACCTTTTTAAATATAACACTGTTCATTAAAAATTTTATCAATGCAGCTGGGCAGTGATAGCACAAGCCTGAAATCCCAGCACACCAGAGGGAGAAGAAGAGGCGGGTGGATCTCTTGAGATCAAGGCCAGCCTGGTCTACAGAGTGAGTTCTGAAACAACCAAGACTACACGGAGAAACCCTGTCTCAAAAAACCAAAACAAAATAAAAACAAAAATAGAAGAAAGAAAATTGATCAGTACTGGTTTAGAAAATTGATTATATAGTTTAGAATACTTGCTATTGAATGATGAGAATAGAGTTCAGATCCCTGTACCATCTAATTAGCAAGCAAGGCATCTTGTACCTGCCCATAACCCCAGCTTTGGGAGAAGATATAGGATGATTTCTGGGGCTTACTGGCTTCTAGCATAGCTGAGAAAGCCTAAATTCCAGATTCAGCAAGAGTGTTTGTCTCAGAAGAATCAGTGGAGAGTGATAGTACCCTCATGGCTTATGTTTGTACACTTGTATATGAGCGCACACAAACACACACACACAAATGAATAAATAAACCTCTTTTTTAAAAGTCATTCCTTTCTCACACAGATTCTATTTTATTTATTTTATCACTCATTATTATGTGTATGGATGTTTTACCTGCATATATGTCTATGTACCACAGGCGTGTCTGCTGCCCAAGGAAACAGGAAGAAAGCCTTTTATCATCTGTGTACAGGAGGGCTACTGATTTTTTTTTTTGAGTTAATCTTGTATCCTGAAGTGATACTGAAAGTGTTTATGAGTTGTAGAAGTTCCTTGGTAGAATTTTTGAGATCACTTATGTAAACTATCATATCATCAGCAAATAGTGAGAGTTTGACTTCTTCTTTTCTAATTTATATCCCCTTGATCTCCTTTTGGTGTCTTATTTCTCTAGGTAGGACCTCAAGAACTATATTGAATAGATATGGAGAGAGTGAACAACCTTGTCTTGTTCCTGATTTCAGTGAAATCGCTGGGAGTTTCTCTCCATTTAGTTTGTTGGCTTGCTCTATATTGCCTTTATTATGTTTAGGTATGTATGTTGCTTGGATCCCTGCTGTCTCCAAGACCTTTATCATGAAGGGTTGTTGTATTTTGTCAAAAGCTTTTTTGGCATCTAATAAGATGATCATGTGGTTTTTATTTTTTAGCTTGTTTATATGGTGGATTATTTTATATGGTAGATTTTCATGTGTTGAACTATCCCTGCATCTCTGGGATGAAGCTGACTTGATCATGGTGGATGATAGTTCTGATGTGTTCTTGAATTTGATTCTCCAGTATTTTATTTAGTATTTTTGCATCAATATTCATGAGTGAGATTGGTCTGTAATTCTCTTTCTTAGTAATGTCTTTCTGTGGTTTGGGTATCAGGGTAATTGTAGCCTCATAAAAAGAGTTTGACAACGTTCCTTCTGTTTCTATTGTGTGGAATAATTTGAGGAGTATTGGTATTAGTTCTTCTTTGAAAGTCTTGTAGAATTCTGAGCTGAAACCATCTGGTCCTGGGCTTTTTTTTGGTTGGGAGACTTTTGATGACTGTTTCTATTTCTTCAGCAGTTATAGGTCTTGCTTATCTGGTCTTGATTTAATTTTGGTAAGTGATATCTATCCAGAAAGTTGTCCATTTCCTTTAAGTTTTCCAATTTTGTGGAGTACAGGTTTTTAAAATATGACCTGATGATTCTCTGTATTTCCTCCGTGTCTATTGTTATTTCCCCTTTTTCATTTCTGAGTTTGTTAATTTGGATATTCTCTCTCTGCCTTTTAGTTAGTTTGCATAAAGATTTGCCTATTTTGTTGATTTTCTGGAAGAACCAGCTCTTTGTCTCATTGATTCTTTGTAATTTTTTTTGTTTCTATTTTGTTGATTTCAGCTCTTACTTTATTTCCTGCCATCTAGTTCTCTTAGCTGAGTTTGCTTCTTTTTGTTCTAAAGTTTTCAAATGTCCTGTTAATTCACTAGTGTGGGATTTTCCCAGCTTCTTTATGTAGGCATTTAGTGCTATGAATTTGCCTCTTAACACCGCTTTCATTCTGTCTCATAACTTTGCGTATGTTGTGTGTGATCATTTTCATTGAATTTTAGGAAATCTTTAATTTCTCCCTTTATTTCTTCCTTGACACATTGATGATTCAGGTGAGCACTGTTTAATTTACATGTGTTTGTGGGTTTTCTGGAATTAGTATTGCTGTTGGCTTCTAGTTTTTTACCATGGTGATCTGATAAGATACATTGGGTTATTCCAATTTTTTTATATTTGTTGAGGTTTGTTTTGTTACCTAGTATGTGGTCAGTTTTCAGGAAGGTTTCATGAAGTGCTGAGAAGAAAGTATATTCTTTTATGTTTGGATGGAATATTCTATAAATATCTGGTAAGTCCATTTGAGTCATAACATCTGTTAGTTCTCTTATTTCTCTGTTCATTTTTTTTGTCTGATTGACCTGTCTAGCGGTGAGAGGGGAGTGTTGAAGTCTCCCACTCTTAGTGTGTGGGGTTTAATGTATGATATAAGCATTAGAAGTGTTTCTTTCACATATGAGGGTGCCCTTGTATTTGGGGCATTAGATGTTCAGTATTGAAATTTCCTCTTGATGGATTTTTCCTGTGACTAATATGAAATGACCTTTTGTTTCTTTTGCCTGATTTTAGCTTGAAGTCTATTTTGTTAGATATTAGGATAGCTACACCCGCTTGTTTCTTAGGTCCATTTGATTGGTATATTTTTTCCCAACCTTTTACTCTGAGATGTTGTTTGTCTTTGAGGTTGAGATGTGTTTCTTGTATGCAGAAGAAAGATAGATTCTGTTTTTGTATCCAATCTGTTAGCCTGTGCCTTTTTGTGGGTGAGTTGAGTCCATTTACATTAAGGGATATTGATGACCAGTGATTGCTACCTCCTGTTAATTTAGTTTTCATTGTTGGTAATGTTAATTTGTGAGCTTTTTCCTTATTTGGGATTTGCTGCTATGAGACCATCAATTGTCTGTGTTTTTGTTGGTGTAGCCAACTCCCTTGGGTTGGAGTTTTCCTTCTAGTATTTTGTGCTAGTATTTTGTGTAGGGTTGGGTTTGTGATTAGGTATTGGTGAAATCTATATTTATCATTTTATATCTTGTTTTGTCCTTCTATAGTGATTGACACTTTTGCTGGGTGTAGTAGTCTGGGCTGGCATCCATGGTTTCTTAATGTCTGCATAACGCTTGACTACGACCTTCTGGCTTTCATTGTCTCCAGTGAGACGTCAGGTATAATTCTGGTAGGGCTGCCTTTATATGTTACTTGTCCTTTTTCTCTGCAACTCTTAATGTTCTTTCTTTACTCTGTATGTTTAGTGTTTTGATTATTATGTGGTGAGAGGACTTTTTTTGGATCTAGTCTATTCAGTGTTCTGTAAGCTTCTTGTATCTTCTTAGGTTGGGAAAGTTTTCTTCTATGATTTTGTTAAATATATCTTCTGTGCTTTTGAGTTAAACTTTTTTTCCTTCTTCTATACCTGTTATTCTTAGATTTGGCCTTTTCATGGTGTCCCATATTTCCTCGATATTTTGAGTTAAGCTCTTGTTAGATTTAATGTTTTCTTTGACTGATGAGTCTATTTTCTCTATTGTATCTTCAGCGCTTGAGATTCTCTCTTCCATCTTTTATATTCTGTTGTTCATGTTTGTGTTTGTGATTCCCGATTGTTTTCTCATGATTTTTATATGTATAATTCCCTCAGTTTGAGTTTTCTTTTTTGCCTCTATTTCAGTTTTCAAGTCCTGAATAATTTCTTTCATATGTTTGATTTCTTTTTCTTGTTTTTCTTTAAGTGATTTGCTGATGTCTTCCAATTTTTTGTTTGCCTTTTCTTTCATTTCATTAAGGGAATTTCTCATTTCCTGTTTTAGAGTTTCAAACATTCTCTTGCAGTTATTTTTTTAGGTCATTTTCTTCTGCTTCATCCACATTTGGTTGTTAAGGTCTTGTTGTTGCAGGGTCTTTAGGTTTTATTGGTGTTGTTTTGCTCTTTGTGGTGTTGTGTGTGTTCTTAACTTTTTTTAAAAAACATTTATTTATTTATTATGTATACAATATTCTGTCTGCATGTATGCTTGCAGGCCAGAAGAGGGCACCAGACCTCATTACAGATGGTTGTGAGCCACCATGTGGTTGCCGGGTATTGAACTCAGGACCTTTGGAAGAGCAGACAATGCTCTTAACTGCTGAGCCATCTCTCCAGCCCTGTTCTTAACTTTCCTACTCATCTTTTCCTCTACTAGGTGTGGTTGGTGCTGTTTGAGATTCTGTTGAATAATCTTCTAGGTGCCAGTGAATCCGAAGCTCAGATGGTTGTTCCCCATGGTACAGTCAGTGTCACAGTTCTAACTACCTCGTTGATTACTCTGTGTTCCTGGAGGTAGCTCAGTGCTCCTATGCTTTGCTCTGCTCCCTTGGAGTTTACTTTCTCGGGCTTTCTTTGCCCTAGGTTGCTGGCTTTGCCCTGTTTCTGTCAATCTTGGTTTGGAGCTCCTTCTCCAGAAGTCCCTGGGTTGGAGTTGGACCTGGAAAGGTTTCTGGTTCTGATCTACTGTCTCGGAGGTCCTAGGCTCGGGTGCACCAGGACCTGCAGAGGACTTGCTTACTCCCTCGGAGGTCCCAGACTCATGCAGGCACTCGGACCCGCCGAGGTTCCAGGTTCCTACCTATTCCCTTTGATGTCCTAGATCAATGCCTGGACCCACAGAGGTCCTAGTTCAGGTCTCCCTCTGAGGACCCAGACTCACTCCTGGCCCGCCGAGATCTCTGGTTCCTACCCATTCCCTTGGAGGTCCCAGGTCCACTCACTGGCAGTGGTCTTGGCTCAGGCCTCATTCCTGGAAGGTCCTAGACCCACGCCCAGACCCACCCGGGTCCTGGCTTAGGTCTACTTCCTTGAAGATCCCAAATTCATGTCCAGACCCTCAGCAGTCTCTGGCTCTGTCTCACTTGCCCAGCAGTTACTCCCCTGTACCTGTTCCGGTGGAGATTGCTGACTCTGGATCTAGTTGCTGGCTCAGTTCTGATCTGCCAGTGTCCTGGGACTGGATTTGGTCCTTGCACCCCCAAAATTAACTTTTAAAGCAAATAGTTTAATTGCATTCAGTATGTATACAGATTTGTTTACTGCCTCCCACATTTTCATTATCACAAAGGAAAATTCCATATCCATTAAGTCGTTACTCCCATTCTAACCAATTCTCCTTTGTAACCACCAAGCTCCTTTCTGTATTTGTGATTTATTGGTTGGGTATTTCATATTCTATTTGGAAATCATATGTAACTTTCTATTATCTGGGTTTTTTCATTTTTATTTTTAAAAACTCATCCATGATGCAACATATACCAATATTTTGTTTATTTTATAGTTAACAATATTCTGTTAATACCATCTTATGAATAAATTTATTTTTCCATTTATCTGCTAATGAACTCTGTATAAACTTTTAATAACAAAGAACTAGAGACCATGTATAAATGCTGATGGAAATACTCTAACACTTAAAGCCAGGTGCAAGATTGAGGAGAGAGGATAGGGGGTAAACAAGGCTCTTAGAAGTGGAGGCTACATTTGTTTGAAAGTAGAAAGCCAAGAAGAAAGTAGGTAGCCAAGAAGTGTGCTACCTTCTATCAGCTCTGTACGGAAGGCCAGGCATCTGCTCAGTCAGAGGTTCTCCAAAAGGGCAGAATGTGAACTAGTGAATGAGTAGAGTGTGCTAACTGGAGGACGTGGTTGTAATTTGTGGGTAGTACTGGACACGATTATTCTTGGCCCGCTGTTATTTTGGTTTTTTAAAGATCTTTTAGGAGGTCCTGCTCATGTTGCATAGTAGCGTAGACACAGAAGGGATGTTTATTATTGCTGCTTCCTTATTCCGTGATGGTTGGTGTTCCTTATACCAGAGTTCTGAGATCTACACTAGTCAGAGACACAACATACAGCTGCTTCCCAAGTTTAAAAAGTGTCCTGTGATTGGGGATTGGGTTCTCCTGAAGCAGATGGTAAGATCACAGTTGGGGTACAGTCTGCTTACTAAGGACCAACCCCTATGATAAAATGAAGGAGCAGGATTGAACAAAGAAGTCAGACTTGTTAGAAGTCTGTTGAATCCTTGGCCCCATCCCATTGAGATATTCTGGAAAATATTGTCTTCTGGATTGCCTTCATTTGACTGAAATGGTTTTAGTTGTTTATAGCCATACCTGGCTTAGTCACCAGTTATTAGTTAGCTCAGAGGGTCACAACCCTATACAAAGTAGCCTTCTACAGTAGAGGCAGGCAGACTGTCGGCTGCCTGTTAACTGGTGCAAATCTTCCCTTGCCATGGTAGAGGCAGTGTAGCTGAGAGCCCGGCTGGAGAGCTTAGGTTGGGATCCATGGGAAGTAGACTTCAGAAGGGCTCTTTCCTTCCTACCTCTGAAGCTGCTCTCAGTAAATGAGCCGATAGCAGCGAGGTGGGCTGTTGCTGAAGTTACACACTGCTTCTCAGGTGGAATGGCTGAGCCATTGCATTTGAGGACAGGGCATGTGTTCCCGTGGGGAACGAATCTCCCTTATTAGAAAGGCTTTTTATTCTTAGCCAATCAACTGTCCCGGTGTGGAGTTTGAAATGTTTCATGATGGTTTTTTATTTCAGTGTTCTTTGTCAGGTAGGTGACAGAAAGGAAAGGGCACCTAGTCAGCAGTCAGCAAACATTTGCTGACTGAGTCAATGAAAGGAGCATTGTGGGAGAGCAGCAGCAGGACGCAGAGGGTCAGAATCTGCGCAGTCTGTTCAGCGACAGCAGCTCAACAGGGCTTTTAATAATTGCTCGATGTAGAAAGGGAGGGTGATGGACAGCAGTGGAGCAGAGACAGCATTCCTGGGGGGGGCACTGCAGTTACAGTAGACATGGGTGCCAACTGCCTCAGCTGGATGGGAGGAGGAGAGAGGAGGAAACAGTGGGTGTTTGGCAGAGGATGGCTGACCGGACTCCTGTCACGTGTAGCTGGGTGGTGGAGGGTGCGGACTGCTAACATTTCCCTGGGGTGGATTTTCCCTCTCACTTATTTGAGACCTTGGTACAAGGGATAAGATTTTCTCTTTTGACTACTCCTCCTGTGTCTTGAGAATCTTCAGAGACCTAGTTGCTTCTTGTGATTTCCAGTCGGAAGCTTCCTCACAAAGCCACAGGGCCCAATCTCCCATTCTCTCCTTAGGCAGACTATAAACCAATGTAACTGATCTCCCTCTCTGGTTCACTGATAATTACTCCCTACTCCCCCACCCTCCACCTTTGCCAGTTCCTAGAGCTTGTTATACCTACCCCCTTAGGTCTGTAACCCCCCGCCCGCCTTGTCTTGGTTCTTATTTTGTGTCTTCCCCTCATAGCAGGGCCCTCGTGGTGCCTTTCATTTCCAAGATGTTATTGCCAGCCTCTCTGCTTTCTCACCGTACTGAATTGTGGAGAAAGATTCAGGACCAAGGGATGATGTTAAACCGGAAATGAAAAATGGCATTGGGTTTTGGGGTCTGCACAGTATTGGTGTCTACTTACTCCCAATACTGAGACTGGGAGATTAGAGAGGGAAGAAAAGTGTCGTTCTTTTATTTTAATGACTCTCATTTATGAAGTTGGTGCATGTATGTGTACGTGCATGTGTGTCTGTGTGTTGAGACATGTCCTTAACCTGTAGCCCTGTTAGGCCTGGAACTCAATATGTAGCCTAGGTTGTCTTTAGCCACTTTCCTGCTTTAGCCTGTGGGATTGCAAGCCTGAGCCAGTTTGCCTAGCCAGTGTGTAGCTGCTTCTTCGTGTTATTTCACTGGCATGCATTCTTCTCTCTCCTGATTCCTCTTTCTCCTCCCTATTTTTTAGGTGTAGTCATTTACCAGGGTTGTTATGAGCATTGTCTCTTCTCTGTTTACCTTCTGCCCTAGTACCTTCTGGCACCAGCCCTCATTGCCATGTAGATGACTCTCAAGCTTGCGTGTTTCTGCCTCTGACTCACCCCTTGGACTCCACTCCATATTTTTGCTGCCTGATATATATCTGTCTGTTGTGTGATACTACAGATAGCCTTATAAACCAAATATAATTTCTCCCTAAATTTTTTTCTATTTAATTATGTCATCATCATTTTCCTAGGTACCTCACTCTGAAGCTTTGATCGGTCCCTCCTCCTTTTCTCCAGGATCTGTTTCATCAGTCACCTTGCTCTGCCATTTCCAATGCACCGTCTTCTCTTGCTCCCATCCTCTGACTTCTTTCCCAGCTGCAGCAATCCTTCTAAGCACACACATTTCTACTAATAGGTGTGGCTTGTACATACTTGCCGTTGAATCACCTGTTCTAAGTCCTGATTGTTTTCCCATTATCTAGGAGTTAAGCTGTGGCTTGTGGACTTGGACTAGAAGTCCCACATCCTTTGTTTCTGCTCGTCCTATAATCCTTACATGCTCATCTGTTTTTACTTTATCTGGTGTTGTGATAAACACTATGGCCAAAGGCAGCTTAGCAGGGAGGGAAAGATTTTTTTCAGCTTATACTTCCATCATTGAGGGAAGTTAGAGTGGAAACCTGGGGGCAGCAACCATGGGGAAATGCTGCTGCTGGTTCATTTTCTGGCTTGCTCATAGCTAACTTTCTTATATGGCTGCCCAGAAATAGTTCCTCCCACAGTGGTCCTCCCACCTCAATCAGTAATCCAGATTATTCCCCCAACATGGCCACAATCCTGTCTGGTCTAGGCAATCCCTAAACTGAGGTTAACTCTTCCCGAGTTGTGTCATGTTGATGATAAAAACAAGCTAGCACATCATTTCTTTCAGTTTTGAGGAGTTATGGATATGTTTCAATTTCGCCTGGTTATACCCTGGATTTTCCAGTTTCCCTGCTTTTGTTTGTGTTGTTTTGCCCTGTAGTTTCCGCTCCACTTCTCTCTCTAGGCTCTTAGCTTACATAGTTTCTACCTGTTAAAAACATATGGAAGTGTGCTCTTTGCAGTGGAATGAGAACTGTGATGTTGTGCAAAGAAGGTGGATGGCTGTGTGCTGCCAAAGTGATACTCAAGGCATGCTGTAGTGATAAAGCGTGTTGCCCGACACTGTAATTTCATTCTTAAAGAAATTATAAGTACTAATAAATGTAAATGAATGTATAAAGAGAAAAATTTTTACAAAACTAAGCCCTATTAATGATTATCCTTGAAGAAAGGTAATAATTAAGAGATTTTAAGGTGATATTTAACACTTTAAAAAAATGATTGTCTAGTTCTATAGTAAGCAGAAAGATAATGCAAGTAAAAAGGTGTGTGAGGGGGGAGAGTCCAGTCATACCTGTGTGTTCTCCTTCCTAGGTCCTGTAGTGGCCCGTGCTCTTGTTTGTGCCCCCCCCACCGTGTGATGTTCGCATCAGTGCTTGGATTGAATTTGACTGTGGATTTGCATTGCCTTATTTTTGTTGTCCCTGAATCAGGAGTAGTCTGTGCCATTTGAATTCTTGTGCCCCTGAAGGACTCAGCCTAATGCCTGTGATCAGCGGTTGTTCTGCAAGAATTTGTTGAATAGGTTGCCATGCCCCAGGGTGTATCTGGGTATTGTGGTCCCTTCACACTCATGTAGTTTAGGAGGGATTAAAGACTCTGATCTTTCTCTGGCCAGAGCTATGTGATTGATGGGGTTGATTGATGAACTTCTAATTCTTACTTTGCTTCCTGAGTAGAATCCCATTGATTATGATTGATAGGGATATAATTGGAAATCTCTGTATTTTTACTGATCTAGATGAGAATCTACTTGTATAGAGCAGCCTAGATGCTAACGTAGTATTAGAGTAATTTAGTTCAGCAGTCCCTAAAGATTAGTAGCTGCAGGCTTGTCAGGAGGAGTGAGAGAAAGGCCTCTGACTTTGTTGGTTCCTTTTCATCACAGTTACCAAATAACCTGAGAGAAACAATTGTAAAATGGAAGAACTTATTTTGGTGTATGGTTCCAGCCAGATATGGAGAAATTGTGTTATTATTGGGTAAGATCTTTATGGTAGATAGTAGAGAGAGAAAAGGAGAGGGAGAGGATGAATATGAATGAATGAATAATGAATGAATGAATGAATATGAATACCTGGGCTAGCTGGTGATATCTTTCTCCTTTTATTTTTTAATTCCATCCAGGCCCCTAGCCTGTGAGATTGTTCTGCCTACATTCTGGATTGGTCTTCCATTTAGTTGATCCTCTCAGGAAATACTTACACAGATATACCACAAGGCAGGGCTCTTGTAAAATAATAAAATGAACATGTGCTTTACTAATATTTTAAGTGCTTTTCCATCCAAATAAATTTGGCAATAAAGTTGGCCACCACAAGTCTACCCCTTGTCAACTGAACACCTAAATATATTTCCTTATATCATAATTTTCACTCTTACCTCCAAAATGTTCATGTCTCGCTCACAATGTAAAGTGTGTTCAGTGCATCTCCAAGAGTTTTCATAGTCTTAATCAGTTCCCATATTGTTTAAACATTCTCTATGATGTGCGGGCAGTGGTGGCACGAGCCTTTAATCCCAGTGCTGGCTTGAAAGACAGAGACAGGTGGTCTCTGAGTTCAAGGTCAGCCTTATCTACAGAAATCCACAGAATGAGTTCCAGGACAACCAAGACTACACAGAAACCCTGACTCAAAAAACAAAATGAAACAAAACAAAACAAAATCCTCTGAGACTCAAGGCAGACTCAACTGTCAGTCCCCATAAAATAAAAATCAAGTTTTATATTCAAAAGACACAATGGCCAGGAGACACCTCAAGTCTACCTTTGGTCTCCATGCTACACAATCACTCTTTTTTTTAAATATTTATTTATTTATTTATTATGTATACAATATTCTGTCTGTGTGTATGCCTGCAGGCCAGAAGAGGGCACCAGACCCCATTACAGATGGTTGTGAGCCACCATGTGGTTGCTGGGAATTGAACTCAGGACCTTTGGAAGAGCAGGCAATGCTCTTAACCTCTGAGCCATCTCTCCAGCCCTACACAATCACTCTTCACTTTATCTTTTGAGACAGAATCTCTCACTGAGCTTGGCACTCATTGATAGCCATCGAGATCCAGACTCTGTCCCCAACTCTAGGGTTACAGATTACCCAGCTTTTCACTATGTTTACTAGGTATCTGAAAAGCCTTCATGCATACATGATGTACTTGAGCAGCTTAGCTATCTCCCTGCCCCTTTGAAGCTCTGCTTATAGCATCTCTAACCTCAGTCTCCAGCCCTTTCCTAATTTGTCTTGTAAAACACTTTCTAAGATTTCTGCACCCCTATGTCAGTTATCATAGTAATGACCCCACACATCTCTTGTTCTAGTTTTCTGTTTTAATCAGTCATTCATTGCTGTGACCAAATACCAAAGAAAAACAAATTGTTAAGGATGGAGAATATATATTGGCTTATGGGTTCAGAAGCTTCAGTCATGACAGGGAGGTCATGATGGAGCAGAATTCACCAAGGCACAAGTGGGGGAAGGGTGTTGGAGAATCAACACAATTTGAATGTTGTGGTAGCTGGCTTTCTTCTTTTATCCCTTTCAAGCTTATGGTACCACCAGTATCCAGGGTGGGCCTCCCCCAAAATCACCTATATACTGGGCATGGTGGCATATGCTTTTAATCCTTATGCTTAGGAGGCAGAGAGTGGTGGATCTCTCTCTGAGTTTAGGCTATCTTAGTTCTACATAGAGGGTTCCAGATCAGCCAGGGCTATGTTTTGAGACCTTGTCTCAAACAAACAGACAAACAAACAAAAACAATTTACCATGTGCCAAAGGAACTGAGGTGCCTTATTATTTATCTATCCCCAATGGGGTCTCTACTGAGATTCACTGATACTTGCTTTATAGAGCCTCCAAGGCCAATCCTGGAGCCCAGACCTGTCTTTGTACTGAAAGACTTGTAGCACATAGTGAGACTTTGCTCTTTGAACTCCATCAGCTTTCTTGGAGCAGAACAGGGAGGGCATCGGTACAACTAATTAGACTTTGGTTGTTCCTGAGATACTGTCAGGGCCGCCATGTCATTGTCCGGCTCAGACACAGAGGGAAAGCAGTAGCAGGTAATGGAAAACTGATTTTGATTTTTAGACAGATCTAGATGAAGACCCAATTCTACCAGCCTGTTCTAGGCAGGCACCACTGTGAGTTGTGGGATGCAAAATGTCTGGTAATTTGGTATTGTTTTTGTGTATTTTGTAATTAGTTGTATAACCAAATAATTCTCATCTGTAAGATGGAAATATGTGTTCTATATAATTTCTGTGAAAATGGCTTAGACAGTGTATATATTAGCTCCAGTACCCGGCAGGGTGACTTCTGCTTTGTTCTCATCCGCCCTCTTCCTTTTTCCTTCCTGTACAGTCTCACATTCTCTGTACATACTGGGTTGAGGTGTTAGTGGCTTGGACTGATTTATTTATTAGCAAATGTGACCTCTGTCCCATCTAGAGTTGTCTTTTAAGGTCCTGGTAACCACTTACTAGGTCTGTGGGAGCTCTGTTTTACAGCAGTGCACTATGCTGGGGACACTGGAAAGAGTCACAGACTCGGGCAGGTTGGTGAACTTGTTGTTCCCTCCCTCCCTCCTCCCTACCTTCTCCCTCCCTCCTTCTTTCTGATTTATATGTATGAATCTTCTACTAGCATGTGTGTATGTATACCATGTGCTTGTTTGGTACCCAAGCATGTCAGAAGGTGGCATTAGATCCCCAGGAACCGGAGTTGCAGGTAGTTGTGAACTGCCATGTGGGTGATAGAATTGAACTAAGTGTTAGGGCCCGAGAGCCTCCCTAGGAAAGAACAATAGCCACGGATGCAATAACAAGAGTGCTTTATTAATTCCAACGTTGGGGTGGCACTTAGCAACCCCCAAAGAAGGTCACAATTTCCTTTTAAGCAGAGTTAGGGAAATTCCAGGGAGAAGAGCTTAATCTGGGGCTGATTGGTTTAGGAAAGATTCGTCTGGGACTGGTTGATGGGAGGTCCTAGTGGTTAGGGACCTTCCCCCCCTCAACAGCAGGGTAGGGAAAGCTATCTTTAGTTATCAGGAGACTGGGGGAGCCTGCTGAGCCAGCAGAAGGGGTCATGTGCTGCTGTTGAGCTGGTAGAAGGCTGTGGGCACCTCCTGATTGGTTGCTCCTAAGTTGTGGTTTTCCTGAGGACTGTCTGTTTAGCTCTGTCCCATTTAAGTGAATCAAAACTAAGGCCTGATCTCTATCTGGGCTACTAGGGAAACCTGTCTTGGCTCTGATCTGCCCCCCACCCCAGCCTCTCACTAAGGTCTCTACAAAAGCACCAAGTACTCTTAATTACTGAGCCTTCTTTTTAGCCTAGCTCCTTAAACTACAGAAAGTAATATTGGTCCTGTATGGAATTTCTATTCAGTTCAGATTTCTCTTTGGAAAGAATGGAATTGAATACCCTTTTACCCCTACTGTTAATATAACAAATCCCTAAGATAATTAATTTGTAAGAAAAGATTTATTTGGATTCATGATTTTAGAGAGGTTTAGCCTATGATGGGGTTGACTCCATTGCTTGGGGTATGTAAGGAGTAGCGCACAGCAATAGAAGCACACATGGAATCAAGCCACTCATTTCATTGCTGAGTAGTAAGAGAACGAAATTGGGCCTGGGATTTCACTGTCACTTTCAAGGGCATATTTCGACCCTGTCCTACTCTTGTGGTGGTGGTTGTTGTCTTTTGGTTTTTTGTTTTGTGTATGTGTGTGCATGCTTATTTTTGTCGTGGTATACATGCATGGGTTGAAGGTGGACATGGAGACCAGAGGCCCTCTTGGGTATTATTCCCCAAATGCTGTCCTTTCCTGTCCTTTCCTTTCTTTTTTCTTTTTCCCCCTTCCTTCCTTCCTTCCTTCCTTCCTTCCTTCCTTCCTTCCTTCCTCCCTCCCTCCCTCCCTCCCTCCCTCCCTCCCTTCCTTCCTTCCTTTTTTTTTGAGTCATTTTGCACTGGCCTGCAACTCACCAATTTGGCTATGCCGACTAGCCACCAAGCCCCAGGGACCACCTGTCTCTGCCTTGCTAGTGCTAGGACTACAAGCATGAGCCTCAGTGCCCAACTTTTGTATGTCGGTTCTGAGTTATCAAACTCAATTTTCTTTTTTTTTAGAGACAGGGTTTCTCTCTATAGCCTTGGCTGTCTTTTGGAACTCACTTTTGGACCAGGATAGCCTCAAACTCACAGAGATCTGCTTGCCTTTGCCTCCCAAGTACTGGGATTAAAGGTGTGTGCTACCACTGCCTGGCCAAACTCAGATTTTCATGCTTGCACGGTAAGCACTTCACTGGAGGTATTTTCCCAGCCCTTTTGTTTCTTGAGATATTGTCTCACTCTTTAGTCCATGTTTGTCTAGAACTCACTATATTTCTTAGTCTGGTCTTAAACTCATAGCAATCCTCCTGCCTCATCCTTCTGAGTATTTTGATTACATGTATGAGCCACTACACCTGACTCCCCTATTGTAATGGTATAAGTAAAATGTCGCAGATCCCTGAGTGGCAACAGGCAGCAAGCCATGAGGGTCAGCAGGTCCTGGGCAGGGAGTAGAGTGGTGGATGAGAAACCTAGAGGAAGCAGCCAGTCCCATGAGGAGCAGCAGCCATAGTGGGTGAGAGATAGACAGGCACGTCATGCTTTGGGGTTGGATATTTATTTAGTGGGTTATGGAAGGGAAAGGGGGGAAAGGAGAGAAGAGAGAAGAGCAGAGAGTAGAGACAGACAGACAGACAGACAGACAGACAGAGCGAGAGAGAAAGAGAGAGAGACAGAGAAAAACAGAAGGGGGATGGGGAGAACTGGAGAGAAGGGAACGAGACAGAAGCTGCCTCTTTGAGAGAGAGACAGAAAGGAAGAAAGCTCAGGCTGGAAGCAGAAGATTGGCAGATGAGGGGGGAGTGGGCAGGGATTGTCTCTTAAAGGGACAGTACAGATCATTACACCTATATCTTAAGGTTCCCCTACCTCTGATATTGTTACCTTGAGACTATGTGTTTAGGCCTCAGCCTCTCAGGGAGTATTAAAGATCTGAACCATAGCATCCATTTTTTCCAGCAACTTGCCTCAATTCATTCTGCTTTCTTTGGATATATGTCTTGGTGTCCCAATCTAGTGGATCATTCCTAGCTCCATATTGCAATAACACTAGTTAATATGTACTTTTCTTTTTATAAGGATGCCTTCTGCTAAAAAGGACTTTAAGAATCTTTTGGTGATAAGTATATATATATAAACTTCTTACATATGTACTAAGGTAGTTTAAACTGTCTATGAGTATGACAGAATACCTGATGTAATCTGGAGGGAGGATTGATTTTGGCTCATGATTTTAGAGGTTTTAGTCTATATTCCTTGACTTCACTGATGCTGGTTTAGGCAGAATATCAGCACAGAGGAACATGTGGCAGACAAGAAGGAAAGATGCAGAAAGGAACCAGGGACAAGATATAGCCTCAAGAACATGCCTCACCCCGACCTGTTTCTTCCACTGAGGTCCCACTTCCAATAGTTTCTAGAATCCCCTAAATAGCTAGTGACCAAGTTTTTAATGCATGAGAATACTTCCTATCCAAACCATAACAATGGAGTTGGGAGGGGGAACCGTGTGTGTGTGTGTGTGTGTGTGTGTGTGTGTGTGACCATCTTGACTACTTTCATTTTAAGACCTGAATATCTTCATAGCCAAGAGAAAAGGGGAAATAAGATGATGGACATAATTATAATCTAATAAGCAGTTAATAGTTATATTGACTAAGAAAGAAGCTTTTTTCACAATCCTAGTAACAACTGATATAGGAGCATTTTTATAACAGACATGAGGCCGTGTATTGGACAATGACTTCAACAACATTGTTTCAGAAAATGCAGGGATTTTTTTTATAATCTATTGCTTTTATAGATCTCTAATAAAATCTCAGAGCATACAAGAAATGATTCTAAAGATTTGTTTTTTTAGGGTTACAAATCTAGTGAGCATCCCATTTTCTTTTTAAGTTGGTACTGAAGTATAGTATCAAATTGCCTTAGCAGATAGTATGTTGTAGAATTGCCTTAGCAGAATAGGTGTGGAGGAGACCTGTCCTTTTGACTATCTATTTTTAAAGTATTTTTTCTGTTAGGTTGATTTTGTTGTTTTTTGAGATGGGGGCAGAAACTGATAATAGATTAAGATCGAAAACTTTAGCTGGGACTTGGCACAGTGCAGTTAGCCAGAGTTTCATCTCTCAAGACAACCTTATCCCCACTCCACGGCTCCGTATATGGAATGATCAATTTGTCTTCATTCTGTAGGTAAAATGGCAATGTGAAAATGAACTCATGTTGATTTTTTAATAAAAATTTCTCAGAAAGAATGTCAGAGGCAGAGGGTGGAGAGGAGAGCTGTGAAATGCTGTCTTCTGGACATGATGAGGTCTTTGCACTCAGAAGCTCATAGAAGCCATGGTTACCTGTACAAGACCAAGTCAGGCACATCCCAGCATGGACAGGGAGGGAGTCCTTAGTCCTCACCTCTAGCTGAAGAACTGTTGGCAGGTGATGGCTACTTAGGAAGAGAGAGTCCATTTTCTTCTGGTGGTGTAGCCTTTGCTAGGTTACTTATGCCCAGTGGGTGATCTCATACCTTTGTGCATGTATGTGACACTAATTGGACTCAGTAAGTTATATATTAAAATGCCCTGAAGGCAGGAGAGGGACTTTAGGAGTGGGATGAGGTAGAATGGAAGGGAGAAGTGGGGTGGATACAACCAAGACACATTGTACACATGCATACTATTATCAGAATAAAAAAATTTTAAAACATCTTCCAGCTCTGATAGTGCATATCTGTTACTCCAGCCAGTACTTGGGAGGTTGATACAAGAAGATCACCAGTTCAAGGCCAGCCTGGGCAATGTACAAGGTCCTGTCTTGTATAAACACCAAACAAAAGTCTATTAATTGGGGCTGAAGAGACAGCTCAGCAGTTAAGAATGTATACCACTTTTACAGAGGTGGCTCATTATTGCTTGTTGCTGTGGGAATCCTTCAACCTTCTATAAATGACTTCTTCAGACTTCTGTAAATGGTCAAAGGGGGCTGAAGAGACAGCTCAATGGTTAAGAGCACTGCCTGGTTTGTCTGGTATGATATGAAAGGAGATAAACTGAGGTGTTCAGGAGACACGGACAGGAAACAGGTGGTGCAAGATGGAAGAGAGGTAATGCCACTTGGTAGAATATAGATTAATATAAACGGGTTAATTTAAGTTATAAGACCTAGTTAGGAGCGAGCCTTAGCTGTAGATGAGCTTTCATAATTAATAAGAAGTCTTCATGTCATTATTTGGGAGCAGAGCTGATAGGTCAGAAAAAGACTCGTTGCAAACGAATAATGTTGTAAGTGGAAAGTACTGGATACTTCTGGCTAAAGCTGCTGGCCCGGGCCAGGTTTTCCGCCTGGATTTCATGTGTGTTGTGTGGTGATAGCTGTCATGCAGGCTGTAAAGCTGAGCTAGTCACATGGCTGCCTCTGGAGGCCTTGCCTGCTGCTCTGACTTGCTCTCACAGAGAGGTGTGGGGAAAACGGTCTGGTAAAAATCTGGAGGTTCATTTGGGAAGATGTTTGGCATTCAGGCAAATATTATAAAAAATCAAGTCCACAGGCATTCCAGGAGTGTTAAATGACTTCATAGTTGAAATTTTTTTTTTAGATTTCAGAAATGTCAAAGAAATATTGGAAAGCATTCTTGTCAATTACAAATTGGACCCTTATAAACTTTCATAATTTTTTTCCAGCACAGCAAGTTAGCTAAGTATCAGAGACACAAGAGTACATAGTAACCCACAGGAACCAAATATCGCTTGCGTGTGTACCCAGAAATGCAAGTGTGGTGCAGAAAAGCACATTCACATTGTACAAGTGACCCTGGGCCACGTGTTGAGTATCTGCACGGGAGTCAGAGGGACAGAAGAAGTGGGGACATCATTCACGGCTCACCCTTTCCACACCGCCTTCCCTCCTCCCAAGGTGACTGCATGTTTTCCATCCCATTAGCTGGAGAGTTGACTGGGATGATTGGAATGGGATTTGGTTAATAGGCTCTGCAGGGGCACTGGGCCACCTCAAATTCCAGGGCATCTGTGGTTGGTTTGATACCTCTGTGTAGGACAGTACCCACTGCTCTGCCTTTGCAGGACATGTGCAGGTTCATTAGAGAGGCGTCTTTAGGAACAGTTCCTCCTGCTGTGTGGTGAGATGTCAGTTTCTGAGCTTAGGTGGCATGGTGGTTGCTAAAGACTAAGCAGTAAGTTCCTAAAGAGAATCTTTTGTGGATAGGTATCAAGATCTAACAGGAGCAGTTCAGGGAGATGAAATTTTGTTAGAGATGGAGACACATAAAGTATCTAAAAATGTAAAATATTGAATATTCTTAGGGATTGGATAATAGAAAATTTGGAGAGAGGGGATTGAAATAAGTGACACATATTTTAAATCATTTTGAAGCTGTTTAGAACCGATGAAGGATTTTTGTATATAAAGCTATTGTGTATTAAGCAACATGAAATTCTAGAAAAGTGTAGGGCATCTTAGAGCGTGTGTGGGAGGGGATCCTAGAAAAGTGTAGGGCATCTTAGAACGTGTGTGGGAGGGGATCCTAGAAAAGTGTAGGGCATCTTAGAGCGTGTGCGGGAGGGGATAAAGAGCTAGAGTTGGAAGAATAGCTTTGCTGCTTCTTTCATTGCATATTTGGGGCCACAGTGGACTTTGAGTAACTGTGGCCATTAGCCATATCAATTGGAAGGAAATTGGTTTCTTAGTTTGATTATAAATCTGATCTTTTTGACATCGTGTTTCTATGTTTTTGACTGTCCACCACCTGTCACAAACCCTAGAACAATCATTTACTCTTCTAAATGGAGGCACTCTGAGGTACTGTAGCACAGGGATTGAAGAGATTGATTGTGGGAGGGGACAACGTGTAAATGGCTGTATCATTATTAAGCTTTGCTGTCCCCTAGGATCTATATATTCAGCTGTTTTAGTGGCTTTCCACGTAGTGCATTTGACTTTTAGCTTCTGTTGCTGAAGTAATGGTAACACATTCTGTTTCCCGTTTGTTTATTTATGGTCTTGTTTTCTACCCTTGCAGAACTTGATATAGGTACAACGCCTCAGACATGTACACATTCTGGAGTAATAGATAACTCTGATTTTGTTACAAGGCAATAATTTAAGTTGGCAGGTTTAGCTGATAGCATAAAACACAAGAGAGAAATAGGATCTGTTTATAAATGTCAGCAGAACCTCTGAGAATGAGATGCTGCTTTGGCACTGACTCCAGGACTGTTGTTCTGTCTGATATGAAGGGAAATAAGCTGATGTCTGTGAGAATCTGGTCAGTCAGATTAAAATAATAGGATCGTAAATTAGCTGTTCCCTTTATGTCATTTTAAGTAACTTGCAGCTGTGACTAAGTAACAGGGAATTGGGCTCCTTAGAAGGACATGGGATCTAGATTTTTCTGGTAGGTCATGAGGTCAAAAGAATAGCTTCTAGTGAGTTCTCTTGGAAAGTTCAGTTTTCCAGCTCAGTTCTCCATGTGCCACTATGTCTGTTCTGGAAAAGCAGAACCTTAGAATGGGGGAGATTGTAAAGTTCAGATCCTTGGAAACTAGACCCGTGGAGGTCATTGAAGCGCCTGTCGCTGTGATAGCCATAGCCATAGAAAATTATGAATGTGGCACTTTTTTTAGTCATTTGCTAAAACTAAAATCAGTTCAGCATAATGGGGCATTGACATACAGGATCACCACCTCCCACACAGCAAATAAACATTCCTGCCTTACCTTGACATTCATTTCCCATAAACACTCCAGTGTTTATGTGGTGTTATCTTGTGGGTGTGTTTTATTTTCTGAGACGTGCTGTTACTGGTGTCTGAAGTGCTGGGGAAGTGGAGGGACTGCTGGGGCACTCAGGAGCGGTGGTTAGGGAACTAGCTTTAATGTTGAAGTCAGCACAAATAGAAACTAAGCACACTGTGGTTTCCATGTATCTCGGTGGCTGCTTCACACTCAGGAACTTTCTCTGATTGTTGCTTTCCCTCTTTAGAGCAGTTTGGCTGACAATCTTTGTTTTGAGATATCTCATGCTGTAGATGAAAAATAAGTTCTTGGGGCTGGAAGATTTTTAAAAGTCATGGTTGCATCCATCTTTCTCAAGGCAGAAGTATGGGGCTCTACTAGATTGATTAGAACACCGCACTATCAGAGGTCTTATGGATAATTTCCATAGACTCCCATTGATGATTTGTTTTGTTTTTCAGTAGGGATGGGTGCTTATCATTATTTATACACCAAAGATTCTTATTTCTGAAGGCAAGAGAGGATAAAGGGAAGAGGTTTCTATTTTTAAAATGCCTATCTGGTCTACTTGATATACTCTGTCTCAGAAACCAAAAACCCTGACTGGAGACTTGGCTCAGTGGTTAAGAGCGTTGTTGCTCTTACAGAGGGCCAGCCACATGATGGCTCACAACCATCTATAATCCTAGTTCTAGGGAATCCAACAGACATGCATATGGTGCACATGCATGCATGCAGGCAGAACATTCATGCCCATAAAGTAAAATAAGTAAAACTAAAACCGAACAAACATGTGTAAGGGCACATGCCTTTAATACCAGCACTTTGGTTACATAGGCAGGTATATATCAGTTCACAGACAACCTGGTTTCAGGCCTCCTGGGGCTAGACAGAGAGACCCTGTCTCCAAAACAAAAATCAATCAAACAAACAAAACCAGAAACCAACCAACTAATCTTCCAACCTCTTGACCTTGACTCTTACCTGACCACATCACTGCCAGCTGCCAGCGTGGGAACGAATCCACCTTCACTCTGACTTCCCTGATGAAGATTTAATGAACAGATTGGCATGGGAGACTGGGGCTGTTGAGCCTAGTCTCTGAGGACGACAGCTATTCCCAGATGGTCTGCACCTGCAAAGTCATAGCCCAGAAAGATACCTGGCAAGCACTTCATTGTAAAAATCCTTCTTATATGTAATCACTTGGAGTTATCTTTATTTATCAGGATGTGCTAGAATCTGTCTTAGTGGTATACGTTGATTATGACCTCTATATTCCGAGTCAGTCTTCATTTTAGAATGTACATATATTGTAGGTATATAACTAGTAATGGGCCTTAGTTATAATAGTTTATCTTTTTTTGTTGTTGTTATTTTGCTTTTCACTACAGGGCTTCTCCATGTAGTCCTGGCTGTCCTGGAACTCACTTTGTAGATCAGATTGGCTTGAACTCAGACCCGCTTGCCTCTGCCTTCCAAGTGCTGGGATTAAAGGTGTGTAGCACTGTGCTTTATTTCTTTTCTTTTTTTTTGATTACTCTCATGATTTATTAATATTCAGATTGAAAAAGGAGCCTCACAGCCTCAAGTTACGCTAATTGGCACATTTGCTTTATTTATTTACTTTTAAAACAAACCGGGTTTTTGAATTTTTTTAATCCTTTTTGTTGATTCCATCACATTGAAAATGAGGAAACAGAAGTGGTCTTGAATTCACTTAATATTTTGGACTCCTCAGAACGGAACATTGCACACACACACACTTGGAACAGAGAGAGAATAGAGAGGAAAGTGGACTCCCACAGGGCCACACGCACCAGATCAAAAAACTGGGGTACAGTGCAAGAATTTCCCAAGATGACTGCATCATCATTACCAAAAACTCGCCATAACAACACCAAGAAACAAAATGTTTAAGCCACACTGTTGGACTTGGGATCTTTCCTGCTTTTTTTCTTTTTTTAAATGTTTGCCACACAGAGAGAGGGGGCTAGTAGGTAGGAGAGGACAGGCTCACACTCGTGAGCGGGACAGGAGAGGAAACTTCAGAGCGGAGCAGAGAAAGGGTGGGAGAGACAGGGTTCAGGTGGGGGCAACATGGAAAACCATTTCTTAAAGTTCAGGCATGTTCTTGGTCAGCCTCGGGGTCTTCTTTACCCTCATCCTGTCGGGCACTTTCCTTAGGTTTGGCTTCATCTACAGCTTCTTTCTCTTCCTCGGCTTGGCTGCTTTCTGCAGTCTCCGTTGGAGGCTGGGCCGCCTTGGTGGCAGCATCCTCTGCAGCAGGAGTGGTGGCAGCAGCATCAGTGACAGCATCAGGCACGTCGGCTTGTTTAGGCTCCTCCTTGGCAGGGCCATCTTCGGCCTTGGAGGACGGCGAGTTATCAGTGGTAGTTTTATCGGCACTTTCTGTCTCAGCTGAACCGGCCTTCTCCTCTGAGGGAGCCACATCCCCCTCACCTTTCTTCTCCTCAGAAGGTGCATCTCCTGCCTTGCTGGGCTCGTCAGCCTTGGGGCTGGTGGCTGGGGCTGCATCGGTAGTAGCAGGGCCGTCTCCCTCCTTCTTCTCCACACCATCAGCAATGGGAGCATCATCTTTCTTCTCGTTTGCCTCGGTCTCGGCAGCTGGTGCATCGCCCTTCTTCTCGCCTTTGAGCTTTTTCCTTGTTATGTGTCCACGGAAGCTAGCCTGAATTTTGGTCGCAGCCTTATGAGCCTTATCTTCCGGTTTGACACCATCTTGCTCAATCTTTTGGTCCTCATCATTCTTTTCAACCTGTTTGGTTCTTCTCATACAGCACAGCATGGTGGTATCTTCCCCGGCCTTCTTCCTGCCTCCTCTCCTTTCCTCCTCTCTTCCTTGTTCCCCCCCCCCCTCCACCTCTTTTCTGCTCCTGTGCTTTATTTCTATAATAGTTTATCTTTTAATTTAAAAAAAAAAAACAGGTGGTGGTGGTGCAGGCGGATCTCTGTGAGTTTGAGGCCAGCCTGGGCTATAAGAGCTAGTTCCAGGATAGGTTCCACAGCTACAGAGAAACCCTGTCTTGAAAAAACAAAACAAAACAAAACAAAACAAAAAAGCAACAAAAACAATTTATGTCCGTTGGTGTTTTTTTCTGCATGTTTGTCTGTCTAAGTATGGTGGGTCTCCTGGAACTGGGGTTACAGACAGTTATAAGCTGCCATATGGGTGCTGGGAATTGAACCTGGGTCCTCTGACCAGTGCTCCCAACTGCTGAGCCATCTCTCCAGCCCCTATAACAGTTTATTCTAAGAAGCCCAAATGAATCTTTCCCAGTGAGAGAGATTAAACATTTGGTTGGTTGATTCTTTACAGCTACTTTATTTTTTCTTTTTAAAATATCACACACTTTATACTTTCACAGTTTTGAAGTAATTTATCTACTTGTTCATAAGAACATATATTTAACAGTATAAAATTCTCCCAAAATTAAATAAATGAAAATTTTATAATAATTACAGTAATAGATGCTTATTATTAAAAGTGATAACAACAGAAGCATAATTTTGAAAGCAAAAGTCTTTTAAAGTCCAGTTTTTTCAACAGAGATGACATGTTTGTGCATATTCTATTCAAACTCCATTTTAATTTAGTCGTGTATATTACTAAAAATTGAACCTAGTTCTTCATATACACTATTCACTATTCTACTATTGAGTTATAGCCCCAGTTAATTATTATAAAACTATGAACAAATATATACAATTAGAAGGTATTTGACTTAATGAGTAGATAAATTTCCTCATAAATTTTTATTTTAAAATTGTTTTTATATGGTATGTTTTAATCATACTCTTTAACCTTTTCAAACTCCTACCAGATCCTTCCTGGTTCCCTCCCTACCCAATTTCATATTCTTTTTTTCTCTCTCAGAAAAAAAAAACAAAATAAAAATATTCCCAAACAGAAATCAAAGCAAACTAACTAAAGAATACCATTAAGACAAAGAATACCAAAGCCAAACAAAAAGTTCACAAAAAACATCAAGTTCATTTTGCATTGGCCAAGTAGCCCTGGTCCTGGACCTGGTCCTGGACGGTGGTAGATAGACCCAGTGACACTCCATTGGAGAAAACTGATTTTCCCTTTCCCGTCAGGCAACAATTCCAAATAGCTTCTTGGTTAGGAGTAGGACTTTGTGTCCACTTCCTCTCTTTGTGATGGGGGTTTTGTCTGGTTTGACCCTGTGCAGCACTTGTGCATGCTGTCAGAGCCTCTGTGGGTTCATGTGGGCATCAGCCCTGTAGTGTCTGGAAGATGCATCTCCTTGGAGTCACCTCTAGCTCTTACATTCTTCCTGCCTCCTTCATAGATACCTCAGCCTTGGGAAGAGGGTGATGAAGACATCTCACTTAGACTGAGTGCTCTAAAGTCTCTTATTCTCTGTACACTTGTGAGTCCCTCTGTTAATTTCCATCTGCTGCAAGAAGAAGCTTTTTTTGGTGAGGGCTGAGCAAGCACTGATCTGTGGGTGCACTCTAAGTCATTAGTAGTCATTTTATTTATATCCCTTTAGCAGAATAATGGTGGTAGGTTTTCCCCTAGGGCCGTGGTTTATCTAGTCTCAAGTTCTTGGTCAGTTTTTCAGTGTCATTTATGGGTTTTATCTCATGGAGCAGGCCTTAAATCCAGTCAAAAAATGGTTGTTCGTTCCCATGACGTCTTGTGTTACCATTGCACCAGGGTGCCTTACTGGCAGGTCTCTGTTGTAGGTGGCAGGTTTATAGCCAAGATATTGATAATTACTTTTCTCTTTCAGTAAAAAGCAAAGTACATTCTAGCAACACAAGCACTGGTAGTAGGGATGAAGCTTCTAGTTGGACAAAAGCTTAATATCTCCATATTTGGTGATATAAGTAAGTTATGCTTTCATCAGTAGGATATTACCCATCATGTTATGGAGAATAAAGTAACCTTAGCACTAGCCTGGGATGTTTTCAGGGGAATCCACAGGACCTTTTGACCAATGATTCAACAACATGTACCCATTTCTGGCAGTACTGTTTTTCTTTGATAGCATAAGATGTCTGGTTGGGTCATTGTCTTCCTCATTATGTGGTGACACTATTTAAATTCCTGTCATTTATGTGTATGTTTTAGGGAACTTCTACAGCGGTAGGTTTCCATATGGCTTTTCAAAGGTCCTTTAGTGTTAGTTGTCCCTCCCCCATAGTCCCTCCCTTATTCTCAGAAACTTTAAAACCTTGCCTAAGTAAAGAAATAGAACTCTGGTAGCTGAGACTGTAGCTCAGTAGTTCATCAGATGCTTGGCATATGTGAGCCCATCGGTTAGATCAACAGCAATGAAAGAGGAGAGAGGGAGGAGGAGGGGAAGGGGAAAGAAGAGAGTCAGGAAGGGAAAGAACATTGCTAAGGGCTCCTGAATCCCTCTCCATGGCCATATGAACTATATCTCTCTTCCTCCAAGTGCAAACACTGTCCTTTTTTATTAGTTTTCTTTTGAATAACCACTTCTTTCCATTTTCAAGTAATTTATCA
Organism: Myodes glareolus; assembly: GCF_982192425.1. Lineage (NCBI taxonomy): Eukaryota > Metazoa > Chordata > Mammalia > Rodentia > Cricetidae > Myodes > Myodes glareolus. Next base: position 51,990,755 of record NC_142038.1, read on the forward strand.
CCCACATGTGATAGCTTGTAATTTAATGTTGCCATCTAAACGGCCATATAGATCTTAAGTCTCTGAGTCTGCATACCGACCCTATAGCCCTTTCTTTTTCTTACAGTTTGTTGGATAACTTAGGTCACTTCCCAAACTAAGTGATGCTTCCTGTTCCTGGTGCCCACCGTGCCAGCCTTCCCTGCCACTTGTTTTCCTCACCTGGGGCTCCCTCTAGTCCATGCTTTGTCCCTTTGGTGAGAATATGTGCAGCTTGAGGTCTTTTATTTTGTATGAAGTACATAGAGTTTTAGAAACTTTTTTGTGAGATTGAAGAATGATGATATTGGAACCTAAAATCATTTAAAATAAGGTTTTAACTGTGTTACTTTTTTATAAGGAAGGTATTTCCTCTCATATTTCATTACATACTGATACTGTTCATAAAGGAAAGGAAAAGATTCATGGCTTATTTTCTGGTTTGCCAATTTTGTTGTTTTTGTTTTTGTTTTTAGAGGAGGCAAGGGTCTCATTGTATAGGGTGGCTGTCCTGGAGCTCTATATGTAGGTAGACAGGCTGACCTTGAAATCACAAAGAATTGTCTGCCTCTACCTCTTGAGTGCTGTGTTGTAAGGAGGCCACTTGTTGGTTCCCAGCTGCTCAGCCCCAAAATAATCACACAGAAACTGTATTGATTAAATCAAAGCTTGGCTCATTAGCTCTAGCTTCTTATTGGCTAACTCTTACATATTAATTTAACCCATTTCTATTAATCTGTATATTGCCATGTGGCTGTGGCTTACCTGCTAAAGTTTCAGCGGTGGGGCTACATGGCTTCTCTAAACTCTACCTTCCGTCTACCAGCATTCAGTTTAGTTTTTCCTGCCTAGCTAAGTTCTGCCTTGCTATAGGTCCAAAGCAGTTTCTTTATTAACCAGTGATATTCACAACATACAGAGGGGAATCCCACATTAGTGCTGAGATGAAAGGCATCATGCCCAGCTTTTGTTTTTATTTTTATTAATTAATTAATTTGTGTGGTGTGTGTGTGTGTGTGTCTGAATACATGTCACATGTGTTCAGGTACCCATGGAGGCAGAAGAGGATTTTATAGGCAGTTGTGTGCCTTATGTGGGTGCTGGGAACTGAATTCAGGTCCTCAGAAAGAGTTAGTTCTCCAATCTCTTATGTCTTAGTCACTCTTCCATTACTGTCAAGGGACACCATGGCCAGGGCAACTCTTACAAAAGAAAGCATTTAACTGGGGGCTTGATTGCTCTTTCAGAGGTTTAGTCTATTTTTATCATGGTGGGAATCATGGCAACATTCAGGCAATCTGGGGAGTAGTAGCTGGGAGCTACATCCTGATCTGTGGCCAGAGAGAGAGAGAGAACATGAGCTTTAAAACTTCCGAGCCCACCCCCAGTTACATACTTCCTTTAACAAGGCCACATCAAGTCCTTCTAATCTTTTCAAACAGTGCCATCTCTGGAGACTAAGCATTCAAATATATGAGCCTATGAAGGTCATTCTTAGTCAAACCCTCTCACATTATGTACCAATTTTTTAAGGTACTGAATTGTTAACTAGTCATCCTCTGAAGAGTCCCTTAAGTTTTTTGATTCTTATGAACCCAAAGATTTAGGCATATTTCAGTTTATTTCATCACAGCTGCTTTGAAATGATTTATCCATTTGTTCAGCTATATGCACATGCATGGTGGAGACTGCAGCCAGGGTCTCACACATGCTAAGCAAATACTCTACCATTGAAGTTAAGATTGTCCCATCTTTGATCAGCTAAAGTTCTCACGTAGATTCTTTTCATGTTACCCAGTAGTCTAGTCGCTTTTTTGCTGTCAAGATATTCTAGGTTCATCTTGTCTATTTCATCCTTCTTCTCTAAGAATCTTTGATTTCCTAATAAGAAATGATACTTTAAAGAGTAAAATTTAGCCATCAGGATAGCCAGGTTGGTCATAATTTGTAAGTTTGTCTTTTGCTAGGTGCTAGTAAAATCATAAGACATACTTGGTACATTTAAATGGACTTCCTACTTACATTCAGGACTATAGGATCTTTATTTAACTTCTTTGATGTTGATTTCTTTTCTGACACACCAAGTCTTGATTATGAACACAGGAATTATACAATTAGAATATCTAATAATTACTCTGTTCTCTTATTCTACATAAAGAGTTTCAGAATGGCAGTACTACCTCCTCTGATAAGATTACTGAAAACAATTTGAAACCCCTTTGTGTGTGTGTCTGCGCATTCTCATTGTTCTCAAGCAGCTGTACTGAATTGAAATTGTCAGTGTGTGTTTATGAACTTTCTTTTTAACCCTCATTTAGTCTCATTTCTACAAATAAGTGTAAGTAAAGCTCACTACCAGTTCTAGTGTAATAGTTCTAGTCCCTGATAAAGTCCTTAGGAGGGACTAGTTGAGGCAATGTTACCCGTGCTCTTGTGTGTGGTGTTTATACAGACGTGGCTTGCCGCGCATTTGGTTTCTTGAACCACTCCATCTCCTGCTGGCAATAGGTATTGCTGGTCAAACAAGCAAACAAAAATCACCCTTGACAACCTGGTTTTCTTTAGAAATAACTATTTTTTCTACCTAATACCCCCATTTTTTCCCCTTAAAAATCCAGTGATTTCCTAGAATTTGTCTTGTAGGGTGTTGTAGTAGGTATGTTTATGCTGTTTTAAATATTATTTTAGTAAAGTTTTCTCAAACCATAGGGAGGTTTTGTTGCTTGTTTTATGTGAAATGAGATTTCCTGAACTTTTGTAAAGAAACATGGCTTTAGGTATTCTCTTCTCCTATCTGGATTTTCTTTGTTTGTTGGATCTTCTTTGCCTGTCTTCACTGCTTGTGACTTTTTTACAGACCCTCCCCACGCACATTTGCTTTATATTTTTTTCCAATTTTACTCCTTTTTACTGATTTAATCTTGAGAGGGCATCTTCTGTTGTAATTCAGTTCTGGTTCTTATTTGACTCGTAGTACTTCTTTTCTGGCTTTTTGTTTTGTTTTTGGATTTTGGGTTTTTTTTTTAGTATCATTTATCATTTAAAAATATCTTTGTGAATGTCTATGGATTAGATGAACTATAAGTGGAGCCCCCTAAATCAAATGGATAAATAGTCATATTTAATGTTACCAGATACCCAAAAGCATTTTCCTAATTTTATCCTTACTGACAAGGAATTGCAGTGAGGCCCTGTATTGTATCTGTATTGCAAAAGCCTAAGGTCTGCATGCTTATGTACATACCTGGAGAGTAGCTTACATTTCTCTTTAAGGAACTGTGGAAGGTATGGGCCTTCTTACAAGAAACCATAATTGTACTGACATCTTCTTGAACTTTAGCAGAGGTGTGATACTTGAGAGGATAGTGAGGAGAATAGAAGAGTAAGAAAGGGGTGTCCTCAAAGCTGTCCTTGGGGTATGTCATGTGACTGCAGTATCAGGAAGTGTTGTACAATGAGGAAAAACTTACTTTTTAATAAGGATTAGGCCTCATGAACTCTCAGGTTTGTTTCCTAGAATGCTGGGGCGGGGTCACTGGAAAAATCTGACATCTTTTTGTAAGTTTGAAATGGGAGGGTGGAAGAGGGGGCCGTGGAGATGATTCCTGTGATGTGGCTGCTGCCCGGATTCTCGTAGGGACATGGAAGGGCGTAGATCACCAAACGGGACACCTGTGTAGGTCTGTGGTGTGAGACAGGCGGCTTGTCAGAGGTATGTGCTCCAGCAAGTTCTCCAGACCGCTGTCTGTGTGCCCACCGGCCTAGCATATCCAGGCCTCCAGGGCCATGCTTGGGTGGCACCTGCCAACACTATCCAGTGAGGAGCAGAAAGCCAAAGTTGGACAGCTGTTTTCTAATCTCTTTGGTTTGCTGTTACAAAACTCTCTGAAGCTCGTGACAGAGCCAAGCTTACTGGGAAGCATGAAACTTCTCCCCTGTTGCTGGCATTTGTTCTTATTTAAGTCCTCACCCCTGCTTTTATGTAAGCTATACTGCTGAATTTGACCTCTTCGATTTTTAGATAGGTTTGGTGACCTACAGGAGGCTGTAGTACTGTTTTCTGTGTTGGCTTGACTTGGCTTATCTGGTTTATTTGTTGCCTTTCTATTTCGGATACCCTGTAGCTTTCACTGTTATTGATTTTTTTTTTGTAGCCTTAATAAGGCAGTTTGGCATGGAAATTCTACAAAAATTATGTGCTCACCTCTACTCTATAGAACTTAAGCAGGTGTTTGTTGAGAACACACAGTTTGAGCATCTATCATGGCACTAGTCCCTGGCTCATAACTGAGAAAACGAACAAATCAAGCAAAAACAAAGTAAATGCCATATTGAGAGCTCTTTAATGTCAGCCCTAAGCATCTCTTATGTGTATTTTTTACTCCTTATGGTGAACTTTATTAACCCTGTCAAATTGATAGATACCATGATGCCTGCTGTGTAGATGAGTCAGAGCTTATCAGTACAGGATGATAGACTCCAACAGTTAGAGCTGTCAAGGGGTGGCGCAGGGTCTTCATGAGTGGTTCTTTTGCCGCCTAGGCTAAGCAATTGTTGGAATCATCTGTATGGCTCAAGCTGCAGCTCTGGCTGGTGAGCCAGCAGTAGAGATGAAAGGAACATGCCACTGTTGAGCAGGTTTCTCAGCACTCATGGTCCAAACTGTTGAGATAAGAGCAACAAACAGATTATCCCACACACTCTCATAGGTGAAGGACGGCTTAGTTACTGACACCATTTGTTCTTCAAAGTGCCTGCAATGGGAAGGGGCAAGGATTTGTGACCAGTTGTTTGGTGACTGTCTTCTCTACACTGTACCTGTTGTTTCACCTTCCTTTCCTCTTACTCTGGTGTCTACCCCAAGGCTGCAGCTGGGGGCGGGGGGTGCAGGGGCGGATGTCCTTATCCTTTGTGGGTAATCTAGAGGAAAATTTGACTCTAGGAATTTTTGTCCCTCTGGGTATCCTATGGTTCGCCTTACTTTGCACTGCTGAGAACATACAAGTGCAGGGACTGAGGGGCTTTTGTGGTAGGGAAAATACAGAGGTCACTAGTACTTGATGCTGTTTTGAAATAATTCCTAGAACCACGTTTGGCTGTGGAAGTAACGAGTGCTATAAAGAGAACAAACCGCGCCAATTATGGTGACAGGGTCCCTGGGAATTGATGTGGCAGAGAAAGGAAAGAGATTAAGAATTAAATCTCCATACCTTGACACTTTGGTCTTTTAACATTCTTATTAAATTGTGATTTCTCCTTTAGGAAAACAAATGAGGACAAAACACATGTTTAGGATGCAGGCTTCATGCTTTACATTTGATAATGAGCAGGTTTAGCACTCTTTGGTTCTCAGTCAACCTGTGTTCAAAGTGTCAATTAGCCAATAAATATCATGAGAAACAAGAGTCAGAAACAGTTGTGTCATACCTGCTAATGAGCTGCTAATGAAATTGTGCCTGGGCGGGAAAGACATGCACTCTGGAGTCCTCTGGAGTCTCCTCTAGAAAATGAGCCTGACACCCCTGATCCAGAGAAACAGGCACATTTAGCTCCTTCACTCCCAGTTCGTCAGTTTCCTATTTCTGCATTATGAAGTGAAGCTTCTGTATCATGCTTAATTTTAATTGTGGCAAAAATTTTTGAAACAGTCTTCATTTTACTGAGTAGCTTTGAAGTGAGTTTAAAGGGCTGATAGAATATAAGGTGTAGTCTTTCCCCAAATTTTCTTGGGTCTGTGTGTGAAGGGCCGCATCCACATGCCCCATTACAAGATGGTGCTGGCATCCGGTTTCACCGCCAGGTGAACGCACATGTGCTAGGTAACTTTCCACTGCTGTCCCCGCCTACTCCCGAGGCTTCACCTGGGCTAATTGGGCAGCGGACCAATCCAAGGGTGACACGTCCGAAGCAAGGACTGCTTCCTATATAAAGGAGGGGTTCCCTCATTTAGGGGTCCCCAGCCATGTTAGCTGATGCTCTTTCTCTCAGGACGCATTAAAGCTATTTCTGCAGAAGAATCCTAGTGTCCCGCGTGGTTCTTGCTGGCGAGACGATAGCGTGGGACATCTGTGGATGATTCCTTTTCCTTTTTCCTAATGTTTTTGTGTCTTTTCTCTCCTTACCCCAACTCTCTCCTCCCTCCCTCCCTCCCTCCCTAGCCTCCTCCCTTCCTCCCCCTTCAGTGAAGTCTGTAAAGATAAGGGAACAAGGAGTGAATGGGGACTGTATCTTACAGAGAGAGGTGGCAGTAGGTGGTGAACTTCCCAGAAACTAGATGCCCACCGTGAGTAAAAGCCTCAGGGGCTCCGCTGTACTTGCTAGTCTTACTGCCGTCTTGTAAAGTACAAAAGGGAAGAGAGATGAGAGGGTAGGCTAGGAGCTGGCTGGGGACCAAGTACAGACATGCATTGTGGGTAGGATGCCTTCTTCATCCTAGTCTCCTTTATTTCATCTCTGAAATTATTAAATGCAGGGCTGTGATATGCCCCAGGGGGCTAATGGGAAGACTTATTGCATGTTCTTAAAGTTCTGATGCTTTTGTGGGGATGCTGATGGGACAGAGGTAGAACTCCTACTTTTTCTGGTCCTTTTCACTGCTCAGTCTTTCATTTCATATCCATTCTCTGAGTTCAGCTCTGTCGTGTCTGAGAGGATGGTGATAACGTCCTGATGGCCTTTTGCTCCTTGAACTCTTCCAGTTTATAGGCTGAGGTCCCGGTGCTTCAAGCATGCTCAGACATTGCTTTCAGGAAAAGTGCTCTTTAGGTTTAGTTCTTGTGCCCTTATCTCTCCCATTTACTTACTAGACCTCAGGAACCAGACTGGATTTGTTTGTGTCCCTCCTGGTAGGTACCAACACGGGGGTCCAAAGCATACACAGTAGACCGTCATAGGAGGAGCGTCTAGAAAACATTAGCCTCTTGCCCAGGCCTCAGTAAATGTTCACTGACAGGCTAGCTGTAGAGAGAGGCTCACTGTTCACTTATGCTCAGTAGAGCCCTTGCCTGTTTCAGGCACTTCTATTGTAACAGGAAATCTCTTTTTGTTGTTGTTTTTTGTGGTGGTGGTGGCCACCGTGTGTGTGGTGTATCCATGTGTTTGTGGCTGAATATGCCCATGCATACCTATTTGGAGATCAATATTGGTAGTTCTTCTATTTCCCCCCGCCTCATTTTTTCAGACAGTCTCTCACTGAGTTTTTAGATTGGCTAGGCTTTGAGTCTCTAGGATCCTCCTGCCTCTGCCCCTTCCAGTAATAGGGTCACAGAAGCTAAACTCCATTCCCAGCGTTTTATGTAAGTGCTAGAATCAGGAGCTCATGTTTGCATAGCAGGCTCCTTACTCATGGAACCATTCCCCAGTCTCAAGAGAAAGTTTTCAAAGTGACTTCCATAGTGTTTGTCCTTGGAGATTATATTAGCTAGGGTTCTCTGCAGGAAAAGAACTGCTAAAAGGAGTGTGTGTGTGCGTGTGTGTGTGTATGTGGTGTGTGTGTGTACATACGTACGTGCATACATACATACGGATTCATTAAAGTGGCTTACAGGTTGTGGTTCAGCTAACCCAAAAATTACTGTCTCCTAACAGAAAGTCCACAGTCCACGAGGATGGATGTTTCAGCTGCTCTTCAGCATATATTGGAATCCTAAAGAAATAGGCTCTAATGCCAGTGAATCCAGAGCAAGGGCGAACAGGCACAGAGCAAAAGCTTCTTTCTTCCATGTCCTCTATATAGGCTGCCAGCAGAAGGTGTGGCCCCATTTAGGAAAGGTCTTCTGACCTCAGATGGTCCAGATTTAAGATAAAATCCCTCACAGGTCAAGCTGACAATCAAGCATAGCCATCTCAGGGAGGCTTGTTTTGGTGAATTCTGGTTGTCATAGCAATTGGAGACCAGCTGTCATCTGTCTGCCCTGGCACTGGGAACAGGACAGTGGTGTGGGGACAACAGAGATTTTTGGAGGTTCTTTCTGGGAGGATCATGAAAGCTGATGGGGGTAGCTCTCTGAGGGGCTTTCCTGCAGCCCAGAGAGCTCTGCACACACTTGGGAACAAGCCTCTTCCCAGAGAGCTCTTATAAGGCCCCACATGGAGTCTAGAGTCTGTGACTCAGAGTGAAAGATCAGTTTGGTGAAATCTTTTATTTTTCTCAGTTTGTCATTGTTTAGTTCTTTAAAAAAATGTGTCAGTATAACCACAACCCAGAATATCTCATTAAGTGTTTCACTTAAAAAAAAAGAAAGAAAGAAAAGTTTCTGTAATTTACTTAAAATTCACTTAAAAAATAACAGCATGCAGTTCAGGGTTGGGTGCCCTAGAGATGTGTGCACACACTTCTGTCACTTGTTCAGTTCAGCTTCTGCCTTGGAGACGAGATGCTCATCTGTGTGCAGCAGGGGCCTTGCCAGGCCTTGTTTGGGGTTTGAATAAAAAGGCAAAGGCAGGAGGAGAGAGCTGTGGTAGTCATGGCAACCAGGCCTGGGCTGGCTCAGGGCTGCCCAGCCCTAGTTAGGCAGGTGGCAGCCCGAGTGAAGCGTGTGGTGTGGCATATTCTTTCTGGCTGGTGTGGCAGAAGGAACTGGTGTTCTGGAGGCCTACTGTGTGTCCTGGAACTGAGCCTAAGCTGTGGGCCTGAGTAATTGATCCCTACCCTTCAGAAATTCAGCTTTTTAGTGGGGAGATGTTACTCTTATTAGATACCTGAAGAACTTTAAAAATTAATAGTAAAGTCTGTTTTATCTTTATTGATATTTACCTATTGGGGACTTTGAGGTTGCATTCCTGAAGTACCTTTTTCTTTTTCTGAACCCGTAATTGTTTCTCATTGGTTCCCTACAAAGAGTATAGCACATTAGGGAAAGGGGGGATGGTAAATTCTTTTTATTTGTTACATAAGAGTGCAAAGATTCAGAAAGATAAAGGAATTTGGCTGAATTCACCTGGCTACCAAAGACATACCTGCCTGAATATCAGAGTTTTAGGGCCCATAGTATGGTGTGTCTTGACTATAACTTACTTGTCACAGAGAAGTAGGTGGTCAGTTGTCTTTTTTAAATGCCTGATTTTTTTTTCACACACCAAGATGAAAAACACACAGCAAATGAATTCAACAACCTAACAATCTAACATTAAGTGATGCAACCAGTATCTGGAGGCAGGATGCACTCACTGACAGTGGGTAGCATATCAGGTTAAAAGTCTAATTGCCCAGTGCTTAGGGAGCCACCACGTCTGTACCTGCTGGTGGGGGAAGGGCAGAGAATGTTCCTGGAAAGTGAGTTCCTGAGAGAGACAGAAGCCTCAGTTGTGCTTAGCCAGGCCAACCATGGTCCCGGACACACAGCAGTCACCAAGGTCAGAGTCAGGCCAATGGTAGAGGACCCTGGTGGGAGAGGCAGGACTGAAACTGTCCCTGTTGCTAAAGTGTGTGGCCATGAGTTACGGTGGAGACTGTCTGTTGAGCTGCTTGGAGTCTGGGTTTGTCGGGCCCTTCAGAGGCCCACCTTGTCCTTGTTGACTTTTTGGTTCCTGCTTCTGACTGGGGCAGGCAATGGCTAAACCCAGTGCTCATTCTGATGTCAGCATGTTCTGATGTCAGCATGTTCTGATGTCAGCATGTTCTGATGTCAGGATGTTGAGTCCAGTGACTCCTTCTTTGTTTTCCTTTGTTGTTGTTGTGAGCGTTCACTATATGTGGCCAACAGGGACAGTCATTTGGCTGTAGGTCTCAGTGTCCAGGTACAACTAGAAATCCTGAAGTAGAGCACCCCTTAGCAGAATCCCACAGAATATACCTCACACCTCTTCCCTCCTGAAGCCACAAAACAGTGGAAGCATCTGCTACCAGGCAGGCACAAGAGCATCCATCTTAGCTGGTGCTATGTCTGCTGAGGCTGGGCAGCCAGGTGATGCCACAGCCTCATGGCCTAAAGAGGCCCCTGCGGTTTTGAGACCATGAGGGACGAATTTTAATCACTGGGCCCTAGGAGGAGCTAGGATAAATCCTGAGTCAGGCAACACTTGATAATGGGTGAAACGTATCTTTTCCAGCAGTGACAAATTGGTGTCTGTGGGCTGAATTCTATTTATAGCTGTGTTTTGTTTAGCTTTCCGATGTTCTAATTTGACTGCATTCTGAAAGGGCACTTTTCACAGGCCCTGCCGTTCCCTGTGTTCTAACAGATGGCCTCTCTCTTCTCTTCACCAGCCTTCCTTCATGGACAGTTGTTTCCTACCCCTGAGACCACCGTTCTTAATGGCTCTTCTCCTAGGTCCCTCTGCCCAGGTCCTCATGGTCAGGCATCCTGACTCTTTCCTCTCTTGTCCTTCCCAGAACTGCCTTCCTGGGACTGTTTCTATGTTCTAAGCTTAAAGACTGGCTTGGCCCTTAGACGTATTTGCTGTCATTGGATTGCATCTTATAAACTGGTTGTTTCTTAGAGATTAAAAGGACAGTATTCTTTATCTGAACAAATAAAAATTTTAAACAAATTTCCTGAGAGATAGTGTATAATTCTCCATGTCCTATGGATAGGGAGAATACAAGGGTAGTTTCTAAACTATAGTGTTCCATGAAGCAGAAAAACTTAAAAAAAAAATTCTGAGGACCAGAACCTACTTTTTATTTTGCTGAGTTAAAGACTTTAGCATACAAACCAACTACCATCTATCATCATCATTATCATATTTTAACACTAAAAAGAATCATTATTTTATTAGCTGCTCTTAACGTCAGTGTTTCAGGACCATTGGGATCAATTGCCACCATAAACAAAGCACCTCAAAGCTTGGTGGCTTAAAGCAACAGTAATTCCTTCTGTGTAGCTCTGACACTTAGAGCCAGTCACGGCTCACACACCCTTCATGTGCCCCCAGAGAAACAAAGGAAGCAGCCAGGATGTAGAGGAGTGATGGGACCCAGAAGGATTGGAAATGACAAAAATGAGCCAACTGTTACAGATGCAGTTAACAATGCCACTGAGGGTTGGGAAGAAATGACAACCCAAGAGATTTTGTATATAGCCACACAACATTGATAAATGTATTTACCATAAAGATATGGATGGATTGGCATTAAATTTTTGTTTATTGGATTTTATTGGTGTATGCGTGCACACATGTGGTGCACATGCCATGGTTCATTTATGGAGGTCAGAGGACAACTGTAGGAGTTGGAATTTTCTGGGTAAGCTAGCTCTTGAGACCATCCTTATTTGTGAGCTCTGGGTTTGATTGAGAGACCTCTTAAAGAATGAATTAGGAAGAGTCCTGATATTAACCTTGGACTTCCATACATGTGTACTCACACTTCTGTGAACATGCATATATGCATATACAAGCCACACACATATGTACATGAAGGAAAAAGAAGAATAAACCAAACCAAGCCCAATAATAACTCTAGAACAAGGAAACAACTGGATAGTGGTAACACTGGTAAGGTTGGAAAGGGGTCTTTAATTAGTTAACACTAATATTATTTGTTCTGTGACTATGTAAGATAATAACTTTGAGAAAGGGTGTTTGGAATATGTACTGTTTTTGCAATTTTTAAACCAAATTTAAAATTATCTCAAGTAAATTTCTACAGTTCAGCTTGACATGGCTGATTATGCCAGATCTTAGTACGACCCACCTGCAGCCTGCAGTTTGCATCTAGGGCTGGTGCCTGGGTCTCTCTTCTGCTTTGGACAGAAGTCTAGGAGTGACAAGCTTCCTCATGGTAATGATAGATAGCCAAGGGACAGAAGCCCTTGTTAGTGTCTTGTTAGCCAAAGCATCTCCTAAACTAAGTCCACTGGAAAGTACACTCTGCCCTAAGTTAGGAAGAAGTGCAGGGCCACGTGGTATAGAATAACAGGCAGAGAGGGAGAAAATGGTGAAACGTTGTGCTCCGCCACAGATGAGAAAAGCTGGAGTCATGTGCCTGGGTCCTGGTGATAGAGGCACTGACAGTCTCAGGAGGTAGAGCAAGGACTGCTTTCTGTAGAACTGCACTCTCTGTGGGCCCGGATACTGAGAGCTGGGATCTGCCTCCAGAGAGTCAGTGCTGGGTTAATAGCCCCTGGAGGCTTTGGGTTCCCAGTCTTCTGCCCTTGTCCTATCTTCGTCTAATCCCTCTTTCTTTTTCTGGCTGTCTTATTACTTCTCTGCTCTTTCCCAGCGCTTCCTTGCTTGGCTGGTTTGTTTGCTGTGTTTTTCCTCCTTTACAGAAGCTAAGAGATGCAGGTCAGATCACACTCCGACTTGGCGTTTTTCCCAGCAGGGTGGAGACATGTGAAATGTTGTATTTTCTGTTGCTCTGCGAGGGCTGCCACAACCGGTCTCATAGACTAAGTGAGTTAACCTGTGTTTTGAGTCAACGCTATTGTGCTTGTTCTTGCCCCCTGTGGTGGCTTGTGTGAAAAGAGCAATTTTGGAATTTTCTCCAAATAAAATAATTATTCACATAAGATCCTATTCTCTTCTACCCATTATGTCTATATATTCATGTTCTTTTTCTATCCCATTTCTAAGACCAAAACCAGAAAATTTACGATGTCACTATTGTTGTTATAAACATTAGTATTTTATTAGTAAAAATAGCTCTTCACATGACTAATTGATATGAATCTCTTTGCTTTAGTGAAAGCTCTCAGTCAAAAAAGATTTCTCTATATATATTAAAATATTTACTCAACAAATAATCATTGAGCATTCACTGTATACTGAGCCATGAGATAATCCCCAGGAAGAAAATGGTGAACATATAACCAGATAAACTTTAAATGGGTTGTGGTGCATGCCGTAATGTGGTTGTGGTGCATGCCGTAACGTGGTTGTGGTGCTCTGAAAGCTCTTGGGTGGACAGATCTGACCTGAGGAAGCAGGCTGCTGCTCAGGGCGGGACATGACCCTTAGTTCGAATGCAGATACCAGGCGGAGGCTGGCACTAGACAGAGCATTCCCGGCAGTGAGAGCAGAGGTGAAATGCCCTCTGACGGGGGACAGGTTCTTTCATGGGAAGAAGGGGTAGACAGGGCTGAAGAGGGGGGCACTGGTGGACCTCACAACTAGGGTAAAGATTTTCTCTTTTCTGCTAAGAACAATAGGAAACATCAATCCAGTTTGAAGCAGAGATTGTATTCATTAATTCTCTCTCTCTAACTCCCTGCCCCCCCCCCACTCTCTGTCCCTCTCACCCTCTCCTCTCCCTTTTCTTTTGTCTACACACACACACACACACACACACACACACACACACACACGAGTGGGGTGGGGCAGGCCTGTTGGAAAGTTATGGTAGTGTCCAGACCAAAAATATGGTGATAGTCTGGATAAAAGCAATAGTGGAAAAATGGAAGAAAGGATTTGTTTAATTCATAGGCTTTTTATTTTTTTTCCTTTTAAAGAATTTATATTAACCACGTGGTGGTGGTGCTCACCTTTAATCTTAACATTTGGCAGATGCAGATAGATCTCTGAGTTCAAGGACATCTACAGTGCAAGTTCCAGGACATCCAAGGCTATACAGAGAAACCCTGTCTTGAAAAAAATCAAAATAAATAAATAAGTAAACAAACAAATAATTTTATTAGATTTATCACCCAGGCATGATGGTGCACGTCTTTAACTCCCGCACTTAGGAGGCAGAGGCAGGCGAATCTCTCAGTTTGATACCAGCCTGGTCTTCATAGTGAGTTCCAGGACATTCAGAGCTACCTAGTGAGACCTGTCTCATAAAACTGAGTGGAGGAAGAGGGGAGAGGAGAGACAGATAGACAGACAGAGACATAGCAGAAAAATTGGACAAGTTTTGGAGATGACAAAGCAGATGTGTATATCAAAGGTGGTCTGAGTGCACAGCTGGACTGAGCTGTGTGCTATTTCATGAGTTTCCGATCTCTGTAATATGCACCTAGAAGGAACTATTCTGTTTGTGTTGCTAGTTTGAGGTCTCTCTGAGTGAAGCACCTTCTCTCCCTCGTTGTTCAGGGAGGATAAAATAAAGAATTACCTGTTAGGAATAGAAGCTGCGATTTCTCTGTTTTTGCCTGACCTTTTTCAGGAGCCGTCAGGCCATTAGGATTTTTGTTTGTTTTTAGTTTTTTCTTGTGACAGAGTCTCACTCTGCAACCTATACTGGCTTAGAATTCACTATGTAGCCTGGGCTAGCCTGGGACTTATGGTAATTCTCCTGCCTCTGCTTCACAAGTGTTGGCATCATAGGTATGTGCTTTCAACTCAGCTCATTAGCGTTATGTATCTGTTCCAAGAAGAGAAACCAGACCGTGTATAGAGCAGCAATGTGAGCCCACACCCCTCCCAGTGCTGTGGCCCAGCCTTCCCCATGACCTTCCTAGTGCTATGGTCCAGCCTGACCCGTGCACTGTGACGAAGCCTTTGCACACAGGCTTCTCATTTAGGACTCCCTTTTTCCCGGTGTGTATCCCAGCAATAGTATATTAGAAAGCTCTCCAATGAAGGATGTCCCCTGCTTTGACTTGAATACTCTTTTATCCTTCGAGCAGATCGTTAGATGTACCGCAGGTTCTGTGTATTTTAGCCAGAACTGCAGCCGCTCCAGATTGCAGCTCATTAGATGTACCACGGGTTCTGTGTATTTCAGCTAGGGCTGTAGCCGCTCTTCTTTGCAGTGGAGTGGCAGGACAGAAAGGACACATCTCAGTATGATGTTTCCTACTTCCGTGGTTGGAGGCAGAGTGGCTACGGTAACCCGAGAATCTGCCGTAGTCCTCTACCACTGAGAACCGTGAACCCTGCTCCCTCGGTGCTCCGTAGTCCCTGGGTTCCTGGGATCTTCCCGAGAGAGCTTGGGCTGTGTTTCTGTTTTTTGGTTTTTGGGTTTTTTTTTCCTTACAAAGAATTTTTTTAAGATTATCACTTTTTTTTAAAGGTCTTATTATGTAGTTCAGGGTGTCCTCACATTGAGTACTCAGGCTAGCCTCAAACTCAAAATCCTCCTGCTTCAGGCTCTGAGTATTGGGATTAGAGATACTACTACCATGCCTGTTTTCTATTTTGTGCTCCTGAATCAAACTCAGTGCCAATACTCAGGACCTTCCCTGGCAAAGAAAACAGACAAAGTCCAAGTGTCAGAATTAATCTCTTTTTTTGTTTTTGTTTTTAAAGAAAAATACTCATTCTTATGCCGTTATCTTCTGAATGCCAGGGTTAGAGGTCGGTGCCACCACTCCCAGTTTTAGAGGCATCATTTTTGCTTCAAATTTCCTGTCTCCAAAAAGCTCCTTCTATGAATCGTCAATCCTTCAGCCAGTGACAATAATCCTTGTGCTGGCATGCTGGATGTTTTGGTACCTGCCTGTAATCTCAGGATTTAGGAGATTCAGGCAAGAAGATCAAGAGTTCAAATTCAGCCTGGGCTACATAGTGAATTCTAGGCTAGATAGGTTACAGGGTAACAACATTATATATATATATATATAAAATCATTTTAAAATTATTTTATTTACATATAGAAAGTTTATTTTTGTATTTCTAGAAGCTACCATGGTGGTCTGGTATTTAATAGTTGCCTCATAAATGCATTTTCTCTGAATGATTGGATGAATGAGTATAATGTTCTATTTGTAGTACGTGATATTGGCATAGTCGCTTGTAAACTATCCCTGGGTACTTTGTGTATTGCATAACATAGTCCATCCTTTTACAACACTTGTTTCCCCAGCTAATGGATCTGTTCCTCTGAGATAAGTGGGCGTAGTTTTTCAGTTTCTCTTAGCTCTGCTGCCTGCCTCCTTGGCTACTATATCTATCTTTCTGCTTTTTTTTTTTTTATGTATGGTTTCTCCATGTAGCCCTGGAACTCCTTCTGTTGACCAGGCTGTCTTCAAACTCAGATCTGCCTGCCTCTGGCTCCAGAGTGCTGGGACTAAAGACACGTATCACTATACCCATCAGATCCCTTTTCCTTATTCATAAGTGTTATGAACCACATATTTTATGTACCCCCTGGGGAAATCCAAAAGGAAGAAATATAGTTCTTGTGATCAGGAAAAGAGATGAAAAAGAGCCCAGTTTTAAAAAGGAGGGTGATGAGCTACCGAGCTTGCTAGCATTCTGGGATGTCTTGGATGCTGTGGGACTTCCAAGGGAGGGGCAAGAAGGGTGTTACAGAAAAAGACAATAGTGTCAGCAATGTCTTGATGACGGTTGGGGAGTTAGCCGCCATTTGCCCACTGCATACAACAACAAAGCTTATTAGCCTTATTCCCAGAAGGTACAAAGTATTCTAATAAGCTGGTGTTGGTCTTAAGATTGCGGGTCCTTTTGACCACCTTACCTTAATGTCTTATAGATTCTGTTAGAGAATAGTGAAAAGAGTCTGTCTGAGTGAGTGTGTGATCAGGACACAGAGGGAGTTGGGTCAGAGAGGTAAACTGGACATGGTATTCTGATCTTCAGAAACTGCTCGGTCCTGTCGGTGTGTTAGCCAGCCCTCCATCCACTGTCCTGCCGAGTTTCCTGTATGCCATGTAACCTTTCTCTTTGTGACTTTCAGGTCAGGCTGTTCCTGCAGGATCCCATGTGCGATTGAATCTACAAACTGGAGCAAGAGAGGTGAAACTCCAACAAGAAGACAAATTCCAAAATAATTTAAAAGGATTAAAAAAAGGCAAAAGGTACTGTATTAGTCCTAGAGACTAGGAGGCTTAGTGATGACGTTGATTTGGAAATACTAGCAACGTTACCTAATTCATGACTGTGAATTTGTTCCTCTGTGTAGCCCTGGGTGTCCTGGGACTTGTTATGTAGACCAGGTTGGCCTTGAACTCAGCCCAGATCTTCTTGCCTCTGCCTCCCAAGGGCTGGGACTAAATGCATGCTCCATGATCAACTATGTGTGTTACAATTTTTTTTTCTTTTTTTCTTTTTCTTTTTTTTTTTTTTAAGAGACAGGGTCTCGCTATGTTGCCCAGGCTGGAGTGCAGTGGCTATTCACAGGCGCGATCCCATTACTGATCAGCACGGGAGTTTTGACCTGCTCCGTTTCCGACCTGGGCCGGTTCACCCCTCCTTAGGGAACCTGGTGGTCCCCCGCTCCCGGGAGGTCACCATATTGATGCCGAACTTAGTGCGGGCACCCGATCGGCATAGCGCACTACAGCCCAGAACTCCTGGACTCAAGCGATACTCCTGTCTCAGCCTCCCGAGTAGCTGGGACTACAGGCGTGCGCCACCGCGCCCAGCGTGTGTTACAGTTTTTATTTGAAATTTAACACTGTAGAATTTATGATTAAAATTGTCAGGGACATTTACTTCCACAATCTTTGAAAAGACATATCGTGCAAAGAAAATAGATGCTATAGGGGAATTCTTAACCTGTCTTTAAAGTGAAGCTGTTTCCCCAGTTCTTAAAGGGAACCCATTTGAATCCCAGCAATTAATGTGCTGATTACCGATGAGTCATCTATTCATTAAAACAAGCCTGTTAGGCCTTCTGCTTTTCGGTAATATTCCCTTGGTGAACAATAAAATTGCCTGTAGAAGTCTAATTCAGACTAACTTTCCTTTCGTTAGCAGGGTTAAAATAGGCTTTCCCATAGTGTGTGAGCGGAAGCTACCGCAGTCCCAGTGTTTGCAGGTTTCCTAACTTTTTAATAACCAGTTCGGGTGGTTTGATTTTAGAGAATTAACAGTTTCTTTTTTTCCTGTTAATTACCTCGAATTAACAAATTTTCCTTGCTTGGTATTTCCTGAAAGAGAGAAAGGGAAACTTAGGCCTGGGGTGGCCAGGATTAATACCCCTTAATATAATATATACCATTAACACAGGGACCAGACACTTAGGGTGCGCTTGTTGGGACTGCTGCCTGTCTAGGTATGGCCAATGATCCAGGTTGGTTCTTATTTTAATAGTTAGAAAACCCAAAAAGAACATTTAATGACTGTGGAAATTATGTGAAATTCACATGGCATTTCTTTACATGTCATCTATGGCTGCTTTCTTGTTATAGTGGTAGAGTTGAGACAGCATAAAGCTTAAAATATTAACTGGCTATCACTGTAGTTTGTGGACCCTATTCTGAAAATTATTTGGAATTAATCTTGATTAAATAGATTCTGTTCAGTTTTTTGATTATTACTAATTTAACAATTTTTTTTGATTTTTTTTTCAAGACAGGGTTTCTCTGTAGCTTTGGAGCCTGTCCTGGAACTAGCTCTTGTAGACCAGGCTGGCCTCAAACTCACAGAGATCCACCTGCCTCTGCCTCCCGAGCATTGGGATTAAAGGTGTGCGCCACCACCACCTGGCTTAACTTAACAAATTTTACAGTTATATGTAAACTAGAAAGGGATGTTAGAGACCCTCCCTCCCTCCCCCTTCCCTCCCTCCCTCTCTTCCTTTCTTTATTTATTTGAGACAGAGTTTCTCTGTGTAGCCTTGACTGTCCTGGAACTTGCTCTGTAGACAAGGTTGACCATGAACTCACAGAGATCCACCTGTCTCTAATCTCCCAAGTACTGGGATTTTGTCACCACTACCATGCTCTTTTTTTCTTTTTGTTTCATTTAAAAAAAAACTGTATCAAATGTGTGTTTGTATGTGTCAAATGTGTGTGGTGCCTGCAGAGGCCAGAAGAGGGTGTCATGTGTCTTAGGACTAGAGTCACAGGTGGTTGTGAGCCACCCGACGTGGGTGCTGGGAACTGAACTCAGGTCCTCTGTAAGAGCAGCATGCTCTCTTAATTGTTGAGCCATCTCTCCAGCTCCATGACCTTTCCTTTACTGACCTGACTAAAATACCATTAGCTGGTCCATGCCCCTGTTTAGTCCAGTGCCTCATAAACCCCACAAAGGAGCACGGGCAGATCTGGACAGCTTTTACAGTTAGGAGATTCTAATTTCCATTAAAATGGAGGCATTTCTCGTCATCACAGACTAGGAAAGTTCTTTCTTCTTCCCTATCTCTTCATATAGGCCTATACTTGTGGTGGCCCAAATCATACAATTATTTCTTTCTCACAGCCATATAAGAATAATCAGGTACTGTTGGACGACCCTGCTTACCTTTCCCACCTCCAGAAAGCATGTGTGTGCACATGCTTCAGTGTATCAATCAAGGCACATGGGACTCTTCGCTCACAGCTCGTCCAGTTCTTATTTTTTAATGAAAAAGCGAACTCCTCTTTGGCTTAAGAATATTGACCTAGGAACTTGGTTAACTGAGAGCTTCTGGTTTGTTGTTTTGCATCCTCCACCCTCCCGTCCCGACCGCAGGTCATCAGTAGGAGCACTCACTGCTTTGTCTTTGTTCCTCTTAGAGCAGGTCTTGACCCTTGCATGGGGTCACTTACCAGATATTCTGCATATCAGATGTTTACATTATGATTCATAACAGTAGCAAAATTACAATTATGAAGTAACAATGAAATAATTTTATGGTTGTGAAACATGAGGAACTGTCTTAAAGGGTCGCAGCATTAGGAAGGTTGAGAACCACTGTCCTAGAGCAAAAGCCTCTGTGTAGTCTGTAGAGACACCATAAGGAGAAACCTTGTTCCTACTTTTTCCTCTTTGCTTTTCCCGTGTGGACTGTTTCTGAGGGCTTTGCCCTAGAATGGGCCCCAGGGCATTCTAGACATTTCCCCTTCTCTCTCAGCTGTTGCAGCCTTGCTGGACAGAGCCTCAACCAGCCTCCTCTAGTTCTACTTCACAGCATCTTCCTGGCTGTGGAGCAGTGAGTGGCCTGGAACAGAGGCTTAAGAGCCAGCTTCCTGAAATGGGCAGTGTTTTGGTTATTTGATAGTGTGCTGTGGAGGACAAGCATGCCCCTTTCTATCAGGTTGTTCAGATGAGTCACTGAACTGGAGAGAGAGGGAGCCAAGCCTGTCCACTAGTCCTGCTGGTCATGTTGCTCCTTAGAGCCAGGATGCCTGTGGTCGCTAAGCCTGGGGCAGAGACTTCGGGCTATCTCAGAAGGTACTTTTGGCACTGCTGACTTCAAGAATATTTTTAGGCATAAAAGTTTTATTCTACGTCTTGTCATCTTCTTCATAGACAAGCATCTCTTTGCCCTGGAATCTTTTTTGAAACTTCCTCCTGTGTTAGAGGAGTAAAGGACAGACTCTGCTCCATCTGAGCTGTACTGTCCTGGATCAGGCACTTGCTGGGCTCCGATATGGTATAGCGGTGACTCTGCTCCATCTGAGCTGTACTGTCCTGGATCAGGCACTTGCTGGGCTGCGGTATGGTATAGCGGTGACTCTGCTCCATCTGAGCTGTACTGTCCTGGATCAGGCACTTGCTGAGCTGCAGTATGGTATAGCGGTGAAGAGATGAGCCAAGGCCAAGCTGTTTACCTGCTGTACTAGTTCATTTCACAGAGACCTACTGAAAGCCTGCGTGATTGGCACTGGGGAAACAGTGAGAAACAAAACAGACAAGTGGTCGCCTCCATGAGGTGAGTGGAGGCCATGTGGAGGTTGACAGGCAGAAAACCAAGAAAATAAACATATGAGTAAGATAATTACAAATTATAATAAGTTCTAGGGAAGAAATGAGCCAAGGTAATGAGTCTCTGCAGGAGACCATGTTAGATAGGATGAGTTGGGAAGGAAGACCTCATCAACATATTTGAGCTGAAAGCTAAAGAAAGAGAACTTAAATCCTACAAAGCATTCTGTTTGTAAGTGTGGGGGTTATATAGCATTTCAAGCAGATGGAACAAAAAGCAGAGCCCCAGGCTTTGTCAAGTTTGAGAAACAGAAAAATGACTCAGGTGGTTAGAGAGGAAGAGATGCTGGGAGACTGGCAGAGGTGAGGATGGAGTAGATGTGTGGGGTGGCACACAGTGTGTGGGGTGTTGAGGAACATTCTGAATGCTCTCAGTACACCTAAGTATAGTAGAAAGGACTAGAGCATTTTAGGCAAGAGAATGGCTTAGTATAGCTTAACAGAATAACCGTAGTGTCGGGATAAGAGATTGAAACAGCAAAACCCCCCAGGACACCATTTCAGTAGGACCAGACAGGACAGAGTGGTAACTAAGTCCAGGGCATCACAGTGCAGAGTGGGTGAATTTCGAGTTAGTTTGGAAGTACTGCCAAAGGACTTGCTGATGACTTAGGGTAGAGGCTGAGGAGTGGAGAAAATTTGGAATATGGCCTCTTTCTAGGGCTTGAGCCACTGAGTGCTTAGAGGTGCTATTTTTTGAAATAGAAAAGTTGCTGTTGGACTAGGTTTTTAGAGACAAGTATCATGAGTGATATTTTTTATTAACCGAGTGTAAAGTGTGTGTTAAACATCTGAAACTCACTTGGATGGGCCAGCTGGCTAGTTAATGCGCTTGCTGCCAAGTCTGATAACCTAGGTTTCATCCCTGGGACGTGGTGGAAGGAGAGAACCAGGACCGGCTCCTGCTGTTGTCCCCTAGCTGCTGCTGCATGCCGGGGACCACACCTGGCCCATAAGCAGATAAACATAGGTGGAGTTTGTTTTTGTTTGTTTTTGAGCAAACCGAGACCAAAGAGACATCAGTTAGTACACCAGTCAGTTTCCCTTTGCTGTGAGTACACACTAAAGAAATAACTTAAGGAATTACTTATTTGGGCTTAAAGTTTCAGGAGCATCAGACCATTATGATGGGGAGGACATGGCAGAGCAAAGCAGTTCACAGATCCAGGAAGATACAGCCCTTGGTTAGGACAGGGCCTCATGGTTTAATTGCCACGATGCCTTTACCGGTATACTTTACAGATAGGCTAAATCCCCTAGGTATCCCCCCCCCCATCTATTTTATATCCCGGCTACAGCCTTCCCTCACCCCCATCCTCCCTTCCCACCTTCCATCCCTCTGCTCTTCTCATCCCCTTCTTTTTTTCCCCCATCCAGGAAAGGGCAGGTCTCCTATGAGTATCAATAAAACATGGTATATCAAGCTGCAATAAGACTAAGCACCCCCCCTCCATGTATTAATGCTGGGTAAGGTGATCCAATATGAGAAGGGTCCCAAAAGCCAGTAAATGAGGTGAGACTGCCCCTCTTCCCATTGTTAGGAGTTCTATAAGAGAACTAAGTTACACAATTGTAACACATATACAGAATGCATAGGTCAGTCTTCCTGGTTATCAGTTCAGTCTCTGAGAGTCCCCATGAGCTCAGGTTAGTTGATTGTGTAAGCCTTCCCGTTGTGTCCTTGACTTCTTTGGCTCCTATAAGCCTTTTTCCTCCTCCACAGGATTTCTGAACTTTACCTAATGTTTGGCTGTAGGTCTCTGCATCTGCCTCCATCAGTGTGTTGGATGGCACCTCTCTGATGACTATTGCTGGTCACAGGAGACGGCCAGTTCAGGCTACTTACCCACTACTGCTAGGAGTCAAGCTGGGGTCTTCCTCATAGACTTCTAGGAGATCGTCCTGCTCCAGGCTTCTACCTGACCCCGAAATGTTCCCACCCACAGTCTCCCTCAGCACTCTGCCCCTCTGTTCCCCCCAACCTGATGAAATAAAGTTGAAAATTAATCATGAAAATCAAGATTAATCCTAGCAGGTAGTTGTATAAGATCCTGCTGTTTGAGGGGAGGGGTTTGAACTAAAGATAGTAGTATGGGCATCACTGTCAGATAAATATTTTAATGTCTCTCCTTAGAGATGGAAAAAGATTATTCAGGACTGTCTTATGAGCCATTCCAGCATCTAGGGTTTCGGGTAGGAGATGAGGGCTCATGGAGAGATGGAGGAGGAGTGATGAGCTGGGCAGTATAGTGACAGACCAGGAGACTTAGAGGAAGGGAGAGCTGTCAGATGCTGCTGATTGGTAGAGGAACATGAAGTTGGCGGGAATCCATTCGGTTTGATTATCAATCACTGGCAATTTTGATGAACAGTGTTAGACAACGATGGGGCTGGGAATTAGCTCAGTTGGTAGAGTGCTTGCCTAGTATATATGAAGTTGTAGGGCCATCTCAGGTACAACAGAAAAGCAGGAGAAATCAGGAAGATTAGAAGGTTGAGATCATACTCAGAGCTTCACAGAATGTTTGAGCCCAGCTTGAGATGTATGAGACCCTGCCCCCCCACACACACAAAAAACAAACAACAGAACAGTGTTAGCCGTACGGTAAGGACAGACTCTACATTAAAGCTAGTGCCAATGTAAACAGGAAAAAAATAATGAAAAACAAAACAGCCATTAAGAGGCAGAGACAGGATAGCTCCAAGGCCAGCTTTGAGGCCAACCTTTCCAGAGCTACATAATGAGGCACTGTATCTTTTATCTTGTTTTGACTGTCCTGGAACTTGCTACTTAGACCAGGTTGGCCTCTGTCTTTCATGTGTTGGGCAAAATTAGATGCAAGATAAAATGGCATTAGTCTTGCCAAGTCGAGGAGGAGGAAGAGAATCTGTTCCTCCTGCAGCTCCTGAATGGGAACAGGCAGTGGTATCCTCACATGCTTGGCAGTGGAGGGAGAGAATCTTATATCTCTCCTAGTGTGTGAGATTGTGCTGATCATTTGAATGAAACACACCTTTAAAGGGGGAGTCCATGCTGACCCACTAATTAGTGCTCCAGCAATGGGAGTGGTTAGCTATAATAAATTAGTTGAGGACTGAGGTTTAGTGAGAACAAGTATTTTCCTCAGAGCCCTAAAGACTTGTGATGGATCAAGCTGAATGAGGAGAGTCCTGAACATAGATCCTTCTAACCAGGGCTGAGACCTGTTGGAATTTGGAATAGAGCAAGAAGTAGCCGTTTCCCCTCCCTTTGACACGTCCTGTTCTCCCACTGCCTCCAGCAGTTGTGTGTGGCTGGCAGCTAGGCAGTGCAGTTCTGCAGCAGGTTCAGCTTCGTACATGCCTTCCACCCTGTTCTGCCAACAATGCCCAAGAGGAAGGTTGGCAGCATGAACTGCGCAGCAAAGGTGGGACCCAACACCGTTCATGAGGCTGTTGGCCAAGCCACTGCTGCCATGCTGGATGCAAGCTGAAAGGCTGAGGAAAAGAATACATTGTTAGAAAAGTGCAAATCGAAGAGAAGAGGGGAGCAGAGGGCAGGCAGGCTGAAGTGGTGACCAGCAAACTAGAGCTCCACCTGCAGAAAACGGAAAGATGGGACACGTGAGCCCCTCACAAGCAGAAGAGAAAGAAGCTGAGTCCGACTAACCATGCATGTCCGTCAGTGGTCCCGCCTCCTTTCTTGTACAATCCAGAGGAATATTTATCAACTATTTTGTAAATTTGAGTTTTTTAGTAGCTCTAGAAACATTTTGAAAAGGTGGGGAATCCCCCCTCATTTCATTTTTAAAGTGTGAATGATTTTTAGAGAGGTTAAATCCTTTGCTGGTTATTTATTTGTTCACTTTTGGTAAACCAGAAAATAGCAGGATTCTGGATCAGGGGAAACTGGGACTGTTTGGGGGTCACCAAATCATTCTTTAGAGGGGGCTACTTTTATTTCCTACAACACAAAGCGTATTAAACCACAGTTTGGAGTCTCAGTTGTGCATTTGTGTCTGGGGTATTTTTAGTTATGTTTGGGCTCATGTTTCTAGTAAAACCGTTTCCTTAAGACCTGCTCCTCCGTCCTTGCCTGTCAGAACTGTAATATCTCTGTCCCGACGGCAGTCCATTTTCCTAACAACTGTGATAATGTGCTGTGAATGATGGAACTTTTGTACTGTGCGTGACATAAAGTAGTGAGTCCATGGAATTGAGGATTATGAACATTTGACAGTTATGTGAGGTCTTAAGGAAAACTTGCCAAGTTTGAGGCTGGAACATCACTGGACTAAGTTCTAAGAGAAACAACACGTGACTTCAGAGTTTGGGTACATGAACACAATGTATGACTCTTCAGTTTGGGTGCCTGTGTTAAGAACTGAAATGTCTGTATACTCCTTCTCAACCAACAGAGGGAGAGTCCTGCTGTGTCTCTAACCACAGCTGGACGTCTGGCTATATGCCAGCTCGCTCGCGTTTGTCTTCATCACTCCTGCCTTGTTCTCTGACTGAGCTGATCACTCATGATGGCACCTCGCCTTCTTCCCACCGAAGAGGCGCTCTGTCCAGTCAGGCTGGCTGGCTGATCAGGCACAGGGAGGTCTGGGAGGAGACCGCGGTCATCGCCATAGCTTCTTGAGATCACTGTCACATTGGTTCTTTTACTTCGTCCTCTTGAAGGTGATTGGAGAAAGTGGTTGGTGATTCTTCTCCTCCCCGGTCCCTCACATCTGTTCCTCTGTCGGACTCACATGCACCCCACCCTGTGCTCAAACATTAATGTGTAAATCTACCCATTTCATTATGCAAGACAAGTTGGCTTGTCAAATCAAGTCTCAGGATTATAGATGGAGGTGCCTGTTACTTCCTACTCCTGTCTAAATCCTTTGCTCCTGGAGGCTCTGCTGGGACACAGACTCAGAAGGCAGCAGCACAGCTTCTGCCCAAGTGGCTGGCTACAAGCACTTTGTCCAGTGTAGGCCTCTGTTCCTTCTGTCTTGTGAAATAATTCCATTTTGACTTCAAGTTCAGTTATCCTGTTGGGTCCTGGCTGCCCTACGGCAGAAGTATACAGTATACTAAGAATTAGAATGGGGCTGGTGAAGCTTACACTGCCTTGGAGAAGTATGTTCCTTCTGACTCTCAGCTTCTCTGTGGACAGGCTAGACATCAATACCAACACCTACACATCTCAAGACCTCAAGAGTGCACTGGCCAAATTCAAGGAGGGAGCAGAGACGGAGAATTCAAAGGATGAGCGGGTATGTAACGGTCTTTTTTGTTGGTTTTTGCCAGCAGAGACTGGTTTTACCTGGAAGCCTTTATAGTAGGCATAGAATAATAATGTAAAATAGTTTGAAAAACAAATTAAAAAAAATTTATATACTTTTTTTTGCTGATGGTTTGGTGTGGTTTTTGTTTTTTTTAAGAGAGGGTTTCTCTGTGTAGTCCTGGTTGCCCTGGAACTTGCTTTGTAGACCAGGCTGGCGTAGAACTCAGAGATTTGCCTACCTCTGCCTCCTGAGTGCTGGGATTAGAGGCGTGCCCACCGCCGCCCGGTATCTTTATATAACTATTTTTTAAAACTGCTCAAAGCGTTTCTTTTTTAGGTAGGATCCAGAGTTCTACATGTTTGGGGAAATTGTGAGACAAAGCAGAAGTGATTATAACCCAGAACCTTTACTTAACAATGGGATTAGACACAAATTTGAGTTTTGTTTTGTTTTAATAGGGCTTGGAGAGATGGCTCAGTGGTTGAAAACACTGTCTACTCTCGCAGATGACCTGGGTTCAGTTTCCAGCACCCATGCGACGGCTAACAACTGTTTGTAACTCCAGTTCCAGGAGATTTGATGCCTTTTTCTGGCTTCTGCAGGCCATGCACACATGTGGTATACAGACATACTTGTAGACAAAATACTCATGCACATAAAATAAAGCAAACCTTTAAAAAATTTTTAAATAAGGAGGTAGATAAGAGAGCACAAAGCCTAAGGATTTGTCTTTTTGAAATGTAGCAAATGTATTCTTTTGGGAGCCTCTAGTTTCTTAAGCATATAATCAGGGTGGGACAAGAAGAAGCTGAAGTTTCCCTAGCACTAAATCTCCACACCGGACAAGGTATAAGAAGGAAAAGCAGGAGAATTTGTGGCCCTACTTTCTGGGAGGACTCACTGACGCAGCTCACCCCAGGAAGAAATAGTACTTTAGTGTGGGTCGTGAGTTCACATACTGTCCATCTCATATGGACACAGAGTGTTTCTGGTTATTCCCAGTTGAGACCTGGTGGCCCTTAGAGAACCTTCTTTGACAGCTGCTCTGTAGGTCCAAGTCCTTCCTCCCTCTTTCCTTCCTCACAGCCCCGTTTGCCGCTGCCTGCCTCATGGCTCTTTCTCTTGCACACCAGGGGAGTCTTGAAAGAGCAGCATTAGGTCCTTGACAGTTTTTATTTCAAAATGGCTTAGGTCCTTTAGATTTCTGTTTATTCTGTAGGGTTATGGGAAGTGCAAGTTATGGTGCCCTGGTAGGATTGGGTCTCTCTTTTTACCATGTGGGCCCAGGAATCCTCAGGTCCTTTAGAAGTGTTTCTGAGACTCATGAACCTTTAATGTGGAGCTAGTGTCCTATTTAAGATTTATTAAAGCACATACCTGTAATCTCAGGGAGGCGGAGGCAGAGGCTTTATATGTATTACCTAACATTATCCGCAGAACCCAGTGAAGCAGCCACCTTTTTTTTTCCCACATACCATCTAACAAAATTGATCACAAACTAGTCCAGAATGTGCATCTTATCAGATGTCAGAACATCGGTATAGAAATCAGTGGAATGCAACAGTAGATGTCAACAGGGACGCCATGCATTTGACAACACTTGTAGATTCTTAGTGCCAAAAACAGTCAAAATGGAGATATTTATAAATAAAATATGAGATGCTACTCATGGTCATACACATCTATAATTCCAGTGCTGTAATCTCAGCACTCTGGAGGCTAAAAACCAGGAAGATTATTTGAGTTCTGGGTTTACCAGGACTACACAGTAAATTTCCAGACCAGCTTGGGCTGTATAGAGACTCCGTCTCAAATAACCAAGCCAAACCAATACAAACCCCAAAGTCTTCATGTCTTTAGGTAGCTTACCAAAGCCATATGTCTATCAAGGAAATAGTGCATGGTAGAAGGAAGGGGCAGGCCAGAGACTTGGCCCGGTAGAGAAGAACACTTGTGACTCTTTGCATATGACCATGGTTTGATAACTAGCATCCACATGGTGGTTCACAACCTTTTGTAACTGCAGTCCCAGGGGATCTAGTGCCCTCTCCAGACCTCTGTGGGCACCAGGCACACACATGGTGCACACATAAAATATAAATATAAAAAATAAAAGAAGGAGGGAGCAGGATGACAGCTTTAGCATGTGAAAGAAAGTGGTGCGCAGTGCACGTGGGTTGGCCAGAGAGGGGTCAGCGCATGTGCCACCCAGTGAAGGAGAGGCCAGGAGAACGCTTGTGTCTGGGAGCCTAGGTTCAAGATTGGTGTCCCTGTGGCCAGGGCTCTAGACCCTTCTCTCGGGGCATTAGGTGGCTCTGTGAGGAACTTAGAAGTTGTTCTAGGTTCCATATCTTCTGTGGATGAAAACCCACTTAACCTTACATCTCTTTTCTGCTTTCCTGGTAAGTACAATTGAAATTTTCTTCTCAGACAATGACATTTTCTTTTCATAGTTTAATTAGTGTGAAAAACTGTGAGTAATTGTTGGAAAATTTGAAAATGTAAGGGCAAAGATTGTAAGTTTTCCATTGTTGTTTAAAGAATACATTTCCCTATGCAGAGGGATCCACAGAACAGCTTAGCAGCAAGATCTTAACAGCTGCTGGGTAGAGCCACCTGCCTGCCTCATCACCCAGGGGGCTGGGGACGGAGTCATGTTGTTACCTTTGCACTGAGGACCTGGGTCCTTCTTTCACGTGGAGCTGATTGACCATGTCAGCACTGACTCTGGGACAAGCAAATTGGTTTGAAATGGGTTTGAGTTTGTTGTTTTGTTGTGGTTTTTACAGGTCTCCTGCTCCTGGCTACAGAGCCTTTCATACTTTTAGCTAATTAGTTTTTAAGCCTGTTCTATATAAAGCCTTGTAAATACAGGGTGACACTTTTGCTCTGTTTGTAAAAAAAACATCCTCTCAGATACTGATCATGTCTCTCAATTGTTTTCCTCAGATCTGACATGAATTTGCAGGAGAAAGGGTATCAGTTCTCTTGAATTGATAGTTACTTTAATTCATTTACATAAATTTTCTTACCTCTCAAAAAAGTTGTCTCAGGGATGGCAAGTGCCTCAGTGTGTAAAGTCCCTGCCATCAAACCTGCACATACACACATGCATACACACATATATATACATATGCCATAACATACAAGTTTGTACACACATATACACACACACTAAATAAATAAATGTAAAAAATTTTTAAGTCTGACTAGAAAAATGTATGACTTTAAGTTTTCGACTCTGGCAAAGCTCATGTTCCCTAGCGCCCCCACTAAAGGTGACTAACCCCTTGGTATAGCCGTAGGTACGATGTGGAGAGTTCTAAAAGGTGGCAGGAAAGTGGTGTGTTGACAGAAATCTTGGAGCTTTGGAAATGATGTGTTAGTATCTTTCTGGGTCTTCTTTTACCCCTACATATTCCACCCTGGACACTGGAGAATCTCAGGTGCTGAAATATCAACAAGCTTTAGATAATTTAAAAGATTCTTTGTATTCTAAGACAGGGTCTCAGTACATAGCTTAGGGTGACCTGGACTGCATTGTGTCCCAGACTGGACTCATATGTGATACTCTTGCCTTTGTCTGTCGGGTACTGGCATGTGCTGCTAAGCTTAGCTCAGGACCTTTGGAAGAGCAGGCAATGCTCTTAACCACTGAGCCATCTCTCCAGCCCTAAACTTTTCTCTCTCTGCCTCTAGAATTGTGAGGTATAAAATATCTATGGTATTTTGTTATAGAAGCCTGAGCAGACTCAGACAGACACTAATGCTGAGATGACTCAAAAGTAGAAATCTCGTAACAAGTTTTGAAGCAATTTTTAAAGCAGTTTTTAAAATTGCCTAACAAGTAATTATTAACACTCTTGAAACAAACCAAAGCATCAACAAAGTGAGAGAGAGAGAGAGAGAGAGAGTCTTAGCAGTGTTCTATTGCTGTGAAGAGACATTATGACTACAGCAACTTTTTGACAGAAAGCTTTTAATTAGAACTGGCTTACAGTTTCAGAAGTTTAGTCCATTATCATGGGAGGGAGCATGGCAGTAGGCAGACATGGTGCTGGAGGAACTGAGAATTCTATATTTGGATCTACAGACATCAGGAAGGAGAGAGAGAAAAAAAACTGGGCCTGGCTTGGGCTTCTGAAACCCCAAAGCCCACCCCCAGTGACACACTTCCTATGACAAGGCCACACCTGCTAATCCTTTCACATAATGCCACTCCCTATGAGTCTGTGGGGTCTATTTTCATTCAACCATCACAAATCATATAGAATTATCAAGGGGAATATGTACTAAGACTCCTTGTACATAATGCTGAACATATAATGTATACCTGTAATAAAAGTTTAAGTTACAAATTAGGTAAGGTAAGAGATTAAAGACAACTATAATAAAATAGAACAGTTCCTGCATACCATAATAAGACTTCTCTAGTGTGTAGGTAGTATGTACAGTAGTATGTGCAGGGCAGAAACGCTGGACAGGGGATGTTCATGTCTGTGGCAGCAAGTAGAATAAGATAGCATGAGAGTTTGCAACATATAAATTAAACTTTAAGGATTATTATTATTGTTATTATTAGTAGAAGTGGGAGGACTGGAAAGATAGCTTAGAGGATAAGAACTGTTCTTGCACAGAAACCCAAGTCTGGTTCCCAGCACCCATGTTGGGTAGCTCACAACCACCTGTATGTAACTCCAGCTCCAGAGGGATCTGATGCCTCTGCCCTCTGTGGGCACCTGCACTCGTGTGCCTGTATATATCCCCCACAACATATATAATTAAAATAGTTTGCTTGCTTGTTTGTTTTGTTTTTTTTAAATATTTATTTATTGTGTATACAATATTCTTTCTGCGTGTATGCCTGAAGGCCAGAAGAGGGCACCATACCTCATTACAGATGGTTGTGAGCCACCTTGTGGTTGCTGGGAATTGAACTCGGGACCTTTGGAAGAACAGGCAATGCTCTTAACCACTGAGCCATCTCTCCAGCCCGTTTGTTTTGTTTTTTGAGACAGGGTTTCTCTTTGTATCCCGGGCTGTCCTGGAACTTGCTCTGTAGACCAGGTTGCTCTTAAACTCAAAAAACCGCCTTTCTCTGCCTCCCAAATGCTGGGATTAAAGGCACGCGCTACCACTACCTGGCTAAAATATTTTTTAAAGAAGGAATTTTTTGGAATTTTCTATTTAATATCTTTATACCATAGTTACCATGAGTTACTGAAGCCATGGAAAGTTAGATAAGTGCTAAATTGAACTGAAAATACAATAAATAAAAATTAAAAGTTCATTGGATTAGCTCAGTAACAGATTACAGGTGTCAGGGAAAGAAAGTAGAAAGAGATAAAATTGTAAAGTCTGATTAGATTAAAAATAGATTGGGGGAAAAGACAAAGAGAGTGTTAGGCACCTGTGGGACAACAAAAGATGTAACATTGTGTCGTTGGAATCCAAACTCATTATATGGCAAGGAGTTACAAACAGAGAGGGGAAAGAGTGTGGGGCTGAAAAAAGTGCCATTATGAAAGCAATAGAGTCCCTTAAACAGGATATGAATAACTCCCTTAAAGAATTGGATGAGAAGTATAACAAAAAGTTTGAAGAAATAAGTAAAGAAATGGATGAGAAGTATAACAAAAAGTTTGAAGAAATGAGTAAATCTGTGAATGATACCCTGGGAAACCAAGAAAAAAACAATCAAACAGGTTAAGGAAACAGTTCAAGAATTGAAAACTGAATTGGAGGCAATGAAGAAAACACAAACCGAGAACCGGCTGGATATGGAAAACCTAGGTAAATGAATGGAGACTACAGAATCAAGCATAGCCAATAGAATACAAGAGATAGAAGAATGAATCTCAGATTCTGAAGATACCATAGAGAAAATAAATGCTCTGATCAAAGAAAACAGCAAATACAACAAATTCTCATCACAAAACATTCAAGAAAGCTGGGACACAGTAAAAAAACCAAATCTAAGAATAATAGGGATTGAAGAAGGAGAAGAATTGCAGATCAAAGGCCCAGAAAATATATTCAACAAAATTATAGAAGAAAACTTTCCCAACCTAAAGAACGATATTCCTATGAAGTTTCAAGAAGCATACAGAACACCGAATGGACTGGATCAAAAAAAAAAAACCCTCGCCATATAATAATCAAAACACAAAACATACAGATTAAAGAAAGAATATTAAGAGCTGCAAAGGAAAAAGGTCAAGTAACTTATAAAGGTAAACCTATCAGGCTTACACTGAACTTCTCTATGGAAACCATGAAAGCCAGAAGGTCCTGGATAGAGGTACTGCAGAAACTAAGAGACCATGGATACAAATCCAGACTACTATACCCAGCCAAGCTATCATTCACTATCAATGGAGAAAACAAAGTATTCCAGGATAAAAATAAATTTAAACAATTCGTAGCCACAAATCCAGCCTTACAGAAATCAATAGAAGGAAAATCGCAACCCAAGGAATCCAACATTGCCAACACTGCCTACAATAACCCAGACATCTAGCGACCCTTCACAACCACAGCTCAAAGAAGAGAAACACACAAACTCTACTACACACACACACATACACACACACAAAATAATAACCGGAATCAACAACCACTGGTCATTAATATCACTTAATATTAATGGACTCAACTGACCTATAAAAAGGCACAGACTAAGAGATTCTATACGAAAACAGGATCCAACATTCTGCTGTTTATAAGAAACACACCTCAACCACAAAGACAGACATCTACTCAGAGTAAAGGGTTGGGAAAAGATTTTCCAAGCAAACGGACCTAAGAAACAAGTGGGTGTGGCCATTCTAATATCTAACAAAATTGACTTCAAACTAAAATCAATCAGAAGAGATGGAGATGGACATTTCATACTCATAACAGGAACAATTCATCAGGAGGAAGTCTCAATCCTGAATATCTATGCCCCTAATATAAAAGCACCCACTTATGTAAAAGAAAAACTTTTAGAACTCAAGGCAGTCATCAAACCACACACACACTAATAGTAGGAGACTTCAACACACCTCTCTCACCAATGGACAGGTCAATCAGACAGAAACCTAACAGAGAAATAAGAGAATTACTAGAGGTAATGAATCAAATGGACTTAACAGATATCTATAGAACATTCCACCCAAATAGGAAAGAATATACCTTCTTCTCTGCAGCTCATGGAACCTTCTCGAAAATTGACCACATACTCGGTAACAAAGCAAACTTCCACAGATACAAAAAAATATTAGTAACTACCTGTGTCTTGTCAGATCACCATGGAATAAAGTTAGAATTCAATAACAATTCTAACACCAGAAAGCCTACAAACGTGTGGAAGAAAAATTACCTTGTCATATGTCGATTGAGATATTAAGAACATATGACAGAAATTCAATACCTGTTTATGATGAAAACTCAAAAAACCCAGGAATAGAAACCTTCCTCCATTTGATGAAGAGATCTTTGAAAGACTATTGAGTGTACTTCATAGTGAGAGGCCAACTCCATTGACCTACTCATTCACCACTGTGGTCTTGTTGGCTGTCAACTTGACAATATGTGGAATTGTCAACTAAAACCCAAATGTCTGGACACACCTGTGAGGAACTTTTTCTTAATTATAAGTGGTAAAAATCCATTTGTTATCTAGATCTTTGAGATAGGAAGATCCACCTTTAATCTGGACCACGCCTTCTGCTGGCAGCCTATAGAAAGTACACAAAAGAAGAGAGCTAGTTCTCTCTTGGCCTGCTTGTTCTCACCCTTGCTAGCAAATCTGTTTCTTTGCTGGCATTAGAGCCTACTTTTTCCGGATTGTGGTGTGTACTGAAGACCAGCTGAGACATTCAGTCTTATGGAATTATTGGACCTTCTGTTCATTGGCAGCCATTGTTGCCTGTGACTACAGTCTGTAAGCCATACTGATAAGCTCCTGCCCTCTCCAGAGAGTCACTCTATAATTCCTGCTCTTCTAGGAACCCTAACTAACTCATCACTCATTTAAAACAGCCCTAACCAAGTCAGTAAAGCAAAGAGAGGAGGTAAAAGGAAAACAGAAACAACCCAGCTCCTTATTCCAGATGACAGATCATCTGAGTATAAATCCCAGAGAACCCCTAATAAACAAAAAACATCCTTCTAAAATTAGTGAATTCAGCTAGGTTGAAGGATGTAAAACCATCACAATTCAGTTGTATTTCTATATACTAGCTATGAATATCTGGAAATTGAAATGAAAAACACAAATGCCATGTCTCCCCAAAGTAAAATATTTAGGCATAAAGCCAAGGAGACATATATAGAATCTATATATGAACAATGATGTAAGTTAATTAAGGAGTTCAGTAGTAGACATATTGTGTTCGTGAATTGGAATGTTCGACATAATAAAATATGTAAGATCAATGCATTTTCTATCAGTATCCCAGAAGGGTTTTTGAAATGTTACAAGCTCTTTTGGGGGAGGGGGAGCAGGGGACAAGATCAGTCTGTCCTCCAAGTCTATGTAGTCAACTGAACTACTGATCTTCCTGCTTCTGCTCCTGAGAGCTGGATGAGCTACTATCGCCAATTTATGTGGTGCTGGGAATTAAACACAGGGCCTCACACATGCTGGTAATTCCTGTCAGGTATAAATGTATACAGAAATGAAAAGTAGTACTACTGATATTTACTTAGTGCTGTAATTTAAAAAGCCAAAACATTGAAAAGTAAAGTTTTCATTTCTTGGTTTTAAAAACAACAAAAACAGAAACCTTTACCAAAGTGTAGAGCAGTCTCTATACCGCTTGACTGTTTATCATAGACGCTGGCATAAACAAAGCAAGCATCTTTCCTGCCTTGGCGGTTGATCACGCTCCTTTCTAAGTATGGATCAGCTTCTAGATTTTACCTATTGAGCTTTAAATGTTGTGAAATTTCTCAGAGTTTCTCTAACATGAAGGGTTTTTATTAGTATCACTTATCCTTTCTGTCACTTTATATATTTTATTAACTTCTTTTTCAGTACTAGAGACCAAACCAAAGACCTCATAGGTACCAATGAACTACATCTTCAGCCTTCCTTAAATTTTTAAAATACATTTATTTAGTGCAGCACCACTCAACCTGTAGATCTTTCCCCGTGGTCGCATATCAGATATCCTGCGTATCAGCTATTTACATTAAAATTCATAGCAGTAGCAGAATTACAGTTATGAAGTAGCAACAAAATAATTCTATGGTTGAGGACCACCAGAACATGAGGGACTGTATTGAAGAGTCACAGCATTAGGAAGACTAAGAAGCACTGATTGTGTCTGTGTGCGCGTGTGCTTGTCTGTCTGTCTGTTTCTGTGTGGAGGTTTGTCTGTGAGTGCCCACGGTGACTAAAAGAAGACATCAGATCCCCTGAACTGAAGTCACTTGTGAGCCACCTTGGGAGTGCAGTATGTACTTTTTGACACAGTGTCTTACCGTGTAGCCCAAGCTGACCTTGAACCCACAAAGATCCCCTGCCTCTGCTTTCTGAACAGATGCACAAAAGACCCAACCACTCTCAACCAGCATACACACTCACCTGTTGCACCATTTCTCTAATCCCAATTTTATTTCTGAGACAGGGTCTCATGTATCTCGGCCCCAAACTCAAAATGTAGCTGAGGATGGCTTTGAACCTTGACCCTCTGCTATCCTTCCTGAATGTGTAGGATTGCGGTATACACTACCATATCTAATTTATGTGGTGTTAGGGATCAAACCCATGTTTTCATGCATGCCAGGCAAGCACTCCAAAAACTAAACTACATCCTCAGCCCTAAATTTAGCATTAGTACTTAGGATAGTTGAGTTAATACACTGTGGTACCTGAAATGTGAAACTTCGTGCAAAGGAGGGGCTATTCATATCTCACAAGGTCTGTGTATTTAATGGTAGTGGGTTTGACCCTCAGCCTTGCATGTGTTAAACCTCTGCAAGTGCTCTACCAATGACTTATACATCAAGTCCAATGTAGGATTTTTATATACAATATTTAAACAACCCTCAAAATTCAACAGTTAAAATCAACCTATTTAGAAACTGGGGAAAAAGTTTTTAAAAAAATTTACCAAAGCAGATATGTAGATGGTAGATAAGCCATGAAAACTTGTTTAGCATCATTAGCCACTAGAGAAATGCAGATTAAGTCTACAAAGAGATATTAATAAGGGACTGGAGACATGACTCAGTGGTTAAGAGCAATGGCTGCTCTCCCGAAGGTCCTGAGTTCAATTCCCAGCAACCACGTAGTGGCTCACAACCATCCAAAATGAGATCTGGTGCCCTCTTCTGGCCTGTAGGCATACAGAACGTTGTATACATAATAAATAAAATCTTTTAAGAGAGAGCGGGGGCTATTGAAAGAAAAAAGGCAAAAGCTGGGTGGTGGTGGCGGCGGCGCAAGCCTTTAATTCCAGCACTTGGGAGGCAGAGGCAGGTGGATATCTGTGAGTTCAAGGCCAGCCTAGTCAACAAGAGCTAGTTCCAGGACAGGCTCCAAAGCTACAGAGAAACCCTGTCTCGAAAAAAAAAAGATATTAATAACCATTTATTAGGACATAAAATAATGATAGTACTAGATACTGGTAAAGATATGGTTAACTGGGGTATTTTATACATAGCATATAGGAATGTAAAATGGTACATATTCTCTGGAAAACAACTTTTAAATGAAACAACATATATTTACCATATAAGCCAGCATTTGTGTTTATATGGCCTTACCATAGAAAAATAAGATAAATGTTAAAACAAATCTGTATATAGGCTTCATGTGTTCATAGCAGTTCTACCTACCCACCTATGTATTTATTGTCTATGTGTGTGTAGGGGTGCACATGCCACAGTGCACATGAGAAGGTCAGAGGATGACCTTCAGGAATTGGTTCACTGCTTCCACCTGAGTTTAGGCATCGAATTCAAGTTGTCAGCCTCATGTGGCAAGTGCTTTAGCCACTGAACCATCTCCTGCTGAGCAGGTGTGTTACAATAGCCAAAGCCTAGAAACAGCTTGAATGTTCTTAAGCAGGTAAATGATTAAGCAAACTCTATGGAGATGATGAAATACTCAGCAATAAAAAGAAATGAACACTTGATGTGTGCAGTAACTTGGGTAGCTCTCAAGGGCATTATGCTTAGTGAAAAAAAAGCCAATCTGTGTGATTCCATTTATATAACATTCCCCAAATGTCAGAATTACAGAGCTGGAGAAAAGAATCAGTGGTTATCAGGGCTTTGGGCTGGGATGCAGTGGGAGCACAAGATGGAGCTCTAAAGAGCATGTACAGTGGGTTCCTCTGTGGGGAGGTTGTATTGATGGATGCGTAAGTCTGTAACCTGAATGAAACTCTGTAGTGTATAAAATGATGCATATATATACACACAATTTACATGCAAACGTGTGCGTGTAAAAGGTGGTGCAATATAATTCTTCTATTGTATTATGAGACCTACTATAAAACATATAAGACCTATTGTACCTGCGTCCTTTTCTTGCTGTTGATGTTACATTGTCATTATATGAGATGGCACTGTTGGGGGAACTGGGTAAAGATACAGAATACTCTTACTCTATTTTTATAATTTCCCATGAGCTTATCAATATTTCAGACTAAATTTTCCTTCTTTTTTTCTTCTTCTTGTTTCTTTAATCGGCTTTCTTTGTAAGCAGAGATCACTTGTTTTTTTTTCTTTTTAGGGTTTTTTTGAGACAGGGTCTCACTCTCTAACCGTGACTGTCCTGGAACTCACTATATAGACCAGGCTGGCCTCGAACTCACAGAGATCCACCCAAGAGGTACCTTATTTGTTCAGCTCCCTTGTTTATTGTTTCTATTGTCCATGGCTCTAAGTGCCGTAGCCTCCCCAGATGTCTTTGCTGGCTTTGCTCACCGTCCAGACACCTCTCCCCGAGATTTGCAAGAGCATTTCACAGGGTTGCAGCCCAGAGATGGAGTATGGTTCCTCATAGATGTGAGAACTCTGCTGGAGCATCTTTTTAAGAGGCTGATTCATACCTTTGGTTGGTATTTCTATAGAACACTTATGCTGGGGAGAGAAACCATAGGTAATAGATGGATAATTTGGAGCTGACAAGCGCTCATCATCCTGCTTTTTATAAATACCCATGCCTTTTAATTTTTCCTGGAAGATAGATACATAAACTACTGCAATCTTTCAGATTCTTTATAAAGAGCACTATCCACCAAAATTAGGAAGAAAGTGGAGTGCCGCATGTATAAAATACCCAATTAAAGTCTTTTATTCACCTCCAACATAACTTCATTTTAAAAATCTTTATATGTGTGCGAGGTGGGGAGGATTGAGAGAACATTGTTTGAGATTTGAGTATAGTACATACAGTAATTTAGCCATTTCAAACAGTTGAACAAATTGTACACCTGTGGTTAGATTGACAGTAATGACAGTGATTTAATTTTCATTGGCAAATTGTTCTTGCTCTGACAGCTCTTCCCCACAGTTTCCCACATCCGGCTTTCCCCAAAATGTGGGCAGTGTGAGGCCAGGGTATTCTGGTTGAGGAAGAAAGAGAACCATGGTGTAGACTATCCACTTACTCTAGCTGTCCTGTGAGGTTGGAGGTTGAACGTGAACTTGTCTTGCTTTCCCTGACTTCAGTGTTTGCACCAAGATGTTTCTTCCAAACTTGAATAAGCAGGCCTGGGAATGTCTTAAGTGTGTTTTTGAGCAGAGCCCTATCTGGGTAGATTCTGATGGCTTCTCTGAGTCTCTTGGAAATCTAGTAGATCTAATCTGTCCCAACAGATTAGATCCCCCCGGTGTTGGAAGAGCAGTTCTGTAAGGATGGCCATCTGCAACAGACTGGACAGATCTTAGGGAAGTGTCTCTAGCTCCTTGGATTAATCATGCCTTTGCTGCTTTTTTTAGGCAAGGCAGGCCACGGTGAGGCAGCTCTTCCGCCCCATTGAGGAGCTGAAGAAGGAATTTGACGAGCTGAATGTTGTTCTCGAGAGTGACATGCAGATTATGGTGCGGCTGATAAACAAATTCAACAGCTCCAGCTCCAGCCTGGAAGAGAAGGTCGCTGCGCTCTTCGACCTCGAGTACTATGTCCACCAGGTATGGTGTCTCCCTGCCCATAAATCTGACCCTACAGATGCTTCAGTGTAGGCTGGTGTCTGTGACAGTGGATGTCTTCTTGGAGGCTAGAACAAACCTCTTTTTTTGCTTGAACTTTTACCCCTATTTTTTTAAGCATTAAGACAAAATAAGCATAATCATGTGTACTTATAGTCTAGAAAGGGAAGCAAATATAATGAACAACTGAGCAAATTAACAAACAGTTAATTTAAGATTATAATAGGGGTTTCAAAGGGTAATGTAGGAATATACCATAGGGGAACTTAGAACTAACTGATTAGTTAGAGTCAATAAAAGATGACTTCTCAGAGGAATAGGAGTTGGCTAGATGAAGAAGAGAAACTCTTAAACAGGTGGTGCCAGATGTTGCCCATGGCCAAATCTGGAGTAATATCTGTATTTGTAAATATCACTTTATTGTAATAGCTACACCCACTTTTTGATGTAGTCTTTATTATTTTCATGCAATGGTGGTACAGTTGAATAATTGTGGCAGAGACCAAATAGTTGTGGCAAAGTCAAAAATATTTATTGATGACAGCTTCTTCCCAATTATTCTCCATTTCCCCTCAACATCACCTGTGTTGTACTCGCCTTCCTCAGAGTGCTGTGGGAACACTGTGGGGAGGGGTGATGATGGCGCGAGAGCCAGAGAAACAGGACCTGTGCACAGCCATGCCAGCCAGCAGCCCAGCCTGCAGGGAGAAGGGGCTGCCCAGCCCTGACAGTTGATGGCTGAGAGAGGGGAGGAAGCTTGCTTTATGGGTGTGGTTCCTGGTGGCTCAACCATGCATCAGTAGACGGCTCCTTACCCATTATACATGGGCCGCACAAACTAGACTCAGTGGGTTATTATTTTTTTTTTTAAGGACATGGAATTAGGAAGTGGTAAGGGTGAATTTGGGGGTCATTAAGGGGAGAGTGGAGATCGCAGTGTATACATGTATGAAATTCTCAAAAATTAGTAAAATTGTTTTACTTACTCTTTAAAATTTGACGCTGGATGTGGTGGCATATGCTTTTAATCTCAGCACTTGGAAGGCAGAGGCACGCAGATCTCTGAATTCAAGGTCAGCTTGGTCTACATAGCAAGCTCCTGAACAGCCAGGGCTACAGACAGAGAAACCCTGTCCCCCCCAAAAAAAAAAGAAAGGAAGAAAAAAGAAAGAAAGAGGAAGAGAGGAAAAAGAAAGAAAGTTTCCTTATTGTTAGGAACTTTAGAAAAGTTTACCAGGTCTTGTGTTAGAGCTTTGCAGGCAGAGCAGGCCATCTGTGCGCAGATGTAGGCTTGGTGAGGTGGAAGGCCTGGGGCACGGGGGCGGGGGCGGGCATAGACGGAGAGTGGGAGGCTAGAAGGTAACCATACAAACATCTAATCGCTACCGTTGAGCAGTCTACACCAGTTACTGCTTCAAGTGAGTCTCATTTTATTGTGTTATTTTTGTTTCTGAGGCAGAGTCTCAATTCCGGGCTCCAGGAATTCCTCTCACCTCAAGCTCCTGACTGACTGTTCCCTATCTCTGTTGAGGACAGATTATTGACGACCAACCAGCTGATGGACGATAGTGCTAGGATTTGTAACAAGATCAGTCTGATCCTAAATCCTAAGACTTTAGATGTTCTCACAGAACACGGGTACCTTTTGCATGAAAATCGAAGGATGGGGTAAAGAAGGGCTAAGGCAAACCGTTGGTTTGTTCAGTACTTTACAACCAGTGACTCTGGACTGTGCTGAGTCTCGGGCATCTCCTAGGCACTTGAGATGCGTTCATGAACAAAATTGGAGCTTACTTTCTAGCAGAGGCAGATGGGCAGATTTACCAAATAATTTGTTTGAAAGGGAATAATTATTATGAAAAAGTAAAATGAAGAACAATATAGAAAATGGCAGTCTAAGGAGCGTCTCAGACAGG
The DNA here is from genome assembly GCF_982192425.1 of Myodes glareolus. NCBI lineage: Eukaryota > Metazoa > Chordata > Mammalia > Rodentia > Cricetidae > Myodes > Myodes glareolus. The sequence continues at coordinate 52,031,577 of NC_142038.1, forward strand.
AGGTGGGAGCACAAACTGAACTCAGTGGGTTATTATTTTAAGGACATGGAATTAGGAAACGGTAAGGGTGGATTTGGTAGTGGTTAGGGGAGAGTGAAGATCACATTGTATACAGTATCTGAGGAACTGCAAAGGGATGTTGGCTAGAGCTGAAGAAGAGGAGCAGCCCTGCCCATCAGTGCCTGTGACAGGTGGAAGAACTGGCCCTGTGGTCATCATTGTGGGAGACCCATCCCTGACCCCCACCAGCTGCAACACTCGGGAGGGCAGGCCCTACACCTTGCCAGGAAAGCACAGCAGAACCAACCTGTTAGTGCAGGTTGTAGGTGAACATGTGAGAGATGTACCCATTCCCCATATGTCTTGTGGCAGAGAGCACCCCTCTCCACCCATCAGTATCTGGGGCAGGTGGTAGAGCTAACCCTGTGGTCATAAGAGCAGGAGAGCCATCCCTGGCCCCCACCAGCTGCAACACTCTAGAAAGCAGGCCCTGCACCTCACCAGGACAACAAAATAGAGCCGGCCCTGTTAGCGCAGCTGTAGTTAAGCCAGCCCCGAAGTTGTAAACATGGGAGAGCTACCCCCATTTCATATCTGATGGACCAGCACTATGGCTGCTCAGGCCCAGACCCAAGGTTATTACTTGACCCGCCCCATCATCCATCCTATCTATGATCAACTTGAGCATACGAATGGACCTAACCTGAAAGCGGCAGGATCTCCACAACACAGGGCAACAACTGGATATCCAGCAGGAGCCCTAGCAAGGGCCCAGCGTTGATAGGGTATTTAGAAACCAGAGGCCTCCAACAGACCAGTGACTCTCTGCAATGATGCTAGCAAGTTAAGATGTCTGGACAAAGGGGATTCATGACATAACTCACTGTAGCTTCTAGGGTGAGATTTTTAAGTTTTTCCCTTTTTTTAAATTAAATTTATTTTTTCTGCTTTTTTTTCCTTAAATTTTGTTTTATTTGGGGGTTGTGCAGGAGTGGAGGTAGAACGTGAAGGGACATGGAAATAAAGGGGATTGAGATACATGATGTAAAAAATACATAGAATAAATAAATTTTAAAAAGAAAGAAAATTTATTTTATATAATTAAAACGAGATAGAAAAAAGAAAAGGAAGAGACTGTGGAACCTTATAGGCCATGAAGGAGAGAGGAATTGGAGCATAGTGGACAGAGGATGGGGTGAAAGCAACCCTCCAGCTGTTGTTGAGAATCTGACCAGAGATAGGGAGCCTTGGTGGAAACAGAGCCCAGACAGGAGGCTACTTTTGGTGGTCCCAAAAGGCTGTATGGTCATCATCAAAGGATGCAATCCTTCCCCAGAGTACCAGAGCCTCAGTATCGTCCCCCACCCGCACATGACAGTGTCCTTGTTTTCTTTAAGCTAGGCTAAGAGACATTGTTTTTCTCCTCGGGGTTTTGACAGCTTCTGTGGTGAACTTGAGCGTGCTGTCTACAGGAGTCACTCCATTCTCTTGCCCTGTTCAACTCTTTCTCAGACCCCAAACAGCAAGACTGTGATCCTCTTACAAGGTGATACAACATGAACCTGGGTTCTCTTTCCCCTTCCTAGTCCTTTCTTTAGGGTGAAAACATTCTCCCCTCCCCAGCTTTTCCATTAGAGGCATTTAAAGAATCAAGGCTTCCAAGGATTATTGATGTTGACAGCTTTTACTACGCTTTCCATCTTTAACATCCTTGGGTCAATTTTTAGGTATTAGCTTTCTGTAGGTTTTGCTTTAGGTCACATGAAAGGCTAAAATTACTACAAGGCTCACCATGCCTAGAAGGATGAGTTACACAAAGGCTAAGCTAGCAATGACCCAACAGCAACAACAACGTTTTCCCTGCAGGTCCCATCTGGCAGTGCCATCCCCAGGTGCCATCGCATTCCACTCTTACAATTTCTTGGACTGACCAGACTCGGTCAGAAGTCATCAGCCAAGGTTAAGCCCACTCTGTTGGCAAAAGTGCCCTCAGTGTTCTGAGTCATTTGACTCAGCTTGTTACTATGACCTTGGTAAGTTGTGATTTCCCAGGGAGATTCTAGAATACATAGCTCAGCCTGGTTTCCAGTGTGATGGAGAATGGGGTGGTGGAACGTTAACTTTGAGGCAAATAGAACTTTTCTAGCCAGGACCTTCAATCGATTCCCACTCTAAATTCACTGAGTAGAGGCTTAAAGAGCCATGTGCTTCAAGGACTTGAACTGGATCTGCCAAAGGATTCCCTGTAGCCGTATTTTAATTATTTAAACAGGATATGTTAAAAGCAAAATCTTGTGTGTAGAAAACAGTTTGTAAGTTATTTATGAGAAGGCGTCCGTGTGCCCCTTCTGCCCTGGGTAGAGTCCCTGCCTTTTCTCGTGTGACTCCTCAATTATTTACCCCACCTTTCTTCCTCAGGTTTCTGTTCTCTCACCATCTTGTAGTGCTCTGAACTTTTCTGAGAGTTGATTTAGTTCCCTCCATCCCCTTCGGACGCTCTCTCTCCTGCACTCCTCTCCCCTGCTCTTGCCCTATCCTGGAGGGAGCCTGAGAAAAGTTCTGGCTCTTAACTTGCCATCTTCTATGTGGCTCTGGGAAGAACCAGCTTTTGGCGTGCAAGTAGGCCAGAATGAACCTTTGCTTTCCATTGCTAGCCAAACAACGATAGGATACCTTCAAAGGCTACTGTGTTTACAGAAATATCAGCAACTTGTATCTCATGGAATTGTTGCCATAGAGATAAGTGGAATCTAGAACGGATTCTCAGTGACTCTGGGCTGTGTTGGGCTGGGGTCGGCACAAAGGCGGCTGCTCTGCCAGGGTTTGGTAAGTGGCCATCTCAGATGTGGGCTGATGGGATTTTGAGCAGTGAGCTTGTATCTGGGAAACCCTGAGCAAGGGGGAACAGAAGACAGATGTGAGCTGATGTTTGTAAAGGAGACGCTTGTGTCAGCAGAGTGCCGCCTCCTGTCTTTCCGATCAGTGGGGCTTGGCACTGTACGGGGCACGGCAGAGGAGTCCTAGCGCTGGCCTTGGACGACCATGGCAGCCAGACTTGATGGCTACTTGCTCAGGTCTGTAGTAATAGCACTCATGCACTTGTTGGCACAGATATTGTAGATAGATTGGTTTTTAAAATTCACAGTTGGGTTTTCTTTGGGGAATAGTTCGGATTTTTGTTTTTCAACTCCAGGGTTAATCACTGAGCACCAACTGTGTGTCCCTTACTCTTCTCGTTACTGGACTGTAAAAACCTCTGCTGCTGTGAAAGTTCTGTCAAAATGCATGACAGTGATCGTCCAAGTGATAAAGATAGATCAGGCCCACCAAGAACATGGACAGAGTCAGACATTAGTCCAACTTGCGTTTTCTCTCAGAACCTACTTTCTAGTTTAGAGGCAGAAGCTAGGACAGAGTCAGAAAGGAACCAGCTCTGGGTTCTAGGTGAGAAAGGTAGGCATCCATTACATCATTTCTGTGCTCCCGCTTCTGAGTCTTCCTGATTGGCTGCAGAGTGGCATCGTGTGGGCAGTAAGAATCTGACTTTTCATATATATTCAAATATAGAATTTATTCTATAGTAAATTTGTTATATAGTAAGTTTTCTAGTAAAGTGTGTTTGTTGTTGTTGTTGTTTTCAAGACAGGGTTTCTCTGTACAGCTCTGGCTATCCTGGAACTCGCTTTGTAGACCAGGCTGGCCTCAAACTCACAGAGATCTGTCTCCCAAGTGCCACCACCACCTGGCTAAATGGTTATTTAATAATAATTTAAAATAATAATTTAAGTGCCACAAAATCAGCATCTCAAACTAGGATGTATGAAAGTACATGTATGTAATTATTTAGTATTGATTCTATTGTAATGAGACCTTTTACCATCACGTGGGTTCATTGTTTGCAGTCACTCAGCTTATTGGCTGTGCGAGGAGAAATACCTGCACTGGTGTCACATAGTCCCTCGTTAGTAAAGCAGACCTAGGCTGAAGCCTTTGGGAAACTGACTTTTGTACAGACTTTATAATAAGTGTCCTCAGATTCAGTCAACATTACAAAAAAGGATAATTGTTACTTCTCTCCCAGCACTCTTGTGGAACACCCCCACTGCTCCCCCACACACCCTACCCCATCAACAGGGCTCCTTTTATAGTCCCTGGTTTCTAATTAAAAGTCAACTTTTTTTTAGCCTCCACTGTTCCCATTGTGTTTGTATATCCACAGAAAGTATGGCATGTTTAGTGGTGCCATGATGCCAGGTTCTTTGTGTTAACAGCTTGTGTGTTTGGAGTAAGCTTTGTGACTCACTGCAGCATCAGCAAGAGCTAGGTGCCATTTCCGCTGATTCCCACGCAGGTGCTCATAAATGGTGTTCCATGGATGAGAAGTTCTCAAATGTAAGATTACTTTAAAACTTTGGTTGCTCATGCACCCTTCCTGGATACTCAAGAGATGCCACTGTTGTTTTTTACCTTTGTTTTTGGCTAGTCACCAAAAGAAGAGCTGTCAGAAGAGGGCTTCCTTCCCTGATGGCTATCCTGAGTTCAGCAATGTCTTTGTTGCAGATGGATAATGCACAGGACCTGCTGTCCTTCGGTGGCCTTCAAGTGGTGATTAATGGACTCAACAGCACAGAACCCCAGGTGAAGGAGTATGCTGCTTTTGTGCTGGGTGCGGCCTTTTCCAGGTGAGCAGCATGGATGGATGGTCACTGGCCCTAACTGGCTTGAGGAAAGGTTACTTGCTGGTCAGTGTGGTGCTGGTGAAGCTGGGGTTTGAGTTAGTCTTTATTCCAAATAGAGGTTTGTATATAAGTATGTATGCATGCATGCATGTATGTATGTATTCATGTATGTATGCATGCATGTATATATGTGTGCACATACACACAGTTGAAGATCTTAGGTCACATTTTCCATTTTCGTAAAAATGAATAAAGGACCAGCCTCATCTAGTAAGTAGTGAGAAAGGAGATAAGCTATGGGAGTTGATCTTTGGCCAATAAAGCTACATCTAGTGAATACTTGATGCATCTGGCCAAGAAAGGCCTTTTGAGAGGGATGTGGCTTTCCCCAGTTGCTAGTGTTAATCCCACTAGTCAAGAATAAGACCACTACCACAATAGAAAGCCAATTTTGAAGCAACTTTAGTCAAATGCTGGTCAGGTAGATGGGCTCTGGCCAAGCCCATCTCTGGTTCCCCAGGTAAATGGCCCCTCAAGTTTTACAAGGGCTTAAGAAGGAGAACCCGTAATTCACTGCATTTCCCACCAGGTCCAACCAGGAACAAGTATACAACCTGAGGTATTTCCTACCCATGAACCTCCCACCCACATGTGATGAAGCACTTCCAGCCACAGATGAGTCAGACAAACTTGTTTAGAGGAGTGAAAACTGTGGCTGGTTGTCTCCATGAACAGTAGCCCCAGCCCCAGGAACTGCCTGTCCTTAGCAGGGGCTAGCAGATCACAGGCATTTTTGTTTCATGGATTTCTATGGTAGAGAGTAATTAAAACTTAAGATGTAACTTTGTCTCTCATGCTAGAACCAGTCAACATGTAGTCAGGTTATTGCATTCTCTGGATGGAGTCTTTTTAGCGTTTTAGTTAGTCTGTCTTAGTCTGGAAAACCTGTCAGGCAAGACAAGCAGTAGACAGCTTCTGGAAAGAATCGATGTGGAGAAATATGTAGGTATCAAGCCATTTTACTCACTTATAAAGATCAGTATACCTTTATATTGTTATGTTCATCTAAAGATGTCTGCAATAGTAGGACTATCTATAGTAGGACTGACTGACTATTATATTCCTGCTTTGACCTTCAGGCCTCGATTGTTCTGTGGTAGTGCTGTAGATGGTCAGGTTCTGACTTCCAGGACACCTCAGTCTCCCTTAGTCTCACTTTCCAAAGCCAGTGTTTTCCGAGGAATCGCCTGTCCAGCCGTTCGACACAGCTGTGGTTTCAGCCCAGGGTCTCTCCCTCATAAGGCTGTAGGGACTTGAGAACTCTCTCAGGTTCACTCTTGCTTCTCAAGCCAGAAGTGAACTAACTCAAATTCTAACCTCTTCATCTAGACTCATTTTTGAAATCTCAGTCTTATTCCAAAATACTTCCAGTATAAATGTGATCTGCTATATATTCCTTGCCATTGCTTCTGGAAATAGATTCTGGAGAAACAGTAGCATCTTCATACCACTTCCTTGTTAAAGGGGACCCAGTGACTAGAGAAGCATGCATTTAGACATTCCTAGCAAACCGCTATACCTCGCCCACATGCTGTGCCAGTATGTAGTATTGTGGCGACGTCTCCATGACTGGACTGTGTTAGTGTGAGACCATGTTAGCGTTCATACAGTATCACTAATATTAATAGAGAAAAATGTCAACTATTGCAGTTTAGTGTTGTGATGGCAAGCACAGTACTGTAATCAAAGTGTTCTAGCTGGGGTTTTGATAGCTCACTGAAGGCTGTTACAGTGACAGCATGGGATGGCGCCAGAGCTTTTGGAAGCCAGAAGCCGGCTTCCAAACACCAGGAAAATGTCAGGGTTTATGCAAAGAGAAGCTCGACACAAGTAAGACTATTTCTGTCAGAGGCTGGCTTCACTGCTATTGTGTGATGTGCACAACCTACTTATGATGCCCTAAGTAAGATGACTGCACCCACCCCCCTGTTTCAGACTAGATCGGATGTGTAATCGCAGTGATTAGATAAACTTGCTCTTTGCCAAAGGGGCATTCTAGAAATAGCATCCTGGAATCATGCATTCGTAGGCAACCTTTTGAACTGGGAACAGTAATTGGTGTCCAGTGCCTCTCATAAAGATGAATAGCAAATAAAAATATAAAATAAGCACTTGCCCATAATAATGTGGCATCAGCATCATTACCTCATCATAATGGGTCCTTTTTTACTATCAATTTTCCTTATAGGGAAATTTTTGCATCGTTTATTTCCACAGCACAAGCCCTGTTGTCCCCAGTTTGTCTTTGTTAAGGTGTTTATGTTCTGTAGTGTCTTTTGATGCTGATGTTGCTGCTTCATGAGAGTGTTTATATGACTGCCTGGGTTAATTGCTTAATAAGTTCTTCCATGCACATTTCTGTGGATGAAGAGGTCTCTTCCCTGATGTTAAACATCAATTATTCCAAGATCAAGAAAAAGATGACAGAAACATAATTGACATGGCTACTGAAATAAAATTTGTTCCTTTATTTAAACATGATTAACACCCAATTGGGGGTCACACATTCTCATTTTCTGCTTATTGCCCATGTATAATAAGATAGGTGAAGTCTGTGCAGATTGTGCGGAAATGTGTGTGCTGACCGTTAGCAGGTTCCTATTTCCAGAGCTACTTTCTTTTAAAAGTGCCTTTCTTCTTCAAGTAAGTTATTCTCATTGACCTTTTTGTGACCTGATCTCATCCCACAGTCGCCCTCTTAGTGCCTGCTGCAGTCTGGCTACCAGCAGTCTCAGACAAGTCCTTTTTGCTTCTGTAAGAAAGGAAGTTTTAGAAAACCTTGTGACTTTCAGAAGCCATCCAGCTTTCTGTAGTCTGGTTTTGCTTCTTCTCAGCACACGGGCTGCTTTTCTTTCCCTTCGTCTCTTTGCAAACCTCTACACTGAACTGACACGAGCTGAACGATGCAGCTGGTGTGTCTGCTCCAGCGAGCTCTGGCTTCGCTGGTCCCACGTCCCCTTCTCCTGCATTTGTTGTTTTGTATCTGTCTTTAATGACCATGTTTGTATTTATACATGTGCAAATTTTTATACAGTTACACAGATGTGTGCAATACTTTTATTTGAACTGTCCACAGTGTATATGATATGATGAAACCTAGTACATAAAGGGATATACATGTGTTATCAGCCATAGGGTGTTGCATGAGTTCTAATTGGTCTTAATAAAAACCTGGAACCAGAGCCGGGCAGTGGTGGGGCACTCCCTTAATCCCAGCATTCAGGAGGCAGAGGCTGTGAACTACAAGAGCTAGTTCCAGGACAGACTCCAAAGCTACAGAGAAACCCTGTCTTGAAAAACAAAAACAAAACAAAACAAAAACCCGGAGCCAGATATCAGTGCAAATGCTGAAAGATCAGAGAGAGAAAGGAGCAAAATACAGCCAACTCTTACCTTGTTGACTTTGCTGAAAAGATGCCTAACAACAGTCTCCTCTGCCTTAAATGCCTCTCCACCCAACCATATCACTTCCTGTCTGTCTGTACAGACCTCCAGACCTCTATGGTCAACTAGTGGCTAGCTCCACCCTCTGGTCTTCAGGCAAGCTATTTGTTAGAGTCCAAACAGGATATTGCTACAGTAGAAAGGGTATGTTCTGTAACCACTCTCGTTGGCATCTTCCCGGGAACCTCCCTGGCAGATGTGGGTGAAGACGTTCCTTTAGAGAACCAGTGTGTTCCCGAACATTGCGCAACTGCCCCCCCCCCACATGCCCTCTTGGCTGTGGTTTCCTCACTTGTGCTCTTCCCAATGTTTTGCCCTTAATTTTTAAATAATTCTTGATTATTTTATATATGAATATTTTGCCCACAGCATGTCACATGCGTGTCTGGTGCCCAAGGAGATCAGAAGAGGGCATCAGATTCCCCAGAGCTGGAGTTTGGATGGTTGTGAGCTGTCATGTGGGTGCTAGGAACTAAACTGGGATCCTCTACAAGTACTCTTAGCCATTGAGGCAGCTCTCCAGCCCTACTTACCGTAATGTTTAACTACTTGGCCAGTGTCTTATTACCATGACCCATCTCTATTTTTAGTCTTTAGTTCCTTAGTGAATTTCTGTGCTAGGCTGTATCTTCCCCTTTCTCTTCCTGATGGCTTTGTGGGCACACTTAGGACCAAAATTGTTGGTTTCATTGAACATGTATTTTAATCCCTGTTATCTGTTAGATAACTTTTAAATTCCTATTTTAGTGTCTTTTAGCGTTCAGCCACCACCATGTCCCTTACCTTATGTCTTATATCTTCATGGTTCCCATCAAACATCCTTATTGTCCCTGTTGTGGACTGTGCTCTGTTTTCCCTGCTGCAGTCTGTGTTCCTCGCTCTTCCCCTCTAGGGCATGTTCCTCCTCGTCCACCAAGGATTCAGTGTGCACCGCTTCCCTTCTGCCTCCAGCACAGCTTAACAACGTTTATTTTTCTTCCTTTTATTTTCAAACATCTTGAAAGAATAAATTCAAAAGGATACTAATGAATTATATTACGTTAATATACTCAAACCCACTATTTTTACAATCTGGTTTCTGTCTCTCCATGCCTGAAGATTATCAAGAGTGCTTTGCCGTCACTGACACCTCTCTAGCAGTCAACAGTGTTAGCTGTGGCATTCCTTGGAAACTGTGTGTCCTTGTACTCTCTTGTCCATTACTGATTATTTTGCCTCCTTTGTTCTGTGCTGACACTTCAACCCCAGGCTTCACACACACCAAGCATGTGCTCTACTATTGAGCTACATCCCCAGCCCACCTTTTCTTTTATGTCAACATCAACCTTCTGCTGTCTCCCACTTGTAGCTACTCACCAAGAATCTTCCAACCTTGTCCTCTTTGCTTATCTGCTAATGGCTTTCTCTTCCTGTGGTTTTAAACCCCCTCTAATTGTGAGTCACTACAAAGTCTACATTCAAGTCTAGTCCTTTTCCTGAGATTCCCTCATGCTGGATTCTGCCATACTGACTGAACCTCACACTCTTAAGAGGAGAAAGTTGAATTCATTATTGGTTTGTTGTTTGTTTGTTTTTTTTTTGACAAACTAGGTTTTTCTTCCCACATTCTCTTTTCATCTGTTTTTGTCACAATTATTGTAGTTACTTCACCTTGAAACCTTCGAATGATGTTTGAGTCTGTGCTCTGTCTTCACTCCTGTCAGTAAACCAGGCTTGCAGGCTTTCATCTCCACTGCTCTCATCTCCTGTTCCTCGTCTTCATTTAGAGAATCTTGACTTTGTAAGTTCAGTGTCTTGTGCAGAATGAGAGAGTTCCCCCCACCCCCGCTGCCGTGAATAATCTAAACCAAGCACAGTGATCCCATTTTCTATGGATATGGATTGATTTGGACATAGGCGAATGACCCGGTTCTGACTGATGCAGCATAGAGAGATACTGGTTAGAGAGCTTCTGCAAGGATTTTGCTCCATGAGTAGAAGGCTCAGAGGGAGGCCACACCCATTGCTTCTTGCCTTGACTTGCCTGTCTTGGAGCCACAGCAGCTACCTTGGACCAGTGAACTGAGAAGCACAAGGACAAAAGACCAGTAAGCTGAGGAGGAGGAGAGGAGAGACAGAAGGACCCTGTGTCCTCCTGATATTGTGTAGACACTATAGTGCTGTTTGGGGACACTCATTTTCAGCCTCTTTTGTGAAAAGTAATTAAATGTCTTCACTTTTTTTGAATCATGGTTGATTATTGAACTGATCCTTGTAACTGAACTTACATTCATATTGATAAATTTCCAAAATCCCTCTCATATTTTTTAGTCTGTTATATTCCTCTTGCTTCTTCAGAGTACTTGTCTCAGTTTGCAACTATGTAGCTGTTTGATTCCTCTTTATTTCCCTGGCTAGGTAATACTAGAGAAGGTAGGGTAACTTTAACTTTACTTGTTCTTTATTATATAACCCAGGGCCTGGCCTTAAATGGATGGTCAGGAAATAATTATTGGAAGAGTAAATGAAGAAACAAATGAAAGTAATACCTACAAAATTAATTACTCGTGAGATAATGAACGAGGCTGAAGTGGAGAGTGTTTTTATTATTAATGATGTAATAGTGGATGATTCAGATACCACACCTTGACCCTTTAAAACCTAAGCCCTTGGAAATGAGTGTGTTACCCTACTGGCTCAAGGCCCAGAAAATAGAAGGCTAAAAATTGGGATGAGGTCAGACGTTGGAGTTGCCAGCATTTAAATAAAAGTTTAAATGTGACCCATAGGACTAATGTGACATTTTGCCTCAAGTTCTTACTTTCTGCCCTTCTCCAGAGACAAGGGAGGTATTCAAAAACATGTTTCTGATAAAGTGATTAGTGTAATAACCAAGACTGGCCCAGGCAACTGGATAGCCATGGCTCATGCACTGCATTCGGAATCTGGTTAGTGATTTTCAGACGACAATTAATGACAAGTGGAAAACGAGCTCTCGGCCTGACCCGCTGCCTTAAGCACTGAAGAGATCAAGACTTCATTCTGGGAAAGGAGGCACTGTTCGCTTAATGAACTTGTCTTCTCAGGTTTCTTTTGAATCCATCTCTGGGTGCTCCCGCCTCCTCCGCACTCTTCTCGGCTGCCTTCAGACTTTGCAGTATTGAATGCGCCTTTAATTTCTCCTTGCATAGCCCCAGACCACAGAGTTCTTTCTTTATCTTCAGTTTTATTAGCATTTGTTGCCTGGACATCTAAACTGACTCTTTAATACATTGGCTGCTTCGTAGCTCATCAATCCTTTCATTTATTTCCTCAACAAAAATGAATGCTTTGGAGGAGTAGGAATGGGTACCCAAGTCCACAGCACTTTGCAGAGTGTAAGTCTATTTGGCTACTTTAAGAATAAATGATTTCCTATTCTACATGGGAAGTAGAAAAAGACAAGATCTTCTGAGTAAATTGGGAGCATGGGGACCATGGGAGAGGTTAGAGGGAAGAGGGGGAGGAACGGAAGGGAGTAGAGAAAAAAATATAACTCAAAAAAATAATTTAAGAGAAAACTGGAAGAAAATTCTTAAACAACATAGTCTAACACAAAAACTAAAACCACTAAAAATCAGAGGGAAATGATGTCACCTAGAGCAGTGGACTTGTCATTTTTTTATACTTCATTTTGTTTGACTTTTTTTTCTACTAAGTATATATTTGTAGTTAATACAGTAACAAAACAAATCTTAGTAGAAGATTTCTATATTTAATAAATTTTCCAAGAATCAAAGTACCTGAAAATGTGAGATTAAATATTTGAATGTTTCTTTTACACACTCACTCAACTCAGCAGAAGAGATTGTAGGATGGTTTCTTTGCATAGCTTCAGGGAAAATTAGTAACATCAAACCTTTATGTGGTGTCTCTGAAAGAAGGTACAGAAGTCCTAAATCCAAATAAACCTGAGATCCTAAGAGACACAGAACGCTGGGGCAGACGCTGCCTCGGGGACTTTGCCGTCCTCTCGTGACTGAGAGCTTCCAACTTCAGCTCAAAAGTTAGAGGAGACAAACTTTAGGACTTCTGAATGAGAGAATAGAAAAATGAAATCTTGTTGTTAAAAAGGAGTTGTTCATATGGCTCTGAGTATTCTGAAGAGAGAGATTCTCAGGCCCACTCTAGACTGCACTTATGTTGAAAACTGCACCTCTTTTACAGTCTGGAAACCTCGAACCTCTGCACCATCTCTACTTCTGTCTCTTCCTGTGACTACTCACTTTTCTAGTGTTTTGAGGTATGACTGTTAAATATATATACATGTGGTTCTAGTAACCTCATGCCTATACCTTGTATCATGAGTAGAAGTATCTTAGCACCTATGAAGTTATTTTTGTCTTAAAGTTTGTTTGATATTTATTTAATACATCCACTAACCTTGTATTTTGGGGGTATATCTTTTCATCTCTTTTCTCTCAGTATTTATTAACATTATATTCTAGATACATCTTTTGTTACATAGCATATAGTTAGACTTTGTGTGTGTGTGTATATGTGTATGTGGTATGCTTTAGTTACTTTTCTATTGCTGTGCAGACACCACCACTTATAAAAGAAAGCATTTAGCTGGGGGCTTGCTCACAGTTTCCGAGGATGAGTCCTTGGCCATCATGGCAGAGAACATGACAGCAGGCAGGCTGCTGCTAGAGTAGCAGCTAAAAGCTTTCATCCTGATTTGCAAGTTGGTGGAAGCAGAGTCTGGACCTGGCACGGGCTTTTGAAGCTTCCAAGTCCACCCCGGTGGCATACTTCCTCCAATAAGGCCGCACTTCATAATCTTTTTGAAAACAGTTACACCGAGCGGGGGACCAGGCATTCAAATATGTGAGCCTAAGGGCAATTCTTATGCAAATGGCCACGTGCTGTATTTGTGCACATGTGTGTGCTCGTTCTTACGCCTGTGGAGGCTTGAGTTTGATCCTGGGTATCTTCCTCAGTGATTCTCCACTCTATTTTGTTTTTAAGATCAATTTACTTTATTTTGTGTATATGAATGTTTTGCTTGCATATACATGTGTAGCACATGTGTGCCTGGTGCCCTTGGAGGTCAGACGAGGTCTTTGGGTTCCTTGGAACTGGGATGACACAGTTGTGAGCAACCTTATAGGTGCTTGAACCCAGCCGAGCCATCTCTCCAGCAATCCACTTCATTTTTTGAGACAGGGTCTCATGTAAACCAGGCTGTCTTAAATCGCTCTGTAGGCGAGGGTGGCCGTGAACTTCTAATCTTCCTGCCTCCACCTCCTGAGGGCTAGGACTAAAGATGTGCACTGCCAGGATGAGCATATTGCCAGTTTTGTAATCTTGTCTTTTAAGAGCAGTTAGTTTTACAATCTTTTAAAATGTTTTTTATTTGTATCTAATTATCAGCAAATTTCATCATTATATGTCCAAGTATGATTTGTCTTAGTGTGTCCTCTTCAGCTCTCCGTGTGCTATTTTAATCTACAGACTTCAGCCATGGAAATTTTCTGGTTTATTACCAGTACTATGTGCTTCATTGGCTCTCCCCCATATTCTCTATTTGCGGATGGTATTAGACCATCTGTTTCTAGCATCTCTCAAGTGTTCTTTCTGTCTCTTTTCCCATGTCAGATGGGTAATGTGCTGACATCATAGCAAAATTTGAGGAGACATCTCACACAGCAGCATGAAAACCCAGTTATCAACTAGAAAACACAAAAGGATTTCTTTATACGTGTCCTTGTCTTTATGTCTTTCAGGATGATTTCATTCACTTAACAGATTTTTTTTTCTTAAGTGTGTTTAATGTGTTTATCACATCTATGAAGTTGTTAGTATTAGATGACTATATTTTTCACTTCTGTGAGTTACCTGCTAATTATTGCTTTAATTGAATTGAAAATTTCAATATGTAGCATTTTGATTATTGTTCAATTGAAATGATTTAAACTTTAATTGTGGTTCTTTGATTAATATGCAATTATATTTCTCTATTTCCAAATACAGCGGAAAGTTTCTATTCAGTGCTTGTTGTGAACATTGAACCTGTAACTAGATAAGTGCCCGTGGTTATAGTCATTTGAAATAAGTTGAGATTTTCTATATGGTTAGTTTTCTGTTATGACTGGATGAATGCCCCCAAAGGTCTGTGCATTAAAGGCTTGGACTGCAGGATGGCACTTTTGGAAATAGTCAACCCGTGGGGGCACTAATGGGCAGTGCCATTGAGGCAGTGCCATTGAGACATTCCCTGGAAGTGGATTGGGTCACATGCAGTCTCTGCCTGCTTCCTGGCTCATTAGTTCAGTGGTTTGCTCCATTTACTACATGTACCTTGTCCTCAGACTGAGCGCAGGGGTGCCACCTGATTGTGGACTGGGACCTCCAGAATCAGGAATCGAGAATACCCCTTTTCTCTCTACAAATTGACTCCTTCAAGCCGGGCAGTGGTGGTGCAAACTTTTAATCCCAGCACTTGGGAGGCAGAGGCAGGCAAATCTCTGTGAGTTCAAAGCCAGCCTGGTCTACAGAGCAAGTTCCAGGACAGGCTCCAAAGCTACACAGAGAAACCCTGTCTCAAAAAACAAAAAACAAAACACAAAACAAAAAGAGAAAGAAAAGAAAAAGAAAACAATTGACTCCTTCAGCTGTTTCTTTATAGTAACACGAAGCTGACTGATAATACCAGTGTCCTTCTGTTGTCAGTGTCCTGGATATGCATGGCTGAAAAGACAGTGCATTCAGTTCTCTGAGAATGCAGTACCTCCGTCTCCCTTCAGCCCCTTCCTTCCACATATGTTAAGATTTGGGGATGGTGCAGAAACAATATGCCAACCATGGTTCATGTTGTGAAGTCTTATTTTTCTTACCCTGGCTAGCTGACCTGGAACAGCACTCCTGTATGCTGAGCAGCAGCAAGCCCAGCCCCCAGTCACAGGGCACGGTACTCAGCAGTTGTTCATGTTGTGACTTAGCTGTGTGTTCAGTATAATAGGGTGTTAAATACATTTTTAAATTTAAAAAGGGTTTGTTGAAGTGTAAGCCTATCATAAGTCAAACCTCTGTGTGTGTATTATACACATATGTACTCATGTATGTCTATTGTCACATATTCATTATGCACTACATGTAGAAATGCACACATTATGTAGTAAGGTGTCAAATTCTACTTTTCTTTGACTTAAAATGTCATAATTTTGTTCTTGTACAAGTATTTTCTCTGGGTATAAAATTCTAGATAGCATTTACTTTAACAATCAACGTGTGTTCTATCATGCCTTCCTTCCATTGTTCATGTTGAAATATAACTTTGAAAGACTCTTCCCCCACCTAATTTAAGACTTCCTCCAGAAATTTTTGTTATTTTGCATGATTATATGTGTAATTGTAACTAATACGTATTCCTTCTTGGAATTTGTTAAGCTTCTTCAGTCTGAATGTGTTTCTTTCATCTTTCTACTATTCCCAGCCGTCTCTCGAATACCACCTCTGCTTCTTTGCTTCTCCTGTTCCTGGGGCTCCCACTGACTCTACGTTGGTCCTTCTTACTTGGTTGTCCTGTGGGTTTTTTTTTAATATTTCAATTTTTAAATATTTATTTATTTATTTATTTTGTGCACAGTGTTAGTGTCCATGTCTGCCTACATGCCAGAAGAGGGCACCAGACCTCATTATAGATGGCTGTAAGCCACAATGTGGTTGCTGGGAATTGAACTCAGGACCTCTGGAAGAACAGTTTTCTTAACCTCTGAGCCATCTCTCCAGCCCCTTGTCCTGTGTTTAACATGTTTCCTTAGTTCCTTTCTACATCACATCCCTGCTGCTGCAGTCCAGATAATTTTGTGCAGCTTGTTTTGTTTTGTTTTTGTTTTTGTTTTGTTTTTGTTTTTGTTTACTAATATTCCCTCTGCTGTGTCAAATCTACTATGGAATCTGTCCGTTAAACATTTAGGGCTTTTAGGACTTTTGCTTCTGTTTGCTGAAATCTGGCGTGTCTCTTTTTCCTATCTTCCTGTTCACTGTGCCCACTTGCAAGGCTGCCGGCATGGAGGGCAGTTAACACTAGCACCCCTGCCTAGTCCAGCCCGGCAGCTGCCCTTTGCCCTCGTCTGCTTTCTTCCCCCTTCTACTCATTTTTTTGTTTGTTCGCTTTTGTCCTTTTGGTGTCCTGAGATGGTCTGGGTCGTAGCTCAGGCTGTCCTTGAACTCACTGTGATCTCAGATTCGCAGCTCTTCTGCCACCACACCTGACCTACTCACTGTTTAAAAAACAAAATCATTTGAATCCAGTCAGGAAATTTTCTTCTTTTAGAAAGGATTGATATTTCTGACAGGTGCCTGGCGTTAAAAATCCAGGACTATCTCACATGAAGCTCACAGCTTGCCGCTTCCCAGGCACTCAGGGATGTGAAGCCACAGGGAGGCCGGACTGCAGCTTGAATGGCTGGCTTCAGTTCTGTGCTTTTCACCCATTCTTTGTGCCCAGTTGTTCAGTTATTGCTCACGCGGCTGCTCTGAATTGCCTTTAACTAGGACCTGAGTCGTTAAACTCCTAGGATTCCCATGTTGGGAAGGAGCTCTTGTTTTTGACATACTTGCTTTTTTTCCTAAATGGTTGAGGGGACCCAAAGTCAGTTTGACTGACTCTCTGAGTGCCCGGGCCTGAGCGGCTTCAGTACCATCCTCCTTCCCTTTTTTTTGGTCTAAAGTCCCATGTTTTGTTGCTCTTCAGTTTTGAAGCAGGATCTTGTTTGTGTTGCTCAGGTTGTCCTACTGCAGCAGCATCGCCATGATGGGGATTTTGTTGCTTTTGTTGCTATTGAGGAGTGTTTTGAGGGGGCTACATGGCAAGACTTTATCTGGACTGTATTAAAAGCAAAGCCTTTAATTGTTTATGTTAAAATATAATTACATCATGTGCCTCTTTCCTCTCTCCAACCCTTCCATGCTACTCCCCCGACCACTGAGAAGATCAAAAGATATACTCGATGTTTGTTTTCAAAACATGTGTCTGCATGTTATAAGAAATAGCCAGTGGCTATTGAGAGAAACAAACAATTAAAACCAAAATAACAAAAATCAAGCACTACTAGTTTCCTTATTGAAGACTTATTATTTCTAGTATCTTTTCAGCTTTTTTTTTTAAATTCACCTGCTCATAATGCCTATAAACAATTTTAAACATTCCCCATTTGAAATGGTCCTGACAGCTACTTTCATTTATATCTGTTCTTGACAAGAATGATTTTTGTGTGTTTAATAATGCAGCATGACGTGGGCATTCAGTAGTGTTTGTGTGTATGCTTTACCTGTTTGTGCAAATGTGTTTATATCTGTTATGTATATGTTTGCTTAGGTGGATATGATAAAGGTGTGTGTGTTGTGTGTGTGTGTGTGTGTGTGTGTGTGTGTGTGTCTCAGTTTCACCTCCACCAAGGGGCTCTATATTGGATTTTATTTCTTTTCTCATCTATTAAAATTGTCATGAAATATATGACTTTTTTTGGTGAGCTTATTTATATATTATGTAATAGAGAATCGTCCCTACATTTTTGCAATGAGTGTTCCTGGCCATTGTATTAGTTATATTTTGCTACTTAAGTTACTTCAAACAATGACTGCAAACACTGCCCAGGTATTCTATCACATATGCCATCAGGAGTCGCATTTGATTTAACTATGTCTTCTGTGGTTTTGTAGCCCGTTTGTCACCTGGCGCTTGAGTCTTATGTGGAATTTGATTGGGGGCATCTTCCTCTGAGCTTGTGTGATTGTGAGTAGAATTCAGTTCTTGATAGACTGTCAGACTAAAGGCATGTTTTACTTGCTAGAAGTTTCAGCTCCTTGTCACATGGCCACCGCAAACTGCTCCCATCATGCCAGTTTGTCTCTTCAGATAGTGAGTGGGCTGGTGCGGAGCTCAGGGAGTGGGAGTGTTTGCTATGGAAGCCCAGTGGCCTGAGCTTGATATCCAGAACCCACAATGGAAGGGAAGGACCAGCTCCTAAAGTTGTCCTTTGCTTATTATATGCTCGCACGCACACACACACACACACACACACACACACACACACACACACACACACAATTTAATTAAAAGGCATGTTTTTAAAAAGCTACCAAAGTAGAACATTTCTCAGCAAACATTAGTCGTATATGTACATGAGTGTTCGTGTGTGATGGTACATGTATATGTATACAGTGTACATGTATGCCTGTGGAGGCCAGTGGTCAACCTTGATTAGGAGCTGCCTACCTTGTTTCTTGAGATAGTCTCTCACTAGGATCCCAGGGACTCACTGATTAGGCCAGTAATCCCCAAGGAGCCTCCTGTCTCCACCTCCCAGCACTAGGATTACAAATTGTGTGCCACCATCAGCAATAATTTGTTTGCTAGATACCAAAGTCAGGTCCTCCTGCTTGTGTGACAGTAACTAGATTGTTAGTCTTTGTAGTGTAGTCACATACATAGTCACATACACCTTGTTATCTTTACTATGTTCTGTTGGTTAGAGGTAAGGCACACATTCATACTCTAGATAGGGGAGGGTTATGGTTTCAATCTATATGTTACGAATTTGGCTGTAAGTGATAGAAAATGGCATAATATAATGTTTATTTCTTTCTCATGTAACAACTTCAGGTCAGATGCCTAGGGCTCGGTGGCAGCTTTGTTTCAGGTAGACCCCAGAGTCTCCAGTTCCGTTCAGTTATGCTGTGAGGCCATGTCTAAGAAGTTACCCTTTCCTCCAGAGATCAGGGTAGCCGAGAGCTGTTGAGGAGACTCCCTTGTGAGTCCCTTAGGGAGGGTCCCAAAGACTGCCAGTGCTCCCACCCGTGTCATGATGGCCCAAACCAAGTCCCATGGCCAGTCCTGGCTGCCAAAGAGGTTGAGAAAGAGATGGAGTCTGTATTTGTTGAGCAAAAATTCTGCTTCTGTGCAGAAGCAGATCCTGAGCACCAGAGAGTTTCTGCCACATGCAGCTTAAGTAAAATAAGGGCTATTTGATCTGTGCTTTGAAAAAAAGTCATAAGGTTCCCTGGGTTTTGACATTTGAAAAGATAGCTCAAGGCGTTATCAGTGACTCAGCTTCTTTATGTTTCTCTATTTGGTGCAAGTATATTTTTAATTTTTGTGCTACTGGTGATTGAACCCAGGGCTTTGTGTATGCCAAGTACATGTTCTACCATTGTGGGGGTTCATCTTCGTCAATCTCACTTGATTTGGAATCACCCAAAAGATACACTTCAGGGTGTCTGTAAGAGTGTTTACAGAGAGCTCTAACTGAAGGAAGACCCACACAGACTTTGGTAGCATCCATTGGCTGAGGGGAACATAATAAGCTAAGCATCCATGTCCATCTCTCTGCTTGCTGACTGCAGACTCAGTGCCACCAGCCTCTTCATACCTCCATAGCCATGCCTGTCTTCCACGGTGCAGTCCCTCCCACGGTGACGTCCCTCCCACGGTGACGTCCCTCCCACAGTGATGTCCCTCCCACGGTGCAGTCCCTCCCATGGTGATGTCCCTCCCACAGTGCGGTCCCTCCCACAGTGATGTTCCTCCCACGGTGACATCCTTCCCATGGTTACAGCCTTCCCACGGTGACATTCTTCCCATAGGCTATTTCTGTCATGGATTTTTGTTACAGCATCTAGGAAAGTGATTGACACCATCATGGAGGCACAGTCCTAGACTCCTGGTTTTTGTGATTTTTTTTTTAGAAAAATTAAGATGGTTATGGTGGTGCACACACAAAAATCCTATTATAAGCCATATACTTGGGAAGTTGAGGCAGGAGGATTACCATGGGTTTGAGGCCAGCCTGGGCTACATAATGAGTTAAGGCCAGTATGGGCACATAGCAAGACTCTGTATTTAAAAAAAAAAAATCTACAGGACATGGCAGTGCACACCTTTAGTCCCAGCACTCAGGAGGCAGTGGCCTGCAGTTCGAGGCCAGCCTGGTCTACAGAGTGAGTTCTAGGACAACCAGGGAAATCTTGTCTAAAAGAAAGAAAGAAAGAAGAGGTGGGGGGGGGAAGGAAAGGAAAAGAAAAAGCTGTACAAGTTTGTTACTATATGATTTATATGATTTTTAATTTTTATTATGTATTTGTTTATTTAATTTAGCTATTCTTGAATTAGACCCAGGGCTTTGCACATGCCAGGAAAACACTCCACCGCTAAACTACATGGTCCCAAGGGTCCCATGTAATGATTTGTTGCCAGTGGGATGGGCAGGGTTTAAAGAGCACAGAGAGGACTGCACTGACCTAGAGAGGTGTGCCAGGGAATGAGGAGAAGGAGCTCGGGGCGATGACTTTCCATAGAATATCACATTTAATCACCACAGCAACTTGAGGTAATAGTGCCCTGGCTTTACAGAGAAGAACATTATCCAGGGGCCCACAGATAATTTATGGAAGAGTTAACCATGAACCCAGATGACCAAATCATATTCTGTAGTGAAGATCGACAGATCTCACAGAGAGGGACATTCCTCTGAGTGTTTTAGTGAAGTCTCTTGTGCCCTTAATGGTTATACAACATTTGAATCTGACATTGGGGGATTATGGAGAAAGATATGAGTAGAGAAGAGTTGGGATTTCTTATAGAATCCAGGACTACCAGCCCAGGCATGGCACCACCCCCATTCATCACTAATTACGAAAATGTCCTTCAGAGTCCAGTGGTGGTGGCACAGGTCTCTAATCCCAGTACTCAGGAGAAGAGGCAGGCAGATTTCTGTGAGTTCAAGGCCAGCCTGGTGTACAAGAGCTAGTTTCAGGACTGGCTCCAAAGCCACAGAGAAACCCTGTCTCGAAAAACAAAGAATGTCCTTCAGACTTGCCCTTAGCCTGATCTTATGGAGGCATTTTCTCAGTAGAGGCTCTTTCCTCTCTGATGACTCCAGCTTGTGTCAAGCTGACTTGAAACCAGCACAGGAGGTGACTGTGAGCCTCGCTAAGCCTCATTAGCTGCTTGATAATTGCAATCTCTCCCCCAATGGAGGTCAACCCTGAAAACAGCTCTGACCATCCTGTTAGGGAGACTAGGGAGGTAGGGTGCAAACATATGGACCTGTGTTCTAATCCTCAGGGTTACATTGTGTAAACCCAGTGCTAGGGAAGGAGACACAGGAGGATCCCTTGGCTTGCCAGCCAGACAACTTAGATGAATCGGTGGGCTCTCGGTTCAGTGAGAGACCTAGTGTCAAGAGAGAGAGAGAGAGAGAGTTGAGGAAAATACCTAATAGTACACCCCTCTGTTCTTCGCACATGCACACGTGCGCGGGGGTGAGGGTGAGCGGCGTGGGAATAATTCTGATTTGACTGGAGCAAGTATGTTTTGAGGAGGGTTTCTTTGGGTTTTTTTTAATTATTATTATTGTTTGCTTGTTTTTGTTTTTTGAGACAGGGTTTCTCTGTGTAGCTCTGGCTGTCCTGGAACTAGCTTCTGAACTCACAGAGATCCGCCTGCTTCTGCCTCCCAAGTGCTGAGATTAAAGGCATGCGCCACCACACCCAGCTATAGCAAGTTTATTTTTTATAAAAACCATATCCTTTCTGAGAGGTTTCTCTCCAATATTTAAGTCACAGGGTCATAGGTGAAACTCCTGCATTGCACTTCTAAGCTTCCTGTCAGACACTTCTTAATGCTTTGTTTATTGAATTCTAATCAACCAAAAATTTCTTTCCCAACTCTGCTTCTGCTGGTAACGGTATCCATTACTTGGAAGAATGGTAAAGGCTAGGGAGAGGGCAGTAATTGAAAGATGGCAGGAAATCTTGACCCTGTGCCCTGTTGATCAGCATTATGCTTTTCAGTCCTGCACTGACATTTGGTGGGGCAGCCTCTGTTTCAGGAAGTTGACTGTATTCCATTATCTCTGAAGTACACTGTGTTTAATGAACAGCGTTGGGTAAAGAGTCTGTTGTGTGATTATAGAACAGAAGGATCCTTGTATTGGACAGTCCATAATCCCTTTGTTTCAGGGAACTCTCCAAGAGTGACTTCCCAGGCTGTTTCCCTCACTGCATTTCACTTGCATACACAACCTTGAGGCTTAAGACCAATTTATTTTTATCCCATTTTCTCTCCACTTATTCTACATTTCATCAGCTGCTGTGGTCCCATAGCCACACAGCCAGGCTGCTGGGGAGAGATCACAGCCAGACCCCAGTGCTCCAGCTTGCACCCAGGGCGTCTGGTCACCATGTCACACAGCCAGGCTGCTGGGGAGAGATCACAGCCAGACCCAGTGCTCCAGCCTGCACCCAGGGCGTCTGGTCACCATGTCACACAGCCAGGCTGCTGTGTGGAGAGAGATCACAGCCAGACCCCAGTAGTCTAGTCTGCACCCAGGGCGTCTGGTCACCATGCCAGAAAGGAGATTGTCTTGGGCCTTCGTACTCTGACTGGAACATACAAGATGATTTAAACGATAGAGACCGCTGTCCTGGAGTCTTCTCTGCGTAGCACCCACAAAAGGAGAAGAATACAGAAGATTGTAAGCTTATTAGAATGAAACAAAGAAAAATAAAAGGGGGGAAACCAACTGGAAATCATACGAAAAATAAAATGAAACCACCTGTCCAGTTCCTGGGAGCCCTCTCTCTGTTACTTCTGTGATTAGCAGTCATTTCGATTTTCACAACAAGAGACCAAAGACCGCTGAAGCAGGGCATACGGCTGGGAGTTCTGGGGACCCTAGAGGGACCTTACACCATAGCGGTTACTCTGGCACCCATATCTAAGCAAGCGTCATTTTACAATCTTCTTATTCTGAGGCGAAACTCTTTTGGGTTATCATAGACCCAACTTACAGGGAAGCCAAAATTCAAAGAGAAACCAAGGCCAAGGAGTAGATGACCCAGAAGTAAGTTTGTGGGACTTTTCTCAGCCAGAAAGACAAGAATGTAAGCTTTGGAGCATACATGTGTCACTTTATGTGGAATCCTTGTTGCTTAGATGCCTTTGCCAGAGAACTGAGAACAGCTGATCAGTGGCTGGATGGAAGGGCCTCACTTCCCACTCAGTGCCTCTGCTAAAGAGATTTGTTCAAAACCACTGAGCCAGCTGGCAGCAGAGTGAGAAGATGAGTCAGAAGCTCCGTTCTCAGGCTAGGATCTGGCTTTCATGTGGCATTTCTTGCCCAGTTAGAGAACCCCTGGGATCCGAAGGGACGTGTCCCCACAAGGATCACACAAAGCCCTTCGTAGCCTGTGACTCGCTTGGATTTTTTACTTTGTAAGATGAGAAACGATTGGAGGCTGATGAAGCAAGAGGGTGCGTAGTGGGGCAGCTGGGCATGCTATACAAAGCCAGGCTCTGTTCCCGGCCCTCCCTCTCTACCCTCCCTCCCTGCCCCTCTCTCCCTTTCATCTCCATATTCCCCTGTGGTGCTGCAACCTGTTGGCAGGTAGGCCTAATAACCACTGGGGACGTCGTTCTCTCGCTGTGGCTGCTCTTAGTCCTGTGTTCTTGAAATCTGTACATGAAGGCTCACTAACACCGTGCAACTGAGAGATGGGAAAGGCTTGTTTTCCCCTGGACTGTGGTTGATTAGTGTCTGAATTAATTTACCTAAGCATTGTATCTTCAACTCTGATTGGTAATAGAGTCACATGATTCACAGTGCAAAGGGCCCAGAGGGGCATGCTGACTCTCAGCTTGCCTTGAGCTTACCAGTCCTTCCCTTCAGGGCAGCCACTGTCACTGTTTCTGCCAGAGATGCTTATTCATATCTGAGTCATTTTTACATAAAAGGCAAATACATGATTCCTCTTTGTTACTAAGTTCTTTTTGTTTAATTAACTTTTTAGGTGGTGTGCAAAATAATGAGTTTTATTTCAATATTTTCATATATAAAATCTTGTATTCTGCTCATTTATAGACATAATTCTATAATGCCTCTTTTCCCATCCAGTAATATATTTTGAATAGCATGTGTTATCAATCCATGAAGATGTTCTTAGGAGGTAATTTTTTTTCATAATTATAAAATATCTTAGCTGGAAGTTTTGAGAATGCTTACATTGACACATTTTAAAATGATAGTGCTTTAATTAATTAGACTTTTTACTAGGCAAAATTTATTGTTCAGATGAAGGAAGTATTTGATTGTTGTGTCTATGAAATGATTACTGCTGGCTTTTTAAAGCCAGTATGACTCATAAAACATCTTTGATGTTAAGTTTGGAATGACTGTCATTAGTTCTGATTGGGAGTTGTGTTTCAGGATCTTCTTCTGAGAGCTGTTAGGGCATGAAGCAGCCACATGCTGGGCTTCCTTGCCTACAGTGCAACCTTACGGGACTATTCTTGAAGACCCAGTGCAGCATCCATCCACCAGGACCTGTGGGATCCGGACAGGCCATGAGCTCTGAAAAATCAGAGTAAAAAGCCTTGCAGTGCGCATTTTCCGTGTTGAAACCTGCTAGTGAATTAGGCATACTTCCCAGACCCAGGAGGTTGATTGACTAGGCCCTGGCTGCTTCTCTGCTTGTCTTCCTTGTAATAAGACTGTCTTCACGGGTATAGGGAATGAGTTCGGGGAATCCCAAGTATTGTCAGGAGACTTAATATTGATTTTGGAAGAGCTAGGGTGCTTGTGTAAGAGAAGTCATGTTTCTCGTCTTGGAGAGGAATGGGAGAGCTGAGACTCCTCAGGGCTAGCCGGGGACTTCAGGGGTCCTGAATGCTAAAACAGTGTCCCCTCTTGCCCTCCTGAATAGATTATTTTAAATGAAAGTACCTTTAAACTTTAAGTAAATTAAGTCCACTAGTCCCAAGTTGATGGCTAGTTAAATTTCTTAAAATAGTGTATAAAATGTCAAATTAGCTCCATTTTCCCCTCACATTCTTTTGGGGTATCCATGCTTTGTCAAAGGATAGACTGGCGATCATTCAACTCTGGGAGGGGCTGATTCTCCAAGGGGGTCTGTTTTCTTCTTGAGTTTGTTTTTTGGAGGGGTAGAATTACGATATCAAGAATTCTAAAGTTTCTTTTTAAAAAAAAAGTTATTTTATTTAAAAGTATCTTTATCCAAATAAAAAATATGTCTAAATTTTTCAAGAAATGGATTTTGTTTTTTTAAGGCACTGTGATGAAATCAGTCTTAATTTCAGTTCAACTAGTGTGTAAAAACACACAATGAGTGATTATTAGTCCCTGAAGGGAAGCGAGACAGATGGAGCCCAGACTGGAATTGGCTTTATGATTAATTGAATCCTTAGAGTTGAAAAGAGTTCGAGCTGGTCTATCCCCGTCAGAGCCTTGAGACGTCTGGTGCTGTCCTGACGAGAGAAAAGGACACAGTGGCCTGGATTTGTTCTCTGCTGAAATGGCCGGGATATATGCAGCAGACAGTTCCCATTTTTAAACATTGGTGCAGGATAATTGGAATGGAAACAAACAAGATTAGAACCAGATTACAGGCGTTTGTGCCAGTGGCCTCCTAGATCAATTGGAGCCCATGATTAGTTCTGCGGGTTCTTTACATTAGGGTGAGTCACTGAAACGCCACACATCTGGAGCTG
Organism: Myodes glareolus; assembly: GCF_982192425.1. Lineage (NCBI taxonomy): Eukaryota > Metazoa > Chordata > Mammalia > Rodentia > Cricetidae > Myodes > Myodes glareolus. Next base: position 52,057,293 of record NC_142038.1, read on the forward strand.
TCCAGCTAGGAGCAAGAGAGAGGAGAGCTGAGAGCTGCTTGGAGTTGGGAACTAGGTTTAATTCCAGATTGTGTTTCTGTCTTTTGGGGGCAGAAATCTAACAGAGAGGATTGTAATGCAATTTTGCTCTTTTTTTTTTCTTTCCAGCAAGGATGCATAATGTATAGAATCAAAATAACTGCTTCTTCTCCATAGTGAATAGATGGGTGTGTTCGTGTTTAATGTTGGGAGCAGTCACCTAGGACAGCTGCTGTCCTTGGGAGCCTTCAGGGAGAGGGAAGGGGGAGACCTGATGCTGTACGGATCACAGTCATAGGATCCAAGTCTGTTAGGACCATGGATGCTCTGGGTCTTGCTAGGAGGCCTTGTCAGTGCTGAACTTTGTCTGGTGAGCTAGGCAGCCTGGTGTTTGCTTTCAGAGCCAGGCAGAATGGAGGGAGAAGGGAAACCACATTGCCTCCCAGCATACCATCACTGACCAGTCTTCAGCTCTGGTCAGAGATGAACTATGAGACCAGGGGGTGGGGCAGAGCCCGAAATTGACTCTAATCTGGGTCCAGAAGACTGACATAGGGGACACAGGCTTAGTTCTACAGAAAGCTGATGATAAGGTCTCAGTTTAGTTCTCTGGGATTTCCATTTCCTTGGTGTAAAAACAAGAGGAGTTGATAGCTAGGGCTCTTGCTGGCTTCAGGAATGTGCCAGTGAGTATCTTTCAAGTTCTGGTACCCATGCCAAGGCCTGGCAGCATGCGACCTGTACAGCAGTGAAACCTCACTGCATAGGCCAGGCTCACCTTTACCTTTGAACTGTACTGTTTTTCTCTCTGTTTTTTCCATTTTGAGTTCCTGTGAGTCAGGCTGCAGGCAGCTCATTTACATGAGAGTCAGCCAGAAGGAAAGCAGTTGAAGTCTGCTTTCGTTTTGTGGTGGGAGGTGTTTTCCTGTTGAGTCGCTAACCAGGCAGGTCAGTGGGAACCAAGGGATCTTGCTTCTCCCTAGATGGACTAGCACAGCAGAACATGGGGGGAAAAGAAGAGAAGGAAGGAGGAGAAAGAAAGGAGGGGATTCATCCTTACTGATAATTCTCTCCCAAACACACTTAAAAGGCAGTATTCCCCAGGGGAGGAGGGGAGGTTCCTTGCTCTCAAATTAGCAGTTCTAAAACCACGACCCACATTTAACCCTTGTGCTGTGAGGTATCACCAGAGAAGATGACTTGGGTACAGGTTCAAGCCAATAGAAAATCTTTACTAGCCAGCCAGTGCCGACATTGGGTGTTTGGGACCTGAGTGCAGCCCCGAGACTTTAAGCATGACAACCATGTCCTGGGCCGACATACTTCAGTTAACAAATAGTTAGCTAGAAGAACAGCTACAGAAGCCAAAAAACAAGGCTAATACAATTAAGGACTTCCCCAGGACTATGGACTTTGACAGATTGGGTCTTTGTTCTCATTCTGGCAGGTGGTGTTACCTTCATGCAGGACTCCCGGGTCTGAATGGTATTCCGTCATGGTGTCAGTTGTGCTAAGGCCGGGGCCGTTACACTTGGGTCACAGTCAAGCTCTGGTCTCCACTTCCATACTGCGATGTCCTGCATTATCTTGACCTCACTGTCAGCTCTGACTATAGTTTCCATGGAATTTAATTTTCCTGTTTTGCTGAGGTCCCTTTGTGAACAGTAGCACTGTGCAGTATCTAATCCCTGAGCCTGAGACAACCTTGATGAGATATATTCTCCTTCTCCAGCAATTCCTGACTGCCTGGAACTCAGAGGCCTCAAGAAGAGGTGGTACAATACCAGTCTTTCCTTAGGATCTTGGGTCTAGGGAGCTTCCTTTTGAGCCTGGTTCTTATCTCCCATCTGCATTGGGCACTGTTTCTCCTGGGGTTCTGGAAATGTTATTTGCCCTTTTCAGAAACCAGAGGACCATTTATATTCCTTATTCTGTTGGTTATATAAAGTGGAAGAGGAATTTTTTTCCTGGTTTTTTCCTAGCTTTTGGTTTCTTAGACCTTCACTGGAACCTATCCTCTAGGCCAGGAAAGCACTCTGGCCACCTTTTCTAGTCCTCCAGTCTAGTTGGGTGTGGTGAAAAGAAAGTGACACAGCTCATAGTCGTCCTGCTCCACCTGTCTGTGGGCAAGATAGGCATCCATTGCCACATGCGCTGTTTTCAGCAGAACAGAGGTCACTCTCATAGGGATGGGTAGTTAGGGCCTGTCTGTGGTCCCTGGCAAGAGGGATGCCAAAGAGGCTTGGCCATTGCTAGCATCTGCATTCATAGTTTTTGCCAGCTTCGCTGTTCCTCTTCTCCTGGACCGTTATTCTTTGTTGTATCCAGGTGGATGAGTAACTGCATGTGGCAAGGGTCGGCATGTTGAATACTCCTTAGAGTAGAAGGAGATTGCAGGACAGATATTTGCTCTGGCATACATCCTGTGTATGTCTTGTAGAGAAGAAAGTCTCGTCCTTGACTTCCTCATTTCTGCATGGCATTCTGGCCTCGGACTGCTTGGTGACTGTGATTCTTTCAGGACGGGAGGACACAGCCAAGCTGCAGTCATGACTAAGGGCTTCCCACCGAAATCGATGCTTTGGAGAATTGTACCTGATGTCATTTACCACCGTGGTATTTGTTAAACAATTTTGTTCACAAATGTCCCTAAAGAACCATAGTGGCAAAGTCCCAGGGTTGCAGATATGCCATCTAGGGATGTGGAGGGACTCAGGGGCTAGAAACACCAGGGTCTCACTAACTTGGCCAAATTCCTTGGGCTCTCATACTCGTAAGCAAGTTCTTCCTACAACTGCTGGGGCAGTGGGGAGATGAGACACCACTATAAAATGACACAGTCATCCTGGAAGAGGAATGTTCTGTCTCTGCCAGTTGTTATTAGTAATGACACGCGGAAATCAATAGGGCAGTACTCTCGGGAACGGGTGTGCTGCCCGTGCCTTCGTTTTCCTGTTGACTCTCACCTCTCCCTGTGCCTGCAGGGATAGCAACTGCCTCCCCTGCTCCTCTCCTTGTGGGTAGGAAGGAGTGTTGAGGTAGTGCATAGCCAAGGGCTGTGGGCAAGAGAAAAGCATTTGACCCCTGTGCTTGCTGCTCATGACACATGGGCTTAGGGAAGCCAGCTCATCTGACAAATGTTTACTGAATTGCATCTCTGTTACGCTCTCAGGAGACAGAAAGATGCATTTAGCACAGCTGCTGCTTTCAGGATGTTTAGAGTTAGAGCAAGAAATGAAGAATGCTTAGAAATATGAGCACCTATATGCTAGGCACCAAACTAAGACATTTGCCACGCACTCTGATTGGATCAGGGCAAGTAAACACTCCTGTGAAACAGGTCCAGCTATTGTTTCTGCTACGCGAATGAATAGGCTGGGGCTTAAGGAGGTCCTGGCGAGGGCACAGCAGTGGCCGGTGCCACAGCTAAGATGAGAACCAAGCAGTGCGGCTTTAAAGCCAGTCTCTTGCCTCTGTGTCATGCAAATGGTGGTAAGTATTAAGGAGGGTACCACACACATGGTGCTCTCCACAGTGGTTTTCTGTATTTAAGATACAGTTGCTTACCACTGACTACTATAATTTGAGTTCTTATTGTTTTCTTTGCCTGTGAGCCATAAACAGCTTATACACTACCATTATTGCCATGTGCGGTAGGTCATACCCTCTCGGAAGGAAAATCCCAGGCTTTGCATAGGAGTGAGTGGCTTTGGGTTGCATCCCCAGCACTGGGTGGAAAAGGTAACACAGAAGTCAGTGGGAGCCAGGGAAGGAAGGGCAGACATCCTTGTCTTTGGATCTCTTTGATCTGCCACTGACAGGCTCCCATACTGCTGTCCGGACCCCACCCTCTGTTAGGTTACCCTCTCCTGGCTTGAGGGCTTGTAGCAAATTTTCTAAACTGTCTGCCAAGTTCAGGATTCAGTTCATGCTGAGTTCATATCATACCTCCCAGCTCTTTGCCTGACTGACAAAATGCCTCCCCTGGGCAGCCAAGTCCAGGATCCCTGAGGATAAGGAGCCTTGGCTTGGACATTTGCCTTTCAGATAGTTTTTGTTGTTCTTGGAAGAGATTAGATAAGGGAAGTAAGAAACCAGCTCTTGCCTTCCCTTTCCCTCAGAACAACCCTCCCTGCCCATACCAGCACTTACCTGGCTTGCTTGCCCTTAAAGTTCCATCCATTCAGACCCTGCGCTGAGGACTGGAGAGATGGATGAGTGGTTAAGAGCAGCGTCGATGGTTCCCACACTCACTTGGGGCATCTTACCTGGTAACCTCTCTGAGCCTTCGTCTGGCTTCTGTGAGCTTGCACGTGCCCACAGCCCCACATGCTGCACATATGCACACAATTAAAAATTAAAAACCTTTAAAAGAGAAAAATATGTACTAAATATCTACCCAAAGATATAATAGTGAATAAGGGGGGGGGGGGTCTTTCTTCCTTTATGGCTTATCTTTACAGTAGAAATTAGTTCTTAAAATCTGTGTCGTCAAAAACTAATACTTCCGTGTTTTTACTTATTCTTTTGTTTTTTGTTTGATGCTACAAAAAAACTGAACAGGAAAAAAATTTAAAAAGATCCCTCATAGAATGAGAAAAGAATTTTACACATCATTTAACTAATAAGGGACTTGCATCCAAAATATATAAAGAATGTTTTCAAATCAACAACGGATGACTTTGTGGGTCAATAATGAAAAGATAAACCCAGTTCTAAAGGCAGAGGCTCTGAATAGGCAGTTGTTCAAGGAAGGGTTGAGGTCATTTCTACTAAGCAGGATGGCTCTGTTAGCAAACAGGCAGCTTATTAGTGATAACAAGATGTGGGGAAATTGAAACCTCAGGCATGCTCAGTGGGAATGTGATGATAGAGCCACTCTGAAAAACATGCAGCTGGCGCTGCTATCAACCATAAGAACATACTCCTCCATACCCAGAAGACAGTGTACATGAACATGGGTAGTAGCATTGTTCTCTGTTGTCCCAAAGTGGAACCACCTGAGTGCCCATCAACTGACAAATGAACACATGTATATTATTATACAGTAGAAAAGCATTCAGTAGCAGGGTTGTCCTGATACTGAAGTGTGCTCTGAAATTTGGCAAGGTTGAAACTTTTAAACATGCTAAGTCAAAGAAACTAGCCGTGAAAATCTTATTTTGTAATTCCATCTATATGAACTATCTAGAATACGTAGCTCTATATCAGCAGAAAATGGATTGGTGGATATCTAATGCTTGGGGCATGGAGATGGGATGGGGTTGAAGAGACAGGGGAGTGGCTGCTAAGAGAAGGAAAGGCTTTTTGTTCGTTTGTTGCAGGGTGCGAAAAATTTATTGTAGCCATCTTTGCACACCTTGTGAATATACTAAAAGCCCCTGAATTTAATCTTTCTGCTGATGCTGTGATAGACAGGCCACAGTCATGCTAGGCAAGTGTTCCCACTAAACTGTACCCAATCCTGCATTGTATACTTCAAGTGGGTAAATTTTATATGTGAATCTTATCTTAATAAAGCTGTTTTCAAATGCCTATAGTAAAATATATGAAGAATGTAGAGCATACAGGGTTTCCTGGGTGGATTAACCATGGAGCCGCCGTGAAGGGATGTGCCCTCTGTACCCAGTGCACATGGTAGAGCTAAAAACCTTCCAGGCAGAGGGGACAGCTAGGCAAGGGGTCTGAGGAAGGACAAATCGAGCCAGTCAATGGAGCAGTCAGAGGCCAGGGTGGCAGGAATTGGGGTGCATTTAGGCAGTGCACCTCAATACCCCGGGGCATTATTTGGAACTTTTTTCTAAGTAACAAGAAGGTGTGGTGGCTTTTGATCAAGAGAGTAGTAAGCTGTGGTTTCCATGGCTGACACCGTCCTGGTCGTACTGTGGACAGTCTTCAGGTGGAGACTCCAGCCTTGCACCGTTCTCAGCAAGTTCTCTATTGGTGTCCAGTTCAAGTCACCCCCTCACCAAGGTGCATGGCAGACCTTGTGGCTATGTTGCATTTGATGACTGGAAAGGTTATTTGCCAGATTACAAGATGATGTTGTGGTTTTATTACTTTTGTTATAGGAACGTGACTGGTGGGCTCAGGACCATAGTGTCTACCTGGAGCCCTTTCCATGGCCCTAAAGTGAGGAGCAGAACAACCCTGCCATCTCTGCCAGCCACCAGCACATCTGCTCCTTCTCTCTGAGGTTAGGATTGGCAGTGAGGGTGCTGCTAGGTTAGAGATGCACAACCCAAGGACAATGTTGGTGTCTGCTTTTTGCATGGCTCCTGGTAGCTCTTGAGAGGCCATATGCTATGCTGTGTGAAGTGCAAAGCTGGGGCTGTATGGCTGAAACTTACATCTGACCCTGTCACTCGTTAGCTCTGTAACCATGGGAAAACTTAAATCTTATAGGCAATTTCCACATCTGTAAGATGGGGACAACAGTATCTGCCTAGGGTTGGGTGTTTTGAGAGCTAGTGAATTGATTGATGCATTTAGACATCCAGATGAGCTCCTGACAGGTGGGGCTCAGAATGGAAGTGCTGTTGCCCTTTCTTTGTTTACCCTAACATTTCCTCAGTCAGCTCAGAGTGGAAGTTAGGTTTTTCTGGGAAAGTCCCATAATCATAAAAGTTTTGTTTTCTCCGCACATATTTCTTTTTAATTTCATTTGTGTTATTCCTCTGACCCTATAAGTTATACACACTGGTGAGCTTTCCAAACATTAAAATGATGTGGAATGTAAGAAGGGGGAGTTGTAGGAGGATGTAGATGAATTGCAGAGAAGAACTGTCTAATATTCGTTCTCAACTCATGCAACAAATACATTTAGTGCTGACTGTGTGACCCTCTGAGGGTCACAGTGGGGGGAAAGGGAGGACAGAGAAATCCCAGCAAGCTCGGCAGCTCTTGCGTTATTTCCATCACCCTAGAGACAGAGGAACGTGGATTGTATGTTAGGTAAACCCCCTCTTGACTAGAATGCTGGCGTGCCTGGGACTTGAAGGTCTTTATTCACTTTCTGTGGACCCTGGGGGTTAGTCAAGCTTTAGTGGGATCTGACCCTGACAGCAGACCTGCCCTATTGATACATTATCATTTGTTGGAAGCATTTCCTTTCCTCCTACCCATTTGTTGTTTGTTACCCTATAACAAATTATTCCCAAAGTTAGTGTTAAAATAACAATCTATAGTTTGTCATAGCTTGTATAGATCAAGAATTTTAATGTGTGCATAAGATGTTATCTGGGATTAAATGGGAAGATCTGCTTCCAGGTCACAGGCCTGGCATGCTGGCGCTGACTATTGATAAGAGGCCTTAGTCTTTCTCTTCCTGAGCCCCTCCATAGCACTGCTTACATACATTCAGGTGGCTAGATGGCATTGTACCAAAGAAGACCGATTTTAGTTTCTCCCAGTCTCAGGTGTTGGAAAGACCTCTTTACAAAGTGGTGAGTTGGGGAGGAGTTATCCTGGGTAAGGCTTGGGCTCTGGATGGACAGTTCAGTGTGGTGTCCCCCCAGATGAACTATTTCGGCTGCCTGATCTTGCCCTCCATAGCTAAGAATTGGAGAGAACAGTATGCATCACAGACTCCTGATGGCATTGTGTGCGCTGTGGTGTAGAGAGTGCACACAGAGTCCAGGACCCAACACGTGACTGTTCTGATACCAGTGCTGTCCCACTGTCACCATCATGCCATTGAAGGGCAGCAATTTGTCATGACTATAAAGGACACCTGAGCCCAGGAGAGGTCTCTGCCCTATTCTAGTGTTCATACTTCCCATCTTCAGTGTCCTTCCATGTGATGTCTGAGCCTCTAACAGAAGTTTGGGCAATTCCCAATTATCCCACATGTGAATAATTCACTCTGAGATAATCTGTGTGACTGGCTGGCTTCCCAAATCAGCGGAGTGGATTATTCTCCTCTTTTCAATTATTCAGCAGTACAAGTAATTGGGAGCTGGCGCTAGGACACGAAGGCTATGAGGTCATCTCCTGTTCTCAGTTTGCTCAGCGCTGTCACTGATGCTTCTCAGAGGAACTTGGAGGATGTAGTGCAGAGATCAGAGAGGGAGGACACCAGTGGTGACAGCTATGGCAGTAAAAATGAGAGCCCGTGGGTAGCCAGGACACGCGGAGCTGCCAGCTATAGGCAAAAGATCCAGGGAGGCCCTGTTTACAAAGATCCTTCACTCTCGTCTAGGCCAGTGGAAGAGACCCTATTGACATCACGTTCACACAAGTGTCCTGGAATGTCAGATTCTCCGGGATGCTTTTACAGTATGGTTGGCCACTGTCTTCCCTTTTGTTTGCTGCTCATTTTGGTGTTAAGGAGCTGTGTTGGGGAGTCTGAAGAGCCTCCCCTCCAGGGAAGTAGGGTCTTTAGATTAATAATCACATGGATAGTGGTGACCCATATCAAAGGGAAATGGGCAATTTTTCTGTATGCCCATTGCATTTATAAATATGCAATGTTTATTGCATGTATATTGCATATATATTGCATTTATTTTAATTGATGGATAAAGCTGGGTCTGGTGGCTCATGGCTTTAATCCCAGCATTTGGGAGGCAGAGGCAGGTGGATCCCTGAGTTGGAGGTCAGCCTGATCTACAGAGTGAGTTCCTGGAAAACCAGGATTACACAGAAACCCTGTTTCAAAAAACAAAACAGCAAAGAAAAGAGGGATGCATTTTTTTTCTATTTTGTTCCCTAATATGGCATGAACCTATCTTGTTTTCTAACTAAAAGAAGATAATAAAATTAAGATATAGAAGATGCTGTTGGGTTCTCTGGTATGACTCCTTTGAATTTACATGTCCACTCTCATGGTCTCCCTCTGGGCCACGTTAGCCTTTCGCAGCCTTAAGTTTGACTTGAATTTGGGGGTACACTCAGCACTTGCCTGGGTCCCTTCAGCCCCCTGATGGGTAGACATTACTCAGGAGTAGTGTACTCCTCACTAGGGCTGAGCAAGTAGTCTCCCCTTCATCACATACTGCTCCCAGGTTGCCTTCCTTCCTCCTCCTCTTGTCCCTCACTGCTCCTTCCTGACCTGCGGCCCCAGGAACCCTCTGTCGTGGATTCTGTTGCAGAGCCTTGCTCACCTGCTGCTAACTGCTCAGCCCACTCCTCAACTGTGCTGTAAAAGGTTAGTAAAGTTTTAATGTTTTAACAGTCTGTTTTGATGTTTCCATTTGGCCAAGCTCAGTGGTTTTGGAAACAAGGTTAGCTACCTTTGAAACTGTTTCTAAGACTGACCAAAAAAAAAAAAAAAAAAAGCTTTAGCCCAAGAAGAAGTACGTGCGCTCAGTCTGGGTCCATAGAAGCTAAGATTCACTCCAGACGCTGGCCTAGTGACTCATTCTGTTCTGAGGAAGGCCAGGGGCAGAGTGGGAGGTGTGAACCTGCTTTTCTCTGGGGAGAGCTTAACTAGCTGCGGTCAAGCGCTGTCAACGGGAGCAGGAGCAGAGCCAATTTAGAGGACTTCCGGCCAGGGCCATCCATGTGCAAGCTGCCCTTCAGCCCAGCCCCTGGTTTTTACATCTGGCCTCAGATGACTGCTTTGAATCAGACCCTCCAGTGTGACTCCAAGAGCCAGGAGTAGCCAGAGCATTTGGTTGTTCTATGCTAGCTAGCACTTATATTTCTAGGGAAAGCCTCAACGGACACTTAATAGCAGTAGAAAGGACTTGGTTGCTAGGTGCTGACTAGTACCATCCCTTAGAGCAGACCCTAGGCTCATTGTGAAGTTGGAAAATCACTTAAGAATATGCAGAGCTGAGGCCTAATGATGTCCTTCTGGGCCCTGACTCTTGATGCACTGGCTCTAGCTGGCTCCTCAACATCTCAGCACCTGGGGAGCCACGAGCTTGTTCTGAGCTGCAGGAAGAAGGGTGTCTTCTGAGCTGTGTGAAGTTAGGCCGAAGTCCCTGAAGTCCTGTGAAGGGAAGGTGCTTTGTCAAATAGACAGGGTGTTGACTGGAGCCGACCAAGAGTCAGTATGTGGTGGCAGGCCTGCATCACCTCTCTCTTTAAGCTAGATGCAGGGAGAGCCCCACTGGGAGCCCTTTGAGCAGAGTCACTGTATGGGGTAGACATTAGGGTGAGCAGCTGCTTTTAGAAGTACCGTGACCCTGGAGAACCCTTGTGGAAAACTATGACTGTTTTACTGAGGGGGCATTGCAGCCACCCCAGGACTTTTTGTCCAAGACTCCTCAGAGTCAGAGACAGAGTTTCTTTGTGTAACAGCCTTGGCCATCCTGGAACTCACTCTGTAGACCAGACTGGCCTCAAACTAACAGAGACCCGCCTGCCTCTGCCTCCCAAGTGCTGGGATTAAAGACGTGTGCCACCACCTCCTGACTTAAACGTCTTTTAAAAGGTTTATTTATTTATTTACTTATTTACCTATTTATTTTATTTATTTGATGTACACTGGTGGTTTACCTGTATATATTCTATATGAGGGTGTCAGATCCCCTGGAGCTGGAGTTGCAGACAGTTGTGAGCTGCCGGTTTGATTCTGGGAATTGAACCCGGGTCCTCCAGAAGTGTACCCAGTGCTCTTAACTGCTGAACCATCTCTCCAGGCCCCATTATTTTTGGTTGTGAGCCTAGCATTTAATGGCTAGTCCCCATTATTACAACATTTTAAATGTCATATTCTGTAGGTCTTTAAAGTGTTCAAAGACCATCTATTAAAAATATATCTGTTTGACCTTGAAAACATACCTATAAATTGTTATAGATGATTAACTACTAACTTATCTTTCTACATTATCCTAAATAGCTTTCAAGGACCCAAACTTTACATTACATTTTTAAATGAGCTACATAGGTACAACACCTTAAGCAAGAGTAGAAGCATATGTATATGTGTATATATGTGTGTGTATATATATATATATATATAGTATAACAAAAATAACCTTAACAGTCCATACCATTGTAAAATATTTGAGACTAGTAGTTATTCAAAATTATATTCAACAATTCACCCTTTTATCCCATCATTTCTACACTATATTCCCCCTTTCCCCTCAGAAAGAGATTCCCTGAATCTAATCTCCTTTGTTCAGCTTTTTTTCTGACCATGACCAATAACAACTTGTAATCAAGTCCCCTAAATGATGACAAACATCCATAACCCACCGAATGACCAAAAACCACCCACCAACCTCTTGGGAATATGAGCATCATATTCTCTAGACTGCTTCCTGTTGTCTATGGGTGATGACATCTTCAGGAGCTGTGTACAGCAGGGCCTCTTAAAGGTGCTGTGCCTTTGTATGCTGAGCCTACCCGAGAGATCACATTCTCAGGTCCTATATGGATATTCGAGCTTCCATATTGGACACCATATATTACGAGTCTTTTTCTGACACTCCAGCCAGTTCCCAAATAATGGCACAGAGACTTCTTATTAATTATGAAAGCTCAGCCTATAACTTACGCTTGTTCCTAACTAGCTTTTATAACTTAAATTAACCCATCTGTATCTCCTCTTTCTTCTCTGTGCCTCCTGACTTCTCCCACATGCCTAGATTTCTCCTCCTCTTTGTTTCTCTCCCCAGAAATCCAGCCTATACCTCCTGCCTAGCTATTGACTGTTCAGCCTTTTATTACACCAGTCACAACTATATACCTTCACACAGTGTACAAATAGCCCACAACATCAGTGTCCTTCTCCTGGAAAGGAAAAGTTCACTTTATGTTGGGATTGGTCTGTGTAGTGCCATTGGCTGCCAGACTCACCCCACTTGAGAGAACAGCTGAGGGAACCACACCTAGAGAGGCAGCCTGAGAGGCGTTCACTGGTTATTCTTGCTTCTGTCATCCTGCCTTTCAATGGGACCCAACAAAGTCCCTTTTCCTTAGATGATTTTGAAATTTAGTTTAGTCACTACTGATGGCCCATGCCTTCAATCCCAGCACTGGGGAGGCAGAGGAAGGTGGATCTCTCTGAGTTCAAGGCCAGCCTGGTCTGCATAACGAGTTCTAGGACAGCCAGGACTGTTGACAGAGAAACTGTGTCTTGAAAAATCAAACCAAAACAACAACAACAATGCCATAACCCCTGATATAAAACAGATTCCAGATGATATGTTTTCTTGGTGCGGTCGCATACCTAGTCTGTGCCTTGTACACAGTGGGTGCTTGCTTCACGCTCCTTAGAGGTTTGCTGAGCTTCACCTGCTTCCGGCTTCTAGGAGAAAGTGAAAGTCCTGACCCTGTCGTGCGTCCACTCGTGTCTCCCTTCCTCTACTTCAGACAGACAGTACAGTCAGTCTTACAATGTCAGAGCCTTGCCAGCTGCACTGATAGGGACTTTATTGGTTTCCCTCCAGTCGTAGTCTTTCAGTTGTGCACAAGAGATGATTTCACCACGGCATAGCACTGCTTGTAACAGGGGCATGGCTCCCTCTCAGACTAGGTCGTCACCCTGCGCCCATCTTGAGCTGGTGCTTAGCTTATTGTGCCTAAACATCAGGAACTGTGAGAAATTCCCATTCCACTTCTCTCCCAGGCTGCTTGTGCCAGCTGCAAGGCCCTCATGAGCCTGTTAGGTGTCTCTCGGTGGCAGATTCATTGTTCCATATTTTTATTTAATTACTTACTTTTACAGCTCTCAGAATAAATCTAATTATCCATCTGTTATGCTACATTATGCCACTGCAGTTCCTGCGATCCTTTCTCATCGTGGGATGTTTGTCAGCTTGACCTTGCCCTCGTCCAGCGCTCTCGTTCCTCTGTGTGGCTCAGTGCCACCTCCTCAGTGGGTCTATCACAACCCCAAGCAAAGCTGACTTCAGATTGCTCTTAGAACCATGGTTGGTAGAAGAAAGGGCCAAGGAGCCATTCCTGAGTAGTGTGTGCTGACCTGAGAGATGTCTGGAGAGCTTGATGGAATGCCAGGACGGAAGTCAGAGAGTTCTGACACTGCCCTGATCCTCACTGAGAGCCCTCACCGGGGGTCAGCCAGACAGGTGAAGTCAGGCTAAAAGGCAACGGTGGCCACCTGTGAGCATATGTGTGCAGTGCCTAGCCATAGAATTGAGTCACAGCTGGCTTCATACATGGCAGAGGCAGCCATTTAACTTATTAGAGATTTTATTTTATTTCAGGAGCCATATGGAGGTTAGTAGCCCATCAGTCTTTGTTTCTCTTTCTCCTGCCTAAAGTTCTATTAGTATGATTAGAAATTAGTTTATCTGTTTTAAATATTAATTTTTGTTTATAGGCAAATGTTGGCATTCCCAGGAAAAGTACTGGGGAGGGGTTGTTGGACAGCTCTGCTGTATCCCTTTCTCAAGTAGCCAAGGGATCACAGATGTGGGGGCACATGAGGGGTTTGGCCAAAGGAATCAAACAGAAGAGAAGGAAAAGGGAAGAGAAGGTAATGTTCAGGACATTGCTTGGGGTGATCTTCAGAGCTTTACCACTGAGGAAGGAAGGAAGATCATGTGAAGCCCAATTCCATGCCAAGTTTACAAGGCTGGCCACTCCGGTCTCATTGTCCTGGTGGAGATAGGATACAGGCATGACGTATCTCTCTGGGTAGCTCATTACCTCGTGCCTTGCACTGGACTAGACACCTGGAATGGGGATGAAGAGACAACAAAGCGCAGTCCATATTCAAGGAAATTCATGGTTTGCCGAGAAGCTAACCGATCAGATTGATGAGAATGTTGAAGGGGGGTAAAGGCATCAGGAAGACAGGAGGACCGCAGTGAGGGCCGCATCGTCCTTGGATGGGAGTGAGCAGAAGTGACATTTGAGGAGAGACTTGAAACTAGACGGCTGAAGACAGAATCAGGGAGGAGGACAGGTAAGGGCTTCCATAGGGGCTGATGTAGAGCACAGCATGTTTAGCTGAGAGAGTCCCTGGGAAAAGGGGACCCTCCTTCATTACTCCACGGCTTTCAGTCCTGACAGAGTTCATTATTTTCAGCAGAGGCCCTGGGCTGCTTGATCACCACTTGCAAAGCGCGCGCCTCAGGCCAGGAGAAGGGAAGTGTGGCGCCCGGCTTTCCTCGTGAGCACGTTGCTTAGGCACTGTCCTGCTGTCCCACCACGGAGCCCTCTGCTCAGTTGGAGTCACTGGGTTTCCCTTATCCACACATGCTCCAGCCTGCCTCAGCCCTCATTAAAGGACTTCCAACCAGGACTTGACCAGCCTGGAGCTCAGTATGGCCCAGTGGCTAGGCCCCCATCTTTCCCTTTCTGGTTAAAAGTTGGCAGGCATCAAAGAGCGCAGGATCAACCCACCCTTTGGTGATCATGTTCCCAACCCAGTCACAGGACCTCCGCAGCCAAGCTTGCCTGTCATCAGAGCCTCTGGTGATTTTCTCCAAATTCCCCTCATTCTAACAAGCAAGATTCAGTGACTAATTGCTGGTATTTTTTCCCTCAAGACTATTTATATAGGCTGTCATGTTGAGGGGGTGGGGGAAGGGAAGCAGTCTCTGGGAGGGCGGGTGGTGCTGGTCCCTGCTACTGCCATCATTAGACTGCAGCCCGTGTAGCATTGATGTCCACACTTTGTCTTTATTCTCCTGTTTTTTTTGTCATTCCGACATTTGGCTCTTTGAACATCTAACATTTCTTTTATGCTTCCCATCTCCGCGGAAGATTGTTGTATTTTGTCCCCCACTGAAGCCCTGTTTTTTTTTTTTTGTCAGATTTTTCACTTTCTTCTTTATTGTATTTTGATCAGTGTGGCCAGGTAGGTCTGGGTTTTATTGGGAGCTTTTCATCTTCTTGGCAGTGGCCCTCACAGCCTGGTCTCTGCAAGAACTGGGCTCTCCTACCTGCCCCGAGGCTAGCCTTTCCCGACCAGGCCATGAGAGAGCCCAACTTGCTGTGTCCTGGATACTCTTGCTTTTCAGACTGAGGTGTGCCCTACTCTTGCTTTTCAGACTGAGGTGTGCCCAAAAGCACCCGGAAGGCTTGTTAAATGCAGATGGCCACTCCTCTTCCCCACAGTTACTGACCCAGCAAAGCTGGCCCGAGGCCTGAGGATTTGCATTTCTGCCTAGTTCCCAGATGTTGCTAGTGCTGCTGGCCAGAGAGCGGACTTTAAGAACCATGCTACAGAGCCATTTGTCTCCAGTCTGGCGTCTACACTGGAGAGGTGGATTAGCAGGACACACAAATGGCCTCTTCTCCCCATCCTGAGTCAAACTTTGAAATCAAATGATGGATGATGTTGGCAGTTAGCATCGCGATGTGCTTGACTCCATGATCCCACGCCCATCTTGTGTGATACTCACAGTGTTCCTCTGGTGTCTTGACAGAACAGTGCGGGTGAGGTAGACACCTCCGTGGCCTTCCAGCTAGCAGCTTGCAGTGCGTGCCTCCTGGAATCTTTTGAATGCTCATGCTGGGACTTCCAGGACTTTGCCCCTTTTAAGTTATATGACCTTGGAAAATTACTTGGCTTTCTGTGACTCAGTTTGTGGTCTAGTGAAATGGGAACAATAGTATCTGCCTCATTGAGTTATCGTGGGAGGACATGAGCTGGTATTTGAGAAGTACTTGAGAGTTACTGAGTGGAGGTACCCCAGAAGCCGTTCTCCTCAGGACTGAAACACTGCCTTAATTCTTGCATTCTGTCAGCAGCCGCCGAAGGAGCTGAAGAGGGTATGCCATTACCCTCCAGACAGTGTCCAGGGCCCCAGGAATGGGGTCTGCTCCTCCTCTGCTCATTTGCAGACTTCTCTCTGTGGTCTGCCCTGCTGGAGAATGGCATTTGCCACCAGGAGCTGAAGCGAGCACAGTAGTGGATGGCTGAGTCAGGGTGTGAAATCCGAGGTCAGGAGGTCAGGAGGCGTGGGCCTCAGAGTTATTTTGAATCGATTGTACTAGGTCTGGGGTGTTGGTGTTTTGTTCTTCTACCCTTCCTCCAGCTCCCGACATTATCAAGATGGCTAATCTTGATAATGCTAATAATATTGACTTACTGAAAAGCAGTATCAGGTATCTTATCATGTTTTTTATTTAATATTCATGAGGACTTTATGAAATAAGTTTCATTTTACAGATGTAGGTGTCTGACAAAGATAGATGAACTTGTCTCAAGGCCATGCAGAAAGGACATCTGGATTCAAATTCAGATCTGTGTAGCATTTCTATTCTTCCCTCTGTATAGTCAGACTTTAACCTGTTCCCAGGGACCCCACCCTCAGCTCAGTACCCAGCTTCTATGAAAAGCACGTTCTTACCCTTGTGTCTTTCACAGAGCCTGACACAAGCCTTACACAGACAGTGGTCGGCCATATGTTCCTGTTGTGCCTATTGTTCCAGTGCAATAATTAATAGCGCCATCTTTCACTCTTTTGTCCCGCTTGAGACAATAAATTATATGATCACCCTGCTTATATGTGACTGTTCCCAACCAAGGGGCAGTAGCATTTTAATAGGGCACCCTGAAAGACTGAATTGTCTTTAAGATTCAAAGAAAAAAATCCCAGATGGTAAAATGTGAAGCACTTTTATGGCCTAGGGGCCAAGAACATTGTCCCGCAACCCCCCATGGGAGATCAGACTTGAAGACTATTATGGGTTAGTGTGCCTGCACTTAGATTCCGTGGACACCCAAGTGTCTGACGCACAGGCAAGAAAGGGCAAAGCTCCCTACCCTAACCTACCCCCCTCCCCGCACCCACAGTAGATCCCAGGCTTGGCCTTATCCACAATGCCACCTCTAGCTCCCAATGGGGCCCAGGTCCCAGTTTCCCAGCGTCTTCCATTTTAGGTTTTTGCCTACCTCACCTCACATCCTGCCCTGTATCCTGGACATGGGCTGTGCTAGGATTGGGTCAGGCACATTCAGGCGGGCTGGCCTTGTCCCATATGCAGGCAGCTGGAAAGGGTCATGCATTTGCCAATCCACATTTGAACTGGCTTAATATTTTCTCTTTTTACCTTGTGATCTGAAATTCAGTCTGTAGCGCCAGGCCTTTGTTTCCCTTGCTAGACTATAGAGATTTTGTATTTGATTCCGTGACAGTTGCTGAATCTTAAACAAACCGTTCATACTCTGACACTATTTTATGAGTGTAACTTTTCCTTTGACATTAAAATGATCTTTGCAGAAGGCCTTTTAATGATTTATCAGAGACAGAGTTAAAGGGATTATGGAAGGAAATTTTTAACATTTTCTTAAAAATAAAAAGATCCTCCTTGTCTTTTTTTTTTTTTGAGGCAGGGTTCTCTGTGTAGCCTTGGCTGTCCTGGAACTCACTGTGAAGACCAGGCTGGCCTCAAACTCAACAGAGATCTGTCTCCCAAGGGCTGGCATTTAAAGGTGTGCATACCCAGCAAAAACTAAATTTTATTGACATCAGATGGACAGTGTTAACAGAATTTTAGCCTTTCCCCTCTGCTCTTAGTGACTTTAGATTTTGCCAAGACATCTTCCTGAATGATCCCATCATTGGGCAGCCCTGTCTGTCCACACATAACAGGGGCAGGAACTATTCCCATTCTTTACTCTGGACTTAAGACCCTTAGCTGCCTGCTGAGCACAGTCACTATTTGTAGAACAGCTGGCTGGACCAGGAGTCCCAGGAAAAGTGTGTTCACAACCCCACCCGTCCATTATTCTGTCTCTAGAGGCTATGAGTCACTGGACTATCCCTCGGTTCTTAAGGACTTCTCTAGAATCAGAAGCCTTTATTCCTTCTAGGCCCCTAATTCTTGCATCTGATGAATCAGGAAAAGGGCCTCTGGCAAGATCAGGCCTCCTTCTTATAGCTAAGGAAGCTGTGGGAGAGTGTCTAGCTGCCCAAGGCTTTAGGTTCAATTCTTGGTACTAACAAGAGAGGGGCTCTCTTTAGCCTTCTTTTTCAAAACTTTATTTCTGCATATGCATGTGTGCCTGCTTATCTGTATGTGCAACATATGTGTGCAGGTACCCATGGAGATCAGAAGAGGGTGTCAGATTCCCTGGAACTGGGAACTACAGGTGAGCATTCATGTGGGAGCTGGGAAACAAACCCAGGTCCTCTGTGAGAGCAGTCAGCGCTCTTACCTGCTGAGCCATCTCTCCTTGTGATCCCTGAGCCAGGCTGAGGAGGCCACTCCTCTGTTACAGCACAGGCAAAGCTGCATGTGAGTGGGCACTGTGAGACCATCCTCACCGAGTGATCCAACCCCAGGGAAACCAGGAGCCTGGTGCCGCATGTGCCTGTTAGAACCTGAATTAATTGTAAAGATCCTTCCAAATACAATGATGTAAAATATCTAGATGGTTCACCATATTGCTCACCATATTTAAACTGTCAGAAACCTTAAATATCTGAGCAAAACCTCAGCAAACAAAGGATATTTTGAGGCGTGTTGTGTATGTTGCACAGCAGAGACATTTGTAGATATACGACTTCCAAATCCTGTAAATGAAGCTCTGTGCTGTTGTCATCCTCAGCTCTAGACCATCCCACGGCTGCTGCCTTTCTTTTGCTATTAGGAGATGGCTCATTCATAAACATTTCTACAGTTGTGTGGCAAAAGCAACTCCTATTGAGATGATTTTTCATACAGTGAGATATGCTATGTTTACTGAGATTTTTAGAGCACAGAGAAGGGAGGGGATTGAGGGAAGGGATGATTGGCTTCCAGAGCTCATTTCAGAGCTCTTGAGAACACGGACTGGGGGAGTGGGGAGTCTGTACTGAGTCATGCGGGTCAGCTGACAGTATTTACTGTTGTAGCTGAGAGCAGGGCGACTGTGGTTTGCTGGGAAGAGCCTCTTGCTGTGCACCTGTGGGTGGCAGGCCACCAAGTGGTATAAATGACCTAAGTGCACACCTTCTCTGAACTCTCCAGTGAGCATGAGAAATCTCAGGGTGGAGAAGAATCCAAAAGCTCCTCCATGCTTTAGCTTAAATTTTCTTCTGCTTAACCTTGTTATTCCTCCCTCACCCCTCACTGCCAGAGACAACTGCACAGACTTCTTAGAATAATTGGAGGCCACAGAGAATTCTCTTTAGCCTTCTCTCTTCCACGTCCCCCACCCTGTGGTGTCCCTCTAGCCCAGTCTAATTAGCTTCTTTGATCCTTCCTCCCAGTCTTTCCCTCTAGCCTGTTAATTACACTTCTCCCCCTTGCATTCCTTTAGTGATGCCTTTGTCTGTGCAGCCACAGAGCTGAGACTGAGAACTCGGCCATTGCTGGGAAGCTGTGTTGCCTGTACCCTGCCACACGCTGAGAAGCCTGGAAACCCGGGGATATCATCGGGGACATCGTAGAACTTTAGTAATTGTCTTTTGTCACCTGTGACTCTACGAGGCGTCATTGCGCACCCCACTTTACAGATACCAGAGGGAGGACATACAGCCTGGAAATGCTGGGCGTAGGACTTGAACCCAGGATCTCGGATTCTAGATCCATGCGCTCTTCACTCAGTTCACTCACTGTCTTTTAGCTATCAAAGGACCTGCCCATTCATCAGCCCTCCGCTGGGATCACTGTCCCTTTGTGCCCTTGCCGCAGAAGCTCCCGTGACCGTCTGCGGTTAGAGCTGCTTCTGCAGAGAGCAGGTTCAGATCAATTCTTGCCTTTTTCTTTTCTTTTCTTTTCTTTTCTTTTGTTTTCTTTTCTTTTCTTTCTTTCTTTTTTTTTTTTTGAGATAAGGTCTCTTATATTCCAAACTGGCCTTTAATTCACTCTAAAATCAAGGATGACCTTCAACATCTGATCCTCCTGCCTCTACCTATGATTTTGGTTTATGAGGTTCTGAGGACTGAACCAAGGGCTTCATGTATGTTAGGCAAGCACTCTTAGCAGCGGAGCTACAATCTCTAGATAACTTGCTCACAAATTAAACTCACTTCTCCAACAGTTTCATTTCTCAGGAGATTAAGAAAACAACAAAGAAAAAAATCCCCACTAAAATTGTCTTGTGAATAAAAAGAAGAATTCTCTGGTGCAGTGAGCGGCTGGGGAGCCTTTGCAGAGGCTGACTGTGTTTGGAGAGGGACACAGGAAGTCTCTGACTACAGATCTTAGAGACAGCAGATTTCAGAAGGGTCCAGAGACAGTAGATGTGATGTCTGAACTAGATCTTTGAAAAGAAGGATGACTCAGTCTGGAAACTGAGAAGTTCTAAAATAGAGTCCTAGTGATTGCTGCAGGGGCCGAGGGAGCGGCCTAAAATCGGGGCCTGAGTTGGGACTTTCTTGAAAAGCTTAAAAAATCAACAAGGTAGGAAAACAGTAAACCTCTGAGAGCCAGGAGGAGCCAGACGGGGAAAGCTGGTGGCTACAGACTTGAGAGGCTGCCATTGAGAGAGGCGGGTCCAGATGGCCTGTTGAGTCACATGACCCCGTGTGGTGGGCACCCATGGTTCCTGTTGTTTGCCTCTGCCTTCTTTTTCTAGGGCAGTGGGCTTTCCGCTGGAAAGAGTAGACAAGCACAGCTAAGAGGGGTTAGTGGCAGGAGCATGGCTTTGAGTAAATGAGCCACTGGCTCTCCAGATGAAGTTCTGAAAAATCACATGACATCTTCATGAGGCCTGTGTGTGCGTGGATCTTTACAGTGTATTGGGGGCTGAAAGGGCAGAGGACCCAATCTTGCAGATTAATTTAATGTTTAAGTCGTTCCCTATTTCCCTCCCCGCTTCCCCCCCTCTTTATTGAGAAAACAAATATCAATTTCATTGATCTCAGTCAACACAACACAGAAACAAGTGTAGCATGCCCGTGCCCAGCCGTCCATGTCCCCATACATACCACGAGCTGCCCTTGCACACCTTCCTACCTTTAATTCCCTGTTGAGAAAACCTTGCCAGCTAAGAGATTACGATGACAGGGCCTCAGAGGAAGTCTGCATTTGTTGAAAATGTGCTGGAGTCACAGCGTGATCTGCTGCACGCAGGAAAGGTGGCGAGGGTGTAGAGTTGAGTAGCCTCCTCAGACCCAGCGTTTGTGGGAGGTCAGTTCAGCGAGGCCTTCCATGGGAACCCCAGAGCTCACGTCACACTCGGCCCAGGCTGGGATTTGAATCTTCTTTCCCCTCCCGTCCTTCCCTTCATGTTTTGATACTTTTATTAAAGCACAGCAACAGATAACACAGAAGGCTGAATAATTAGCATGATGGGTCCATGGCAGAGTGAAGATCAAAACAATCAAAGCGAAGGCTAGGATAAAAGGCTCCTAGCAAAGTCATGTTTTAAATTTTCCTATTAAAATTTTAACTTTAGGCAGCTGGAGAGAAGGCTCAGTAAGTAAGAGCGGTTGTTGCTCTTGTAGAGAACCCAGGGGTTCGGTTCCAGGCCACTCATAACTACCCAGCACTTCAGCTCCAGGGCGTTCTAACGCCCTCTTCTGGCCTCCACAGGAACTGCATGCATGTGGTACAATCATCCATAAACATTAAAACAAATATTTTTTAGATACTTTTTAATTATTTTCTTTTTTGAGACTATAATATGATTACAGCATTTCTCTTACCCGTTTTTGTTCTTCTAAGCCCTCTCCACCCCTTCTTGCTCTTTTTCACATTCATGGCCTCTTCTTTTCATTAAGCATTGTTACATGTATGTGTATGTGTTCTAACCACGTAAGTATAACATGTTCGATCTGTATAATGTTACTTATGTATGTTGTCAGGACTGACCATTTGGCATTGATAACCAATTGATACGCTCTTTCCTAGGAGACTCTCGTTCTCAGCGGTCCTTAGTTGTTTGTTTGTTTGTTTGTTTTTAGTGGAGTTGAGGCCTCCTGGGCTCCCCACTGCAGTCCATGTTGATATGTCTGCTGCTGTTCTTCTTCAGCTCCTGCTTGGGCAGCCGTGCTGGCTTTATGGGTGTGGGTATGGCTTCTGATATTCCTAGGAGACAATCTCACATCAAACTCCCTGTTCCTCTGGCCCATAAATCTTTCTGCCCCCTCTGAGTCCACACATGGATGCACCATTGGGGCTGGGCTCTGCATCTTGATTAGTTGTGGTTTCTGTAATGGCCTCCATGTATTGTAAAGAGAAGTTTTCTTGGTGAGAGGTGAGACCTACACTTATCTGTGAGTACTAGAACAAACTTTTAGCTTGTAGTTGGGGATTATTCTGGTTTAATAAAGTGACAGTTGTCAGTGCTCCAAGATCTGTGACTTCACTAACCCTGGGTAGTTGACCAGGTTTCCAGTACCAGACATGGTTTCTCACTTGTTTAGTGGATTTTTTTTTTTCAAGGCAAGGTTTCTCTGTGTAACAACTCTGTCCCAAAACTTACTCTGTAGACCAGACTAGCCTCAAACTCAGAGCTCTGCCTACTTTTGCCTCCCAAGTGCTGGGATTAAAGGTGTGACCCCCCGCCGACTGCCCAGATTGGGAGCTCCTTCAGTCCAAGTAGACAGCTGTTGGTTGCTGCCAAGGCATGTGTGCTAACCCCTACTCCTGCACCTTTAGGATTATAATGCCATGCTGGTCATTGTTGTGGTATAATCTTTTAAAGTCATTTAATTTAGAGACCATGTGTGGTAACATATACCTTTAATTCCAACACTTAAGAGGCAAACAGGTCTCTTAATGAGGGCTATATAGGAAAACCCTATCTCAAAAAAATTAATTTTGTCAGTAAAATGATACAAACAACTTACTTAATACATATACCAATCTGTATTCATTGTGTAGGGAAAATTGGCCCCGCAGAAGGTGTGGCGCAGCACTCACAGGGTGTAACTTGGTGTTTGCTTGTGTACATTTAACATCTTTTCTTCAGGGAGACTGAATGAGAAGCCCGGTGTTTAGTTTCATCAGACGATCATGTGACTGTCCTCCAGGAAGCTAATCTAAGCAAAGTCGGTTCTATAAAGGATTACCATAAGCTCAGAGGTAGCCTCAAGCATGGGGACAGAGGGACCTACAACACAGATGGCTGGCGGGACTGGGCTCTGGGAGCCCCGAGCATCCCATGGAGCTCCTGTGGAAGTCAGGGCTGCAAGAGTCACAGTGAGAACAAGAGCAGGGTCCTGTGGTGCCAGGTCACAGGGGAACCTTCTCTGGGCATTTGGTGCCTGAGCGTCAGAAGGGCCGTGACCTATCATGGCAGAATTCGGCACCTTCCACTTAGATGGGGCAGACTTGGAACGGGAGGTAGAGGCCTCCTGAGAGTGGACTGCAGTTCGGCTTCAGAAGACTGTTGGATAGCAGATGGGAGTGAGTTAAACCAGCATGCGGCTGTCTCGTTTGATGGTGATCTCTCTCCTGCTCTTCAAGTACTGGACAGCAGGTTATCAGAGGTGACATAGAAGACCACAGGTTAGGCTTCTGGCTAGTTATCACAAATGCTGGTTCTCAGGATACAGACAGACGGAACACGCACGGAAAAGGATACCTTTAGTGTATGAAGGTAGGGTTTAGATTTTGTATTTTCAAAAAGTGCCCCAAAATCAATGCTCCTTAGAGAAATCAGTGCAACATGTCTTCAGTCAGTTTCAGAAGAAATACAGCATTTCAAATAGAAGCATCTTGTGCCAGAAAATGTGATCCTTACAAAGAATGCAAAAAGCACATCAGAGCTGGGGGGCGCATGCCTTTAATCCCGACACTCAGGAATCAGAAGCAGGCAGATATCTTGAGTTTGAGGCCAGCCTGGTCTACAGAACAAGTACCAGGACAGCCAGGGCTACACAGAGAAACCCTGTCTCAAAAACAAACAAACAAACAAACAAACATGTCAGAAAGATATAATCTACAATGAAAGGAACTGGTGATTGGTTCAAGGATAGTTTGAGCATCCGAATACTGACTAAGGTGAATTACGTCCCGTAAGTTAAATGAGAGCCCATGAATCCATATTGGTATGTAAATGAACAATTGAAGACAGACCAGCTCTCTCCTGTACAGTGCCAACATACAAAGATGGAAGCCATGGCAGAGTGTATCTGTCATCATTTGACAACACAGAAATAACTGACCAAGAATTGCCAGTGAATGCTAGAACCAACCAGTGGTGAAAGACTCATGAGAAATGGGTTGTCTTACTATCTCCAAGGGTCTCCATGCAATATTATTAACTTCCAAGGGATAAATAATATTACAGTGGAGAGATCCGACAAGCCCTTCCATAATCAAATATTCGAAGTGAACATGACCAGCTGTGGGACTGATTGACATCTTGTGTCCTCTGATATGAAGTACTTAGAAATAAGCAATGGTTTTTGTGATATTTCTGCCAACATGAATAACCTCAGTCTAATCATGAGATAAATCCAAACTGAGGGACATTGTACAAGTGGCCTCCACTCTTAAATGTCAGTGTCCTGCAAAGCAGGACTTCCAGAGCAGAGGAGACTAACAGACTATGCTCGGACTGGACCTAGGATGAAAAGGTCCACCCTGGGGTGGTTGGCAGAAACTGAACGCCGTCAATGGCTGAGTCACTGTCAGCTTCCTGACCTGGCATCGTGTTGCCAGTTCTGCAGAAACCTGTTCCGCCGTGTTCAGGAGTAAACACACACCTGCCCTGGTGTGTGCCTGCTGCCCTGCGGACATGCCCAGAGCCCACGAGCCCACACTCCATCTGGTAATCTGGTAGCTGCAAGCTCTGCTCCAGGCTTCTACCTGAGCATTTCCTGGCCCCATCCAGCTTGTCAGCCTCCCCCATTTCTCATCCCAGACTTCTGCCTCCTCCACATTTTCTTCCTTTTCACAGATCCACATTTGACTTTTGGTCAGATTATCCCAAGCAGGGTTTCTGTGTACCCCACAGTGTCCTGAAGGTCAGTGCAGTAGCACAGAACCCCACATTTGACCCAGCGCTCTGCTGGAACCACCTTGAAATTGACACTCTCCGAAAGAGCCCACATTTTCATATATTACCTGGGTCTGAAAGTCATGTAGCTCGTCCTGAAGGTCAAGGCTAGAAAATGCAGTCCTGAGACCTGTGTCAGGCAGAATTCTCACGGGTCTCTGGCCCTGCTGGCTGCTCTTGAAGTCAGGTCTTTACCGGACAGGTAGCCAGACAGTTGCTCAGCTTAGCTAAAATATGACCGTGGCCATTGGAAAATTGACATTGCTGTCACCTGTTTGGTTTTAGCAACTGCAATCGCTTCCAGCTCTAAGATCCACCCTTCTCCCTGCCTGCCCCACTTAAGATTTACGGAGCCACAGCTGCCACTGCCCTCCACACACAGCCAGCTGACTCGCTGATTGTGAGCGCCCCAACAATCCAAGTGCTAATGCTATTTGTTCAATTTAGCCTGCTTAGCGGATCGTAGACGAGCTCCATCCTCCGTGTCCTCCTGTTGACTTTGAGCACTGGTGTTGCTGGCATCGGTAAAGAGCAAGGAAGGCGTCTGCCTATTGAACATACTCAGATGCCCTTTGTAGAACACCACCTTTCAGCCACCAGGACTGACCTCCTCCGGGCTCGGGCAGAACTCTGGTCCAGAGCCCATGGACTGAGAGGGATGGGGCTGGCATGGACATAGCTCTGCTCTTAAGAATCTGGTCAGGTCTCCTTGTGAAACAAGTCCACTATGGTATAGTCTTGGTATACACATGGTTTAGCATTAGTCATTCTGTCTCTAATGTGAGGTAACCCCAGCTCGGATTCCCAGGGGAGGACGCCATCAAGGGGCTTGTCCAAGTCATCAGCCACTGTTAACAGACTCTCCCTGACCGTCCTGCAGGCCTTGGCTCTCGCATGTTCTTAGAGCTTAGTCTGAGCTATGTAGGCATCCACCCCCCAACACACAGCTGTGAACAACAAGGGCCCGTGACTGGGTGCCTGGAGAGAAGGACTGTTCTGGAGCAGCGTAATGTCTGCTCCGGGCTGACGGAATGGAGCCTCTCTCCTGCCATCTGCACAGCCGTCCTGCTGTCTGTACAGCCGTCCTGCTGTCTGTACCTGCCTGCACAGTCTAAAGCCACCTGAAACCTCTGGCCCAACCTTCCCCCTTTCTGCTTCCTCAACTCTCTGCCTGGAAAGCACTCACATCCATTAGGGGTGTTCTGTGGGACCTTGAGGTCATGAGGTCCCAGGGCTGGGCCCAGAGCTGGTGCAGACACCCCATTTAATTTGGAGACATGGAAAAGTCTAGCCTTTCCATGTCTCCAAATTAAGGAGACATGCGGGCCCCGCTGCCCATGCCGTGTCTTGCCACAGGCACGTGTGTAACTGTGTCTAGTCCTCTGTCTACTTCCTGAGAAGTCCTCCAGCTGTCTTTCTCTCTGATTCTCATCCCTGTGTTTGGAACCTGTTCTCCCCTGCTCTAAATGAGCTTTGTTCCCTGGGGAGGCCGGACTCTGGTGGCGTGACCGTAGGTGGTTCTCGATCTTTGGCAGCTTGCCTGAGAAGTGAATTCTTTGCTCTGCTTCCAGCGTGACATGGAAGGGTTCTGATGCTTAGCCCTGCTTGATCTGCTAAGACCCTAACAGTGGATTTTGTGATAGATTTTGTTTGCTGTCTTCAGAGGGCCCATGGGAATGGGGCGCCTCAGAGGTGCTTTCTAGGGCTGATACACTGTCGGATCTCACAGCACCCCTTCTTTGGGAGGTAGCTTTGATGTTAGTGAATTTCCAGCACGGCAGTCTTCCCTTCATAGACCCTGTCTGTTGGGGGCAAGTGTTCCTTAGCCACGTGATGACAGAAATGACCTAATTAACTCACATTGATGAAGCAGCTGCCTGTCTCAAGCAGGGGGAATGAGGCAGGGAACAAGCCCTGCCCCAGGCCCCTGCACAGACTGCCTGCCATCTCCAGGGACATCTCCATTTCTCCTCAGGCTGCTCCCTATGCACAAGGGTGGAGCTACCATGGGACTGGTCAGCACTCTCCCTACATCTTTCTGATGGGCGAAGCCAGAACGGAGGATGAAGGAAAGTTGTGTGTAGCTAGGTCTGCTCTCAGCCTTGAAGCTGCTTCCTGGCAGGAGCAGAAGGGGCAGGCCATGGGGCCGGGGGGATGACTTGACCCCTAGCATTCCATCTGCCCAGCTTTGGGGTTACCGGTTGTATGCTGGGCCCCTTGTGAGGGCTGCCGTGTTGTGTACAAGTTTTCCTCCTTTCTCTGGACTCTGGACCAGAACAGAAGCTGACTGCTTCCAACTTGTCCTTGCTTCTCTGTGCCCCACCACACTGTTGGGAACACCGTGAGGCTGCCTGGCTAGCAAGTCAGAGTTTAGGAGGCCAGGTGCTTTGGAGGTTCCAGGGTGCTGGTGCCCCCTTAGTGATGAACTTAAGCTAGCCAACGACTCATGGGATTTTGGTACACCTTCATGAGCTGATAAGGTGTGTGTGACTATCAGCTACAAGCTGTGTGACCTTCAGCTTGACAATTCTCTTTTCAGGCGACCCCTGCATGGATCTCTGAGTGGGAGAGCCCTGAACTTGTTAAGAACCTGAATGTATAGGCTTCTGTGCTTGGCACATGCTCCATAATTGATCATTAATGTGATCTTAGAAACCAAAAGACCAGGGCTGGAGAGATGGCTCAGCGGTTAAGAGCATTGCCTGCTCTTCCAAAGGTCCTGAGTTCAATTCCCAGCAACCATCTGTAATGAGGTCTGGTGCCCTCTTCTGACCTGCAGGTATACACGCAGACAGAATTGTATACATAATAAATAAATATTTAAGAAAAAAACCCCAAAGGACCATGGTGCATGTGTGCAATCCTAGCATTCAAGAGCCCGAGACAGGAGAGTGGTGGTGGAGTTGAGGTTAGATTGGGTTTCATAGTGAGACAGTGCCGCAAACTAAAAAAATAAGAACACAAGGAATGTGCCAGACATAGTGGTGCACACCAGTAATCCAGAATCAGGCAGGTCTCTGTGAGTTCAAGGCCAGCCTGGTCTATATAGTGAGTTCCAGGTCTGTAGAGAGACCCTGTCTCAAAAAGAAAGGGAGAAAAGAAAGAAAAGATGTAAAAGTATATCTTTATCTGGGCTTCCCAGCATGTCCCCTGCCTGGTACCCTCCTTATATACAGGAGGGCTGAGATTGAAATATTTTTTTATATTTTTTATTTTTTAAAACAATATTTTCTCACTTTACATACCAATCCCATTTCCCTCTCCCTCCTGTCCTCCTGCTCCCCCACCTTCCACCCACCCCATCCTTCCATCCACTCCTCACAGAGGGTAAGGCTTCCCGCGGGGAGTCATCAAAGTCTGGCACATCACTTTGAGGCAGGAACAAGGTTCTCACCCTTCTATCTAGGCTGAGCAAGGTATCCCTCCAAAGGGAATGGGCTCAAAAGTCAGTTCAAGCACTAGGGATAAATCCTGGTCCCACTGCCAGTGGCCCCACAGATTGCCCCAGCCACACAACTGTCACCCACAATCAGAGAGCCTAGTTTGGTCCTATGCAGGTTTACCCACTGTCAGTCCAGAGTCAGTGAGCTCAGGTCAGCTGTTTCTGTGGGCATCCCCATCATGACCTCTTTGCTCATGTTACCACTCCTCCCCCTTTGCCTGGACTCTGGGAGCTCAGTTCAGTGCTTAGCTGTGAATCTCTGTATCTGCTTCCATCAGTTGCTAGATGAAGGTTCTATGATGAGAATCAAGGTAGTCATCAATCAGATTACAGAGGAAGGCCAGTTCAGGCACCCTATCCACTGTTGCTTAGGGGCTTAGCTGGAATATGGAATTGAAATATAAGGATTTATTTATTTTCTGTATATGTGTGATTGACTGCATGTATATTGTGCACAACATGTATAAATAATCCCTGGAGACCAGAAACTACAGGATCCCCTGGCACTGAAGTTGTAGGCAGGCATGCACTGCTAGGCAGGTGCTAGGAACCGAGCCTGGTTCTCTGCAAGGGAAGCTGGTGCTGTTAGCGCTGAGCCATCTCTTCAGCCCCAGGACGAAAGTGACTGTCCTGATGGCCTCACAGATTCTCAGCTCAGAGCGGGTTTTGAGTGTTCCTGCACTGTGCTGGGTCTGTTAGTGGTGGTGTCCTGTCTGTTCATTCCCTAGTGTGTTGTCAGGCATTATAGTGTGGCAGGCTCTGAGCTGAGCATGGAGAACCTGGGGACAGGGACGTCACAGTCACAGCTCTAGCAGAGCCTGCATGAAGATCTGCTATGCATTCAGAGACTCTGGTCTCTTGTGCTTTGCTTCTTCCCAGATGGTGTTCTAGCAGATCCTGAGTGCTGCATGGGTGGAGGGTGGGCCTGGCCTCCAGCTCTCGACCTAGAGAGCAGAGTCAGTTCTAGTTCTCCCTAGTGTGTGGCCACCTGGGTCATGGGAGATGGAGCTTCCAACCCTGGCTTCATACAGCAGGGACAGCGCAGTACCACCTCTGGGTGCTGCTTCAGTTTCAGAATGGTCTGATGGTGGGAGAAGAGATTTCTGTCCTAGAGTGCCTAGTCTGTTGGCTCCTGAGGATCAGCAGGCTGGCATGCGGTCCTTGGCCCTCTCATCTCTGCCTTAGCCCATTGTACCCAGGTGGATCCACATTCATTCATCTCCTTTTCCCAGATGAATAATCCTTGTTTAGGAAAAGGGCCATCCTTGAACTACCTGACTCTTCCCAGGGAGGTCGGTGTGGTATTAGCCCCAGCTCCGTCCCTGGACCCTGGGCCCAATGAAGCAGCCCATTTTTGTTTTTTGTTTTTTCCGGTGGTGGTTGTGGGGTTTTGTTTGTTTCTTGTTATTGTTTTCCTTTGGGTTGGGTTTTAGTTTTTTGCGGTTTTTTTGATATAGGATTTCTCTGTATAGCCTTGGTTATCCTGGAACTCACTGTGTAGACCAGGCTGGTCTTGAACTCAGAGATCCGCCTGCCTCATCTCCTGAGTTCAGGGATAAAAGGTGTGTGCCACCACTGCCTGGCCCAGTATCACAGTGTCTTGTGCTTCTCCCCGCAGCAATCCGAAGGTCCAAGTGGAAGCCATTGAAGGGGGAGCTCTGCAGAAGCTACTGGTCATCCTGGCCACAGAGCAGCCTCTCACCGCCAAGAAGAAGGCAAGGCCCTGTCTCTTGCCCCTGCCCAGTGTCCGGCACACCTGCGGGGCCTGAAGGGGAAAGACTCCTTCCAACTTATGCCATACATAGGGGCCTGAGCGCTTTCCACTGGTGTCAAGGAGAGCTCACACCAGCTAAAGTAGATGGCCGTGTCATCTGGAGGCCTGGGTCTAGCTGTGGCCCGATGGTCTTGTATCCCCCCAGTCTCCTGAGCCATGCTGTTTGTCCATTGTTTGCCTGCTTAGTGTTGTTAAAGTGGCTTCCATTACCCTGAGTTCTGGAGTACAGATATACCCAAGGGAATAAAGAGGCCAGGAAGGATGGAGGCTGGGCTGGGTCACTGGTTAATCTTGACTGCTTTTTCCTGTGCCTTAGAACTGGTACAGATCTGTGTGGCTCTCACTTACCCAGCCTGTGCCACCCAGGTCCTGTTTGCACTGTGTTCCCTGCTGCGCCACTTCCCCTATGCCCAGCAGCAGTTCCTGAAGCTCGGGGGGCTGCAGGTCCTCAGGAGTCTCGTGCAAGAGAAGAATGCGAAGGTCCTGGCCGTGCGTGTGGTCACGCTGCTCTATGACCTGGTCACCGAGAAGGTGAGTGCCTGCACCTGCTCTGCCTTCCCCTTCATTTTGCTCTGTGTTCACTTCTGGTCATTTAACCAAAGTACCCTCCCAAATGCTTCTGTCCAGCACTTGGGACAGAATGGATGGACGGACGGACAGATAGAAAAGATGTGTATCAAAAAGGATGTTATATGAGACATGACAGCTCAGCTGGATCCTGAGGGCTGGTGGGAAGGGAGGAGGTGCTAGCAATGTGAATGCCAAGTGTGCAGGCAGCCAGGCATCGAGGAAGGCGTAGGAGGGATGGAGCAGCAGAGCCTGGGAGCCATTCAGCAGCCAGGACACCAGGGCTAGGCTGGGCTGGTGCTAACTCTGGGGCTCTAGAAACCTAGACACACTTCCTCTGGGAGCTTTGGCTCTGAGCAAGGGCTCAGGACAAACTCCAGTGGTTTGTTACCTGGGGGAGACTTGGTGCCCAGTTCACTTTGGTTTTGGCAAACCTTTTTGAGAAGAGAGAAGTAGGCCTGGATTCTTAACCTCTGCAGTGGGTTCTCTTCTTAGCCTCTGTGGGGCCATTGCTGACTGGTGAGGCCAGCTGCCTGATCCTGGGCTTGATGCTCATTCACCATTGGAAGCCGCAGGCCTCCCCGCCCCATATTTCCTCTAAGCAGTGGGTCTCTCCTCCCTCTCTCCATCTCTCTCGTCTGTTTTTTCCTCTCTCCTTTCTCTTCCTCTTTCTCCTCTCTCTTCTCTTTCTCTCAGAGCCAAATATTAAGACTTTTCATTTGGCATTGTAAAAGGAGGGCCAGCAGGCCCAGAGGAGAGCTTGCCTGCTGACACTGCCAGGGAAGAACAGACCTCTCCTCTGGTGTCCCCTCTGTAAGTGCTATGGACTCAGCTGTTCTCCCTCAGGGAGGACAATGATGGCTCTGAGCCAGGGGACTTCAGGACCTCATGCGGTTCCTAAGGAAGAACTGTAAGCAGACATGGGTGGGTATTCCATAATGACCTAAGGATGTGAGTCATCAGCTTGCTTGGATAGACCACCATATATACCTCAAGGCTTTGACTCCGCAGCTAACTCCTCCTCTGCCTCAGCATTGGGGAGCCTCTACTGGGGGCAGCACCTTGGTGCCTGGGCTTCTATGTAGACATATGCCTACACATGCACAAACAGAGGGTTGAGGGAGCATATGAAAAGCCAGGAGTTCAGCTGACTGCCTCCCAGGAGGCCCCTGGTAGCCCAGAGTCATATAGAAATAGCTAAGCATCTCCTGATGGGAAGAGCCAGCCCAGCGCAGGTGGCTGCTGCCTGTTCTTACCCACCCTGTCCCGGCTGCACAGATGTTTGCTGAAGAGGAGGCAGAGCTGACCCAGGGTTCATCCCCAGAGAAGCTGCAGCAGTATCGCCAGGTTCACCTCCTGCCGGGCTTGCGGGAACAAGGCTGGTGTGAGATCACTGCCCACCTCCTGGCACTCCCAGAGCATGATGCTCGGGAGAAGGTGCTACAGACGCTGGGCGCCCTCCTGGCCACCTGCCGGGACCACTACCGTCAGGACCTCCAGCTCAGCAGGACACTAAGCAGTCTCCAGGCAGAGTACCAAGCACTGGCCTCCCTGGAGCTCCAAGAAGGCGAAGATGATGGCTACTTCCGGGAACTGTTGGCCTCCATCAACAGCTTGCTAAAGGAGCTGAGATGAGGCTGCCACACTGGTACCAGGACTGGACTGGGACGATGCTAGTGAGCACTTGGGTGGGCTCTTCCGGGGACATCAACCAGGAGGAGGACTTCCCTACTGGGGCATGAGTGTTATCTGGACAGAGCTGGCTTGGTGATTAAACAGAGACATGAAGACTGTGGTGTGTCTCTTGTGTCTGTGCACATCAGGGGTGCCTGAGGAGAGTTCTGTGAGCCACTGATGATGGGCCTCTAGTGACATGTTGGTCAGCCCAGGGCTTCTAGTAACAGATTTCTCAAGAAAGGCCTGCTGGAGTCCGCACGGTGGGAGGATCCTGGGTGGCCCTTGCATGTGGGCATTGATCTGGGAGAGAAGTGATCTTGTATCAGCTAACGGGATGCCCAGGCAAGCCAGACCTGCTTGGCTACTAAATAAGGCAAACGTGCCCCATCTGTGCCCTTGCCTCCAGTGTCAAGGGTAAGTCTAAGGAGGGGCAAACCCCTCCTGGCAAGTCTAGACTCCCCCACCCAGAGAGGCTTCATGCCAGGCTGGAAGCCTGCTGCAAGTTGCCATGGCAACCCCAGTTCTGGGCTTTCCTGATTTGGATTCTGGTGAGTTTGTTTTTCAGTCTTTCCCAGAGCTCCAAAGGCTGACTCCTGCTGGCTCCTGAGGCCGCATCCCCAGGAAGGGAAGCTGGGGAGGTCACTGTTGGTTTAAAACGCTCAGCTTCACAGGCCCAGAGAAAGGAAGGTTAAGTGGGTGGTCTTGCCCCTTGCAGTTCCTTTCCTGGTCTTCCTCTCAGCCCTCCTCTGCCCATATTAGCCACAAAGAAGCAGGGATGATTGTGGTCATCAGAGCAGCAACTGGTCTTTGGGAAGGCCACGTCCACTGTGGGAATCAGAATTCAGTCTGCCAGCCATGGGGACCACTGCCTTTTGGCTTTAAAGACCCAGCGCTGTGGTGTTGCATTTCCCAGAGGAACAAACTGACTCGGGGAGCCCGTGTGTGCTGCCTGAGTGGACACACTGCGACCATACCTGTGGTCACAGGAAGCAGGTTCGGGAGGATGGCACTGTTGCCTCGACCACAAGCAAGGCATGGTTCAGAAGGGCTGTGCAGGAGCTGGGCACTTTGGAGATGTGGTCAGAGTGCCTGGGAGTGGGTTTTAGAAAGGAACGAGATGGGGGCTGGAACATAGCTGACTGGGGCTGTAGGGAGCCCCAGCCAGGCCCCTGTGGTAGCATACTCCCGAGCCCTTGGGAGCACGGCAAGCCCTGCCTGCTGGTCTGGCATATGGAAGGGGCTGCCATGAAAAGAGTGTCACCACTTGATGTAGGTCCCCGCCGTCCCTTCTGCCCTCGTGTATGATGCAGACCAGCACATCTCTGTCTCCAGAGCAGCTGGGGGCTGTGATCCCTGGGGCAGGGACTGCAGTAAGGGGCGGCCGTCCAGCTAGACTGCTGAGCCATGGGCTCACCCCACCCAGTTATCCCCCTTAGAGCATCACTGGAGGTGAGCTTAGTTTGTAACCTGCTTGGCATCACCCAGGTCATCTGGCTCAGAGCAGGGAGCCAGGGTTCATGTGTTGTTTCTTAGCTGTTACCCTGGCCAGCATTGGGTCTTCAGGTCTACAAAAAGCTCCTTGGTTTACCTTGCTTTTCAGTGCTGTCCTGGGATTGGTAGCCAGGGAGCATGGCCAGGACTCAAGGCTTGTGAATTTTAGCAAGGCTGCAACCACCGAAACTGGAGTGAAACTCCCATCTCTGTCACGTGGTCGGACCTCCTGGAACTGCCAGCTCCTCTACACTGATGGTTAGTATCTGGCGCCTGGGTTGCTTCTTCCAAAAAAGGCTGCATTGGGGGGAAGAGTGGGGAAAGACCTCAGTGTAAGGGACCAAAGTGTGGGGTGGGCTGCAGTGTGGGGGTGCGCCACAGTAGTGGGGTCACGGTGGGGACAAAGTGGAGGGGGTGGGAGCAGTATGGGGTGGGCCACGGTGTGGGGTGGGTCACAGTGGGGGGCTACAGTGTCGGGGGCTGCAGTATGGGGTGGGCCACGGTGTGGGGTGGGTCACAGTGGGGGGCTACAGTGTTGGGGGCTGCAGTATGGGGTGGGCCACGGTGTGGGGGCACAGTGGAAGGAGCCGCAGTGTTGGGGGCCACAGTGTGGGGAGCTGCAGTGTCGGGGGCTGCAGTGTATGGGCACAGTGGGGAGAGCTGCAATGTTGAGGGGCCACAGTGGAAGTGGGCTGCAATGTGTGTGGGTAGGGGAGGGGTGAGCCAAGGTCCTACCCCATTTCTCAGAAAGCTTGGTTTTTATTAATTCGCTTGCATATTCAGTTTTTCGTCCTGTTCTGAGATGAATGGTCATAGAAAGGCCCTCAGACACCGATGATGCCCAAGATGAGATGAGGCTTGAAGAATAGAATCGCCCAGGTAAGGTAGGGAGGGCTTGAGGCTGAGGAGAGGGGCTCACTTGAGAAAGCCACATTTGGAGTTGCCGGAGGAAGTGGTGAGAAGGGGCTGTTGCCTAAGGTGCAGCCACATGTGTCACCAGGACCACGTGATCCAGTGTCCTGTCACCTTGTCATGGACCATGCCCTCCTCCTGATGTCCCTCCTTTGCTCATTCACCTCTTGCATGCACATTCTGGCTCACTGGTGTGAGTCGGGCATGTGCTGAGCAAGATGGAGCCAGATGAGCACGGCAGGCTCCGCTGGGCAGCAGGAGCAGAGCCTGTCAGGAGGGGAGGGGCCAGACGGGACCCTTGGGAATCACAAACATGCTCAGCTGGGGATAAAACAGTCTCTGTCATAAATTTATAATTTAATTAATGAATCTGGGTGGTGGCAGCGGCACACACCTTTAATCCCAGCACTTGGGGAGAGGGAGGCAAAGACAGGTGGATCCCTGTGAGTTAGAGGCCAGCCTAGTCTACAGAGTGAGTTCCAGGACAGCCAGAGCTACACAACACAGAAACCCTGTCTCAAAAAAAATTAATAAAATGATTATAACCTATGGCTCATTAATACATTAAAAGTCAATGGCAATTTTATAAATTAGTTAAAAAAAGAAACCAATAAAGTTGAAAACAAAAAAAGTATAGAGAAAGATCAGTGAAACTAAACTAAAAGATGGCTCTGTGAATGCCAGGTGTCACAAATCACCCATATTGGAGATGAAGGGGCCGTCACTGTGAATCCACAGCATTAAAGGTGAGAAGTAGATAAGCCGCCAACAACTAAATAAATGCGCTGTAAAGTCCATTTGACAGCCTGGAGGAAACAGCGGCTGGTTCCTCCAGAGCACGGGTTTTTCTCTGCGCTTTCTATTGCTCTGCCACAAATCTCCACGAACTCAGGGCTGTAAACATCCACATTTACTT
Organism: Myodes glareolus; assembly: GCF_982192425.1. Lineage (NCBI taxonomy): Eukaryota > Metazoa > Chordata > Mammalia > Rodentia > Cricetidae > Myodes > Myodes glareolus. The sequence goes on from NC_142038.1 coordinate 52,092,844, forward strand.
TCCTGCACTTCCACAGGTTGTAAGTCTGACACAGTTCTCAGGTGTTGTGGGATGGGGCCTGTGCCCAGGACTTTCTCAACTTGGGGAAAATTCCTTGACTCAGTCAGTCCCCTTTGGAGTCACAGAAAGCTGGCCAGGCTCCCACGTGGTATCCCTGCCTGCCACTTCGTGGGCGCTTGCCTGGGGAGTTAGAGGGACCAAACCCAGCACCTGGGAGAGCATGGTTGGTTCAGCTCCATTTACCGTGTTCACACCCTGGAAGCAAGGCCATGGGATCATCTCATAGATGCAGAGCAGGGAACAAAACCCAGCCAAATGCGCCTGGGATGGTTGATTTTAATGTCACTTTTCCACAAAATAGAATCACCCTAGTAGGTGTGTAAAGACCTACCCCAAATGTGGGCGGAGCCTTCTGGCAGCAGCCAATTAAAAGGGGCATGGCAGAAAGCCAGTTGTTGGCCCTTTGCTCAGAAGGCCTTTCCTCCCTCCTTGGCTAATCTGCCCTGCTGCTGCTACTGCCTCCTCTGCTATGGGAACCAGCATCTCCAAGCCTCCAGATTAGAACAGCTGAGGCACCCAGCAGTTATCAGGTTCTCAACAGGCAGATGCTGTTGCTATTTGCCAGTGAGCTGATTGTGTGTGTTCACATATGTCGCCCTGCCTGCTCTGTCCCTCTGCAGATCCCTGCCAGATCACCCATATCAGAAGGACCTTCCCTAATCTCACAAGAGTCTGCATAATGCTGCACTTGCCCTTCTCAGCCGAAAGGCTGAATTCATTCCTCTAAGGTCGATACCAACCAAGGGCCACCATCTTCACAGTTCCCCAGGATTGTGCTGAAGTTCTGGGTGGGCCTTAGCAGCAAAATGAAATGAGAAGCAGACAGGTTAGAAAGCAGAAATGAGACAGTATTCACAGACGGCCAGTGTGCGAAAGCCCACAGACTCCGCGGAAGAAGGGGTCCTGGAGCTATTATGTTGTAAAGGACAGGTGCAAAGTCTCTGCCCAAACCAATGTGTTTGTTTCTGTTACACTGTTATAAATAGTTAGATGTTAAAATCTGAAAGTGGCACTTTATAGGTGGAGCAGAAAAAATGAAGTATAATTTATGGCGGCAAAGTTGCAGTATATATGCTGGCAACTATAAAATATCAGAGAAGAAAATCAAAGACGATCCTAATAAATGGAAGACATACTTGAGCTCCAGGATTGGAAGGCTCAATGCAGCTGGGATGTGAGCCTCAGCAAAGTTAATTTTATGTTTAGATGTTATGAGTCTTGTTTGAAAATTTAAGTGGAAACACAAAGGCATTAGAATGATTAAAATAATTTTGAAAAGGAGGAGGACTCAGACTAGCTAATTTTAAGACTACAAGCCCATGGGACTGAAGAGATGCCCATCAAGGGTTAAGAGCACTGGCTACTCCTCCAGAGGAGACCTGAGTTCAATTCCCAGCACCCATATGGCAGCTCACATGCAGGCAAAACACCATGTACATAAAATACAATTTTTTTTAAAAAAAGACTACAAGCCCATAGGTATAAGGACCAAATATATGACTTTGACCAAAGAGTAGATACATAGCCCGGCATGGTAATGGCAGCCTTTAATTCCAGCACTTGGGAGACTGAGGCAGGTGGATCTCTGTGAGTTTGAGGCTAGCCTGGTCTACTTAGTGAGTTCCAGGATAGCCAGAGCTATGTGGAGACTCTTGTCTCCAAAATAAATAAATAAATAAATAAGCAAAGAAAGAAAGAAAGAAAGAAAGAAAGAAAGAAAGAAAGGAAGAAAGAAAGAAAGAAGGAATAGACATATAGATCAATAAATCAGAGATGAACAAAAATAGCCCCCCACCCCCATGGTCAGGGTTGGCCTTTCAGGTCTGAAGCTCAGATCCTGCCTAGCTCTAAAACTGCCTGGGTTTGTTTTGTTTTTCCTTTTTTGTATGATGCCTTTTTATCTTCTTGTTTTGATTTTTGAGACAAGGTCTCCCCATGTAACCCTGGATGGCCTGGAACTCACTACATTTGTCTCAGCTATGCACCTCTGCACAGTGGCAGTGATTTGCATCTTGGAGACTTAACAGCAGAACGAGAACATCTTCCTTTTCTCCCAGTTTCCTAGTGAATTTTCTTTCCTTCCGTTGAGAATCCCCTATTATGTGAAGAGAGCACTGTGTAGCTTCTTAGAGGTGTGTCCAGATTTAGCCATCACTACTCTTGCATGTTGGAGCCATTATTATTAGGTGTTACTTGATTATAAGAGCTACGTTACCATGACTGGGGTCCCTCTGACAGCCAAGGCAGCTGCTCAGTGACTCGGATGCCGTGTGGACAAAGGCCGGTGCTCAGTCCGATGCTCATCGCAGCAGGACAGCTGACCAGTGAGTGAGTGGTGCTCTATCTACACAAGTGTCCAACGTGAAGCTTATAAAATGTTAATTTCTGTAATTTTCTATTTAATATTTTGGGGCCATGGTTGAGTAAGGGTAATTGGAATGAAGAAAAAGCAAAACTAAATGAGGAGCGGCTACTATATAGTTAAGTGGTTTTGGTGTTTGTTCTTTTTGAGACAGGCTCTCTTATAGAGCCCTGGCTATCCCCAAACTCAGAGATCTGCCTACCTCTGCCTCCCGAGTGCTGGGATTAAAGGTGTGTGCCACCTCAGCAACTGATTTTTCACCAAGGTACAAAGGTTAAGAAAAGATTGTCTTTTCAATAAATGGTACCATAGCAGTCAGACCTGTGGACCCCAAACCTCACAACTACTACACAGTTCAGCCTGTGTAGCAAATTATGGACCTATATCTAAATCTTTCCTAAAAAATAGGAGACAAATCTTTGTGATCTAAAGTCAGGGAGAGCTCTTAGATATAACACCAGCTCACCACTCAGAAAACTAAAAACCCCCATGAGTTGGACTCAGAGTAAAATGTAAGAAACTAAGAAGATAAAACCGACAACAGAAAGCCCTTTGCAATCATATATTTAACGGAAGGTTTATATCCAGATACGCACGGAGCTGTCAGAGCCCGTCTGTGGCCGACACGGTAAAAGACAAAAGATTTGAAAAGGCATTTCACCAAAGACACACAGATGGCTGCAGAGCACGCGAGCACACTCAACATCCTTAGTTGTTAGAGAAATGCACATAAAGCCACCATGAAGCACACCACACACCTATACCGAACACACACAGCCTGAGAATGCCAAGTGCCAGTGGTGGAACAGCTGGAGGCTCGCTCACTGCTGCTGGTGAAATGCAAAATGGCACAGTACACCGGCTGTGAGGTTTGCAAGCCTCTTACAGTTAAACATACCTAGGACAGAACACATCCTTCTTTCTGTTTGAGAAAAATAAAAAAGCCTGTGTTTAAATGCTTCTATAAAACGTATATATTAGAAAGACAAAGCTAGAAACAGTTCCAGTCCCTTAGAGGAGGAATGGGCACACTGCACCCGCTAGTGAACTTACTACTGAAGCCTGAGCAAGGTGCTCACGGCAGCGTGTGCTGCTCAAAGGCTCCGTGCTCCCCGACATGCACCGTGCCAGATGTAACCGGATGCAAAGGCTAAGAACAAGGGATTGCATTTATATAGAGGCAGAAGAGGGAAAGGCTGTGCCCCAACTACCCTGGGGTAGCAGGAGGGAGTGTGGTAACTATCCAGTGACATCAGAGAGAGTAGGTTTTACTATATGTAAATTCTAACCTACTTTTAAATTTTAATTCTATTTTAAAAGTCTCAAATTATATTTATTATGTGTGTGGGTGTTTTGGCTGCATGTATATCTGGGTATCGTGTGCCTAGTGCCCGCAGAGGCCAGAAGAGGGTGTTGGACCCCTGAAATGAGTCACAGATGGTTGTGTGCCACCATGTGAGTGCTGGGAATCGAACCCCAACAAATGCTCTTACCACTGAGCCATTTCTCTAGCCCCACCCCACCCTAAATTTTTAAAAATCAAAAACAAGAATGAACCTCAGCGGTTCCTCCACCCATTGCTTCTTTTCTCCTGTTGTGCTCTGGAGGCTGTTCACCCTCGCTGGCTCAGGGGACTGCACAGCCCGGGGATCCTACGCCAACTCTGGTTCAGAACAGCAATCAATCAGAATAGGGCAGTGATCGGACATGGTAACAACTTGTACCAAAGAAACTTGGACAGCCATTCCAAGATGGAAGCTTGACTTCTAAGAAAGTGGTGGTGGACATGGTGGATCACCATGCTTGTAATTCTGATACTGGGAAGTCAGGAGTGTTCAAAGTTTAAGGCTAGCCTGGTCAACAGTGTGAGGCCATCTCAAAACTAATAAATAAATAGATAAATACATAAATACATTTTAAAAAGGGCATAAAATACTACTGCCAATCAAACATATGTGTGAGCACAGTGGTGACACGGTAGGTAGCTCAGGACCTGGTGACAACGGTCTGATCAGCAACACTGACCAACAGGTATGGTTCTAACATGTTTAGCTCCCTCAGATAAACAGAAATGTCAAACAACATTGATGTCATTTGTTGGTGACATAGGTTGGCTGTGGTATAAGAGTGCAGTGAGAATTAGTGGCGGCTGCTGTAAGTCAGCTCAGTTGACAAAGGCATGCTTTATTGCTTGTAAATGATGCGGAGTGTAGAGGCGGAGCCTCTCCCGGCCCTGCGCTGGACATCTAGCAGTAGGCACTGTGTGGGGGCCACAGGCCTGTATGCTGTCATGGTGGGACAGACAGGAGAAGCAGAACTCCGAGCTGAGCCCTGCACCATGGCAACAACACAGGCATCAAGGAGTTGAGAGAAGAGAAGAAATCTGAAGCATCACAAAAGCCTAGAGCAGGTAGGTACCACATACAACTGAAGCTCATGGATGCCTGGCACCCGGGGGATGTTGGTGGGACTAGACCTTGAAGTTGGCATTGGGGTCAAGCCACTTGGTGCCAGGTAACTTGGATGAGGGGTTTTGCCTCTGCATCTGTTGCCTCAGCCTGAGGGCTCAAGAGATGAGAACATGGACACCTGCCATGCTGCAGATACGGGTGACATGCTAAGAACTGGACGACTCTGGCATGCTCATCGCAGCAGCTCCTTCTTGGGGAGGTGGCCCTGGCCCGTGTGGAAGGTCCTGCAGGTTGGGCCTGGAAGCTCTGAGCAATTGGGTGCTACAGAGGTCAAGTTGGGGAAGAGGACACAGAAGGGGGCAGGGTGGTTAGGAACGTGCAGACCTTGAGGGTAAAGAGGCCGGGGTGCCCTGCAATGACTGCGTGGGCTGTTGTGAGGAGATCAGAGCAAGAGCAGCACGGCAGGTGAGGGAGTGGCATGCAGAACAGGGACCTGAGCCTTTCCCTCACTCAGGCCTCACCAAGCTGAGAGGAGCAGGTCTTCCTGGGCCCAGGTCAGCAGTATGAGGCAGAGGGGAGTGATGTCCTGAAAAATGTCAAGGGGCAGGGACCAGCACCTCCCTGGGATCTTCATGAAGTCCCCACACAGTGAGTCACGTCGCATACTCTGTGGCACCACAAGATCTGCAAGGACTCCCAAGTGTTTCAAGATCTTGCAGGAGTGTAGGGCGCACGCACGTGTGTGTGAAGGCACATGGAGGAAGCGTGACTAGGAAGTGTGTCCCCCCTCATAAGCAGGTTTGATAAGATAGGAACAAAGGCCCAGTCTGACAGACTGTGGAAGGCCGTCACCTTGACCAGGGGACAGCAACTGAGTGGGCAGGGCAAGAGTTGATTGAAACAGCAGAAAGGAGACTTGTAAGGTGACAATGGCCACAGCCATCTGTCTAAGGAGCCCCAAGATGGAATGGGGTTTGACGTCCCGGTCAAGTGCTGATATGACTGTGCCCATGGCTTTGACTTGAATCCTGAAGAGTGGTTATGAAAACTCACAGGGGAAAGACACAGGCTGACACGACCGGACCTCCTGTGTGAGCTGGGGGTGCAGAGGCACGATGAGTCAGAAGTCTGAGATTCTTACTGAAGGCAAAGGAATAACTTCTTATTCTTGGTTTCATAGTGGACTTTATTGGGAAAATTAGTGTAAAAAACAGTCAGATTCATAAAATTTAAATAAGACAGTAGTAAAATCTTACCTCATAGCTATGGTAATTACTACAAAAATCACAAATAAGGTGGAGTCTAAGTTATTGCCTAGGCAAACACTATTCTGTCAGGCTTCTCTGCCAGCCCAAGGCAGGAAACACTGCAGTTATGAGAAGTAAGGCCGATGATGAATTTGCATTTGATGCTGGAATAATGGGGGAAGCGTGTTCTGATTATGGCATCACATCTTTCTAGCCTGAAAAAGCAGCTCTATTAATGTCCTGCAGCAGAGCACATTAGTAACTGTAGCCATGCATTATAATTCCCATTTTGTTTCATAAAGAAAGCAATCAATTTCCTACACAATACATTATGCTTTATTGTTTCCTATAGTTTATTCTTCAGAAGAAGTTCCTTCTCTAGGCTGTTTCTCAGGCCGCCCAGTGGCTTACCCTGGGTCCACCCTGGCCATTTAACTCCACGCTGCCACCTCTCTCCTCCAGCCCTCATCTCTACCTAGAAAACAAACCTCATCCTACTCTGAAATGTGACCAGAAGTTAATGTGGTACTCTTTGGTTAAGGAACTTTTATTTTCATTTAAGCTTATAAAAATATAGCTAGAAATATACTTCTGAATTCTAAAGCTTTTTTTTTAAACACCTTTAACACAAACATGTCCTTGCAAAATTCACCACCTGGTTGGGTTGAAAATCTGCTACCTCCCGTGGAATCTAAGTGTTTTCTACTTAGCAAATATATCTGCGTGAAGCATTTGTAGGCCCCATGGGCAGAGTGGCTCAGATGCTGTCCATGGCTTTGAACTCACTAAGGGCCTGCACGGGGCTCACATGCTTCTTCTGAGAGGCTCGTTTAATCTTGGTCTGTGTTTCATCCTGCTTCTCCCTCTTCACCAAGGGCTTCTTCTCAGGCGCCTTCATCTTCCATGACACAGCAGGAAGGTTGAGGGAGGCCATGCCCTGTGACTTCTGGTATTTGGTGGAAGCCACATAGGAAGCCTTCACGGTCTGCACCACAGCATTCATCAAGTTCTTGGCTGCCTGGATCAGGGACATGGCGCTGTCCACCTACAAGGGAGAGAGGGAGTGGTGACGAGCCCGACGCACCCTGCATACATGCAGGCCTGGTCACAGCAGCGGCCTGGTCACAGCAGCTTAGGTTCAGGGCCTGGGGTCTCCGTAGACTGTGCAGAGGCTGTTACTGCTCTCTCAATGGCAGTTCTTATCCACATAACCCACAAAGACTTGCCTTTGAGAAGAAATGGTGAAAACACAAAATAGAAGATCACCTCAGCAGCCCTGTCCCCCAGGGCCGGGGACTTTCTGGATGGTCCTGAGTGACTGCAAGGCCCCATGAGCAGTGACAGAGAAGACTTGAAGTCAGACCACTCCCATCCAAGACACACTGGTGATCTCAGGTATGGGTCTGGTCTCCCATTAGAGAATAGAGACGTGTTCTCTCCAGATATAGAAAAATGTCTCCTCTTCTTGCTCACAGTGAGAGGGACCCAGAACTGTGACCTGATGACTTGCTACAATTCAGCTCTTTATGGGTAGAAACTGAGAAAGCAGCCTGCGCAGTTCTACTTGGTCATTTCTGAGCAGGCTTAATTACCGTGGGGGTGGGGAAGTAAAAACACCCCTTCCCAAAGAGCAGCTGGCAGAAGGAAGAGACCAGGCCTGGCAATGGTTCCAGCTGTCACCAACCATGCCATCTAAAAGTGCTGTAGTTCAAAGAGATAGTGTGTGGTCTGTGGGGTTCCAGGACCCAGATGGGTTTTGCAGTTTCTGGTCTCTATACTTCTGTGTCTCAAGTAGGTAGGTGGTATGTAGGGACATATACTTTCAGCCAATTCCCACTAACCACCACTTCTCATTGCCACACTTACCCCGGAGACGACAAGCTCTCCACCAAGGTTCTGTACTTCAGCCTTGACCTTGCTACAGATGTTGAGCTGGTGGCAGTAGAGAGCGATGCGCTGGAGGTAGGCCAGCAGGTCCTGCTTGCAGGCGGAGTCTGGGCACTGATGGGACAAGAAGTTCAGCACTATATGTTCCCAGCCCCACTGAGATAACCCCTGCTCCCAGGGCTGTTTCTCAAAGGCTCCCTGTAGGCACCAACCGGCTCCCTCCTTTCCTGAAGGAGCAGAGGCCAAGAGGGGTGAACTGCTCTCTTCTCTAAGGCCATTACATCCCATGCAGCACTGCACGGGGCACACAGTGAAGCACCCCGAGCCTTCCACTCAGTAACTCAGCGCCTGCTTGCAAACGACCACCCTATGCCTAGGCTTCCAGCCCCGGGAAGAAGCTCCTGGCCCTACAAGGTGATTTCAAGGAAGGGCCTAGTCATACAGAAAAGTCAACGTTCTGAGTTATGTAAATTAACATCTCTGCCTCAGGCACTGTCTGCTCAACAAGGGGTCCACAAGATAAGCCCCTAATGACAGACACTCACTCTAGGCAGAGATGATTACCAAAAGTTAGAAGTGTGGCCCTGCCCACGCTGCACTGAAGCCCAGGTGTTTAGGTCTCATCAGAGAGGGAAACACAGTGCTCCCAGTGGGGGCGAGGATGAAGTGAGCAGCAGCGTGGTATAAAATGCTGAAAGCTTTTAGATTTTTCCTAAGATGCCACCGAAGCAGGACAGATTCAAGTCCGATTTGCACTGTAAAATGACAGTGTTGATGGCTGTATGCAAAATGGAGAAAAGAATAGGTCATAGGCCACAGTGGTCCAGGTAGGTGAGAGATCAATAGAGCTACTGACTTCAGACAGCAAAGACCGGGTCCACAAGGCTTTTTACAGGGTAGTCAAGAATGATCATCAAATGGTGGCTTGAGTAACGAGGGGCAGCTGTCACTCATTCTGTAGCCCAGAAAACCCACAACTGATAGAACTTTTCTGGCCTAAGCACCACAGGAATGTGCTTTGAGACACCTGTTCCAACCTCTAACAGTCCTCAGAGCTCCCAAGTTCTACAGAAACCTCAGCAAGAGGCTGCCATACATCAGTGCCAGTGCTGGGACAGGCAGGATATGCTTCTGCCCGGAAGTGGACTTCTCAGAAGGGAGAAAGAAATGATAGAGGCTGTTTTTAATGATTTAGTGATAGAAAGTTTTTGGACATACACACCCAACTCCTGAGACTTGTCAGAGAAGCAGATCTGAGAAATCCTTAGGAACGTATGCTGAGATTAATTAAGTAGGTTAGGGCAGTTTTCAAAGATAGACTGTGGCCCCTGAGAATGCTCACGGACAGCTGCTTCGGCAGCGGCCAGCAGACCGGCACTTACATGATCTGCGATTGTCCGGCCAAGCTTATCCATCCTGGATCCCGCCTCGGCGATTTTCTTGGCAGCACTGATCACATCTGATGTATTTTTGAGTGGCCCTTTGCCTCTGAAAAGAGAACAGGATCCCTGTCTATGAAGCCCCTCCTGGTTGGAGGTGAATGGAGAAGAGATGTTAACAAAGCATCAGGGTCCTGGAGAAGTAAACTCCCCCTCTCTGCAAAGTCTGCAGAGTGGGCTTCTGCTCACCGGGTGAAGTCGGTCATCTCCATCATGATCATGCACATCTGCTTGGCCAGCACGATGATGTCATTGCCACTGTCATCCCACTTGGACACTTCAGCATCCAGCTTGCTCTTTTCTTCCTGGAAGCTGGCCACCTGTTCTGCAATCTTTGCTTTTTGCTCCTGAGGAAGCTGAGCCATGATCGCCTACAATCACAAGCCAAACCACTATTAGGAAGTTCTCACAGGGCATTAGCCAAGAAGACTTCTAGCAGCAATCCACAACATGGGTAGTGGGATAATGCTTTAATAGTTTCACTTTGCCTGAAGGGCTATTTTCTTCTCCTTGCAGAAAATTTTCTGCAGCCTAAATTCCTGACCCACTTCCCGAACATGTCTGAATGTGGAGGAAACAGCACAGGAGGCTAACTCAGTGGCTTCACAGTCAAACACCTGTGCTGATCCGATGGCCTGACTCTTAAGTTTTAAGCTTGCTGCTCTTTGTGGCAATAGGAAAGGAGAGGAAAGGGTGTGTGGGTGGAGCCCTGAAGAGACATCCCCAAGTTTGAGAGGCCTACCAGAGGTAGTGTGAGAACACAGAGAATCTGCTGAGGAGCATACACCTTAGCTACGTGACAAGTAGCACTTTGGAGGTCAACTGCCAATTCAAGCCCACAGCTTGGGCTCCATCCTCTTAGCTTTCCAAGTGTTCACGACTCGGTAAGGCCTAGGGCAGGGACAAGCTCTCTGATGGATTTCCATGGAGTGAGAAAATAGACTTCTTAGAGATATATCTTGGCACACTTCCAAAAGCAGAGATCTTATTGACTGAAGACTTAATGACTC